>NC_062263.1:1605642-1934809 GCF_916048215.2 Malus sylvestris | reverse complement strand
TGCCTTTCTTCTTCTCGATTACAGAGTTTCTGTTGAATTGCAGAGTTTCTGTTGGAGTAAATATGTTTTTATTTAAATATTTTAATTGCTATGTTTTTGTCCGTTGTGGTATTTATATTTGGACTTATGACAATCATTAACTATATATATATATATATATATATATATATATATATAACCTAAATTGTATTTAATCCTACCTTTTGATGAGGAGTAATCTCATCCACTACTTTTGAAACGTAAGAAAGCTTCTCATATTAAATGGTGGGTTTCCTTCTCTGAATAGAGAAGAAGATTAGGTCCTGTACATCCTTTTGTTAGGTTTGAATATGTACGGTTTTTATTTGACCTTTGAATATGTATGTTTTTTATTTGACAGTTTTGGTTTCTTCAGTTTTTATTATTCAAGATTTTCAAGCCCTTGAATATCAAAAATTTGAAACGTATATTTAATTGTCTTGTATATATATATATGTTCCTTGTTTCGAAGAAAATGAGGAGCAGAAAAAGAAACAACAATTTTTTTTTAAATTGAGTTTTGAAAGCAACATATAGAAAAGGTGTAAGTTCGAAGATTCTTCCGGTGTGCAAGGAAGAATATTATCAAAAGAAGGTTCTGGGCTGTTTTATCCTGGGGATGACGTGGTGTTTGAGTACTGCTTACACACTCTGGACAAAGCCGCGAAACGTCTTAAAGAGAGCGACTTAGTCCGCGACTCATCCCAAGAATCATTCACCACTCAAGGCTTCTACATTTTTTGGGTAACTTCGTTCCTTTCTATTTCAGTTTACAACAATTTTAAGACGGTATCAATCTGCCATGGAATCTGAAAACAATACCACACTCGACCTTAACAAGCCTTCCAAGTTTGAGGGTCTCCATTTTAAGCGTTCGAGGCAGAAGATGTTATTTTTTCTCACCACAAAAAAATTGGCTTCTTTTTGCACCACTGTCAAACCAACTATCCCTGAAGAGCCCACTATTGCACAGACCAAAGCTTCACAAACTTGGATTGAAAATGATTTTCTTGTTAAGAATTATATTCTTAATGGATTGACTGATGACCTTTATGACTATTACTCTGATTATGGCATTGCTAAAGATTTATGAGAGGCACTTCAGAAAAAATATGACATTGAGGAAGCTGGAGCTAAGAAATTTGCTGTTAGTCGTTATTTGAAATATCAGATGGTTGATGATAAATCTGTTGAAGCACAATGTCATGAATTATAGAAAATTGCTCATGAAATTATTTCTGAAGGTATGGTTTTAGATGATCAATTTCAGGTTGTCGTCATCATTGATAAATTGCCACCAATCTAGAAAATTTTCAAGAACTCATTCCGCCATAAGACAAAAGAGTTCTCCCTGGAAAGCTTGATTACTCGACTTCGCATTGAGGAAGAGGCCAGGAAACAAGAATTAAAGGAGGAAATTCTGGTCGTGTCAAGCAACCAGAAGGCTACCAACTTCAACCGAAACCAGACTCTAGCTGTTCTGAAGCCAAATGGGAAGAACATGAAGATTCAAAACAAGAATCACAACAAGCGCCTCAACAACAACACAAACAAGGTTCAGAATCAAAATCCCTCTCATCTGCAGAATAGGTACCAATCCCCCTCATGTGCTGCTTATGATTCGCGACAGTTTGAATGCTATAACTGTCACAAGCTAGGCCATCTTGCCCGGAATTGCAGAAATAAGAAAAGCCGTGCTCCACAGGAAAATCTTGTTAAAGAGCAACTGATTGCAATGATATCAGAAATCAACTTTGTTGATGGATTCGAGGGGTGGTGGGTGGACACTGATGCTTCTCGCCATGTTTGCTATGATCATTCTCTTTTCAAGACTTATTCTGTGGTTGAAGGAAGGAAGGTGTTGTTGGGTGATTCGCACTCAACTAATATTGCTGGTACTGGAGAGGTGGAGCTGAGGTTTACCTCTGGAAAAACCATGATACTGAAAGATGTGATGCACACTCCAGCAATAAGGAAGAATTTGGTCTTGGGCTTTCTTCTCAATAAGGCTGGATTTATTCAAACCATTGGAGCAGATATGTATACTCTTACTAAAAATGGGGTTTTTGTGGGAAAGGGATATGCTCTGATGGAATGTTTAAATTGAATGTTGATAAAATGTCATAATTGAGTCACTTGATGCTGATTTTTAAGAGAATAAATTTCTTTTTAATTTTCGAAATAGTGGGGGTTCTAATTCTTCTAAAATTTATGAACCTACTGTCAGATACCCCTTTATGGGAGAAAACGATTCCAGTCATATACGGTCTGAAGAAAATTTAGTTGATCCTTTGACGAAAGGACTGACATGAGAAAAAGTTGGAAAAATCCTTTGATGAAAGGACTAACATGAGAAAAAAGTTTGGAAAACCTCGAAAGGGATAAGACTAAAGCCGGTAGAAAATTGAGTCATTTGTGATAGCAACCCAACCTATAGACTGGAGATCCCAAGAAATAGGTTCAAAGGGTAATAACAAATCACAAGTGATATGAGTGAAGTCTTGCTAATTTTAATTTGGAATATCATTCCAAGTCCATCCCTAAGAAGCATGGCATCCTGAAGCGTTTTTAGGGTGAGATTTTTTCTCTTAGTAAGGTCTATACTCTATGTTGAGTGAGATATCTAGCTACAAGAATATCCTTGATAGTCTTACCTATGTGAATGTGGAAGTGAGGCCGCTTCCTATGAAATCTTGGGCAAGTTTCTAGAGCGTTCACTATACTGGGATACAAGCACATGGCCGTAATGTGCTGGCTTTTTGAACTTCACCTTAATAAAGTTATGTGTGTGGTGTTGTTACAGATAGAGTTCAAAACTATAAGTTACTCTGGTATAATCTGAATCACTAACACTATGTACAAGTTCAAGTTGAGAAACACCTTTACTTATGCATAGCTTTATAATATGTTGCTTAATTTACGATTTTTAAACAAAAAAAGTGGGGGATTGTTGGAGTAAATATGTTTTTATTTAAATATTTTAATTGCTATGTTTTTGTCCGTTGTAGTATTTATATTTGGACTTATTACAATCATTAAATATATATATATATATATATATATATATATATATATATAACCTAAATTGTATTTAATCCTACATTTTGATGAGGAGTAATCTCATCCACTACTTTTGAAACGTAAGAAAGCTTCTCATATTAAATGGTGGGTTTCCTTCTCTGAATAGAGAAGAAGATTAGGTCCTGTACATCCTTTTGTTAGGTTTGAATATGTACGGTTTTTATTTGACCTTTGAATATGTACGTTTTTTATTTGACAGTTTTGGTTTCTTCAGTTTTTACTATTAAAGATTTTCAAGCCCTTGAATATCAAAAATTTGAAACGTATATTTAATTGTCTTGTATATATATATATGTTCCCTGTTTCGAAGAAAATGAGGAGCAGAAAAAGAAACAACAGCTTATTATTTTTTTTTAAATTGAGTTTTGAAAGCAACATATAGAAAAGGTGTAAGTTTGAAGATTCTTCCGGTGTGCAAGGAAGAATCTTATCAAAAGAAGGTTATGGGCTGTTTTATCCTGGGGATGACGTGGTGTTTGAGTACTGCTTACACACTCTGGACAAAGCCGCGAAACATCTTAAAGAGAGCGACTTAGTCCGCGACTCATCCCAAGAATCATTCACCAGTCAAGGCTTCTACATTTTTTGGGTAACTTCGTTCCTTTCTATTTCAGTTACAACAATTTCAAAGCTTGAGTTTGTGGGTGGAGAACCGGAAAAGGAAACCGGTTTCAAAGAAGAAGCAACAGAGCAACAAACTACAGCCACATCGCCGTCTCCACTGCCATGGCCCCACTCATCCTTCTCCATCTGCTTATGGTTCTCCATCCTCTCTCTACCCTTCTCTCTCCTTGGCTCTGCCTCAACGTGAGAACGACGATTGTCAAATCCTCGATATTTTACCATTTGGAGTTTTTTTTATGTTTGAGGCATTCCCTACCCACTTTTCCCTATCCTTTCTCTTCCTCCCTTTTTTCTTGTTTCTTCTCCGTCCATTAGCATCTTCAACCTTTGAGTTAAAACTTAAAATTTTTAGCTCAGAATATTTAGGTTTTAACTAAGAAATAATTTTTTTACTCCAACTCTTTTGGGTTAAATTTTTACCCCCCAGACTATTAAAAATGAATTTAAGCTTTATATTCTTTAAAATAACTTTAAAAAAAATATGTAGATTATCATAAATTAATTTTATGAACATTTTAACCTAAAAATATTTAAATCCTGATAAACATTGAAAAATCACTAAACTGACACATAAAACTCATGAAACACTATGGAAGAATATGAAACACATGATAGAGATGTATAAACACAAAACACATGGTTTTGGAAGGTGGTAGAAAGAAAATTGAAAGAATTGTAGGAGAAAGGTGAATTTTGTATGGATGTTTGAACAAAAATATAGGTATTTATAGAGTTTTTTGGTGAATTTTGAGTTAAATAATTTTTTTAATTATTTTAGCGGTTGGATTTAAATTTTGCCTTTAATTTTTTTTTTTTTTACCATTAGATTTGATTATATTTAATCTCATCTGTTGGATTTAATACATTTATAAATATAAACTAAAAAAAACAAATTTGAACCTGAACCTCCAACGGTCCAATAAAGCACAACCCTTGGATGAGAAAAAGAGTCGTTAGGCTCTGATGGGAGGCTGACAAGATCCATGTGCGTGGGACCCCTAGCTACTCAGCTCCCAGTGCGTTCCATGCGTGGGCGCGTCATTCTTGTTGCGCTGCCCATTTTTGGGGCGTATTCACATGCAAAAGTGGGGCACACCACTAATCCAGCCCACTTTTCTGGCCGATATTTGGTCCAATTTTAGCTTCTAACCCATAGTCCCAAATTGGCCTAAGGGTTGGAAGGAAATTGAGGGGAAATAGAAGGTAAATTTTAGAACTTACTTCAAGAGTTGGAGTTGGTCTAAATAAGCCTCATTTTCTTTTCCTATTTTTTTTTCATAATTTATATTTGTTATTACCCAAAAAATAATTATTTTTCTTCTCACAAAATTTTTTACATTTTTTAATTGTTTCATATATATGTCTACGTGTTTGTTCAATATATATATATATATATATATATATATATATATATATGTGTGTGTGTGTGTGTGTGTGTGTCTAGAGGCCCATAATATCACGTGTCTTCACAGTCATATACTCTTTTACCCGTTTAAATTTCACTCATTTCTGTGACAATTTATGGCTTTACCACTATTTTTCTGCGACAATAATATATATATATATATGTGTGTGTGTGTGCGCGCGCGCGCGTGTGTGTGTTGTGCGGAAGCTTCAGATATGAGGCAAATATTTAACAAGGCAAAATATGATAAATTCAGAAATCCAAATAACACAAGGACGAATACTAGTTCAATGTAAGCCTACGTCTAGTAAGGAGAGGGTGAGAATATTAGTCCCGCTTTCTAGACGATTTCTATCAAATAAAGATTAAAAATTGTTTAAGCTCTCACAACCCAAAACCCAAATACACGTCACTCTCCCACATAGATGTGCCAAGAACAATTCTCGTTCTTGCTCTGCAAACATACAAAAGCTCTTACGGAAGTGTGAAGCAAAACACCAAAAGCAAAAAAGCGAGAGAAATTTATAAGATGAGCAGCAGCCCCTAAAACCAAAGAAAGGTTTCCTTCTTGCTCCAAATGGTGTGACAATCTTTAGTCACAAAGAGGAGATGATTGGGCTCTTTCAATAAAGTTGACAGCACCCAAAACCGATGAACAAGAGAGTACTTTTTTTCTCTTCACCAAATGGTTTTGCTGCGCTAGCTTTTTCTGTATCTGTCGAACGGCTCTACCTAGGTGCACATTAATATATGCACTCACCAGCAAGAATGCTTGAGAAGCCAAAATAAATGCAAGAGGAAGTGAAGTAAAAAGTTACACGTAATGGGCAGATAGCAACTCACCCAACAAAGGTGATGTGAGGAACAGAAAGTGAATTGACTGTACAAAACCAAATTGCAAAGCCCACGTGATGGCTTTCTCAAAGTCTCACCAGAAAAGCTTTTCACAATTAAGCAAATTTTCAACATTCCTCTCGCAACATTCGTTCAAATTGTGGGCACAACAACGGTCACCATTAGCAATTATTCTTTCTTTGGAATAAAATAAAACTATATAGGAAAAAAAAAATGTTATTGGAACTCCAAAAATCTTATTTTACACTTCTCACGAATGTATTTTTATTTCCTAATATAGAAAGTTTGGAGTGTAGAATGAGATTTTTGGAGTGCTAATAACAATTCCAAAAAAAAATTAAAAAAATAAATGAAATATATTGAATGGAAACAAATTACCACCAAATTTGCACAAAATTGCAAAAACAAACATAACTAGTACTAGCATTGGCATATCTTACCTAGCTTCGAGCTCGAACCCCTCATGGCATCTTTAAGCGAAACAAAGCTTGAAACATGAAAGCAAGGTGTATCAACTGCGCATGGTAGCCCATCCACCTCAAGGTCCTCAACCCTCACAGGGCCCTTTCTTCTACGAGTATTAGTCTCTAAGCGAGACTTGTTAAACGACAAGACTTGCCCCGGTTGCCCCTCATCTGTAAACTTCAATACTCGAGTAATACAAAAACCAGACGACTCACGCGAATCTCCAGCTCCTTTGTCCACCACTGCTTGACATCACTCTCCTGCATCACCCAAGCATTGATACTAGCCATCGAGCGCATAGTTATAGAGAGCCTATCTTTCAAGACTCCAAGGAAAAAGCTAGACCATTTCAAATCGGAGAACAAGGTGGTAGTGGTAACTGTTGGAAATGCTCATTTTCAAGGTTAAAGGCACGTATCAAAAGGAGACGATAATGATTGAAACACCAAAGTGTAATCAGAATCCCTATTCTCCAAAACCAGGAACCAACAGTCATAACCATTACCTCTCCGCTGGCATTCCTAATCATAACCACTTTATAGACCTTATAGACATCACTTACGGGACAAAACCCAAATCCATAATAATTGTTGTACTTACCATCTATTTGTATTATCTCTCTAATAGACGTGGGCCCATCAACACATGTGTATTTTATTTCTATTAGAGATTATACAAACAGATGGTACTAATACTATTTTTTATAATAATGTGTGCAAGTTCTAGGGTGGTACTAGTTCAACCTAGATGGGGGTGAATAGGTTTCAATATAAAAATCCAATTCAATTTTCAGTCACTTATCAAACTATCCTACACATATGCAGTTAAAAAGATAAATAAAAAATGCATGTAGGATGTAGGATTTGACATGCCCGACCCCAATATCCTCCAAACATCAAGATAGACACATTTTGACCGACACCCGAGGGTGACGAAGCCATATTAACGTGCATGTAAAAATATGAAGAAAGAACGAACGTAAAATAAAACACATAAACTTAACTATAATGAATATGCAAATGTGTGAACATGTTCAAAGCATACAACTAATCAAGAATATTGTAGAAGGAATACTATGAAAAGGTGCGAACAAAGGATTGGGTCCTACACCGAGAGGACTTGAAGATATCGATGTGAGAGTGTACACCTCGATTCTAAGTCCTGAAGGGGGCGTAAAACAAAGCATGAGTGGACCAAGTATATATTTAAGTAATACTAAAATCAACTACTCTTCAAATGTACTAACCCCCAGTTTTAGAAACTCATATAGCATAATAAATAATAGTTTTTTTTTTCCGAAAACACTAGCATGCCCTAAAACCTTGGATTAAAACATATATCATATATAGTGTGCTTAGTAGTGGTATCACAATCGCATGAAGGCACTACATCGCCTGTCCGAAGGTACATATATCTTCCGTTCGAAGGCACTACATCGCTTGCCCGAAGGCACATATATATGAATATCCACTAAGTAAGCACATAAAATTATGAACATAATCTTTTCAAAATATATCTCATTAGAGCTCAATAGCTAAAACATCATATCATAAAACCATATTCATAAATATTTCAATAAACATAAATCCGATAAAGCATGACATTTTATAAAGCATAATTCGGATAACCCATAAACGTTTCATAAAACATAATTATAATCATGATTTTCATGTATGCATTTCTAGCAATAAAATCATGCATTTTAGAAGGGTCCACTCACAGATACCTTGTCACCGAAGAGCCGCTCAAACTAGAGAGGACGAGGTTGTCACTAACAATCGTACTTAATCACATAAAATGACTAATCAGTAAAACTCTACTTAAGCAATTGAATTTGGGAAAACAGAGTGAGGATTTGAAATCAGGACATCGAAATTAGTTTAGGAGGGGTCCTGGGAAAATTTCGTAAAAGTCAACAAAAAATCAACACAAGGAATATTCTAGGAAAATCAACACAAATTGGGTCGGGTCAGAACAGTGTTTTGGATTGGGTTTTGGGTTGCAGGTCGGGTCGACCCGTTTTCAGGCTGTGGGTCAGCAGGTCTCCACAAACAAGAAAACCGAAGCTTGGAGAGCTCTATTCATCTCAAAATCTCAACTAAAACTAGTCATTCAATATACCAAATTGAAGCCCTAAGAACAAGGAAGAATATTATACCTATGTCGTGGCCAGCTGTGGCCGAAGTTGGCAGGAAAATGGCCTGGAAGGCTTGGGTTCTCGCCGAAATTTAGGGAAGTCTCCCCGAGAAGTTTCTGCAATACTTCGACGTCCACAACACACAAGCACAATAAAAATGAACTATGAGGACAAAAGGAGAAGGTTTAGAGTGTTTCCAAAGCTTACCCATGTCGGTATCCGCGAGAGTTCTCCGAAGAACATTTTGAACAGTGACAGTGACACTGTACCGTGAAAGGGAAAGAGGAGGTGGAGCCTTGGTGGTCTGAGGTCGTGACAGGGAGGTCCTAAGGGTGTTGGGGTTCGCCAGAGTGGCGAGGCTAGTGATGGTGGAAGTGGTGTCGTGTGTGAGTTCGAAGAAAGAGAGAGTTGTAGAGAGATGAGCATAAGAGAAGGAGAGAGAGAGAGAGAGAGAGAGAGAGAATGAAGATGAGAGAGAGAGAATGATGGGGAGAGGGAAGAAGGAGAAAGGGCTGGGAGACCAAAACAAAGGGGTGGGCCCCACTGACACACTAAACAAGCCCAAAAAAGACAAACATGAAAAATATCTCCCACACGTGAAATTACCAATTTACCCTCATTTCGAAATTTGTAAAATTTGGGACGGATTGTTACAGGATTTAACGAGGCCACAATTGGAAAAATCCCTGGACTTCCAAGCCAGGACAAACACATGAGTACAGAAAGACTTACAAAACTCATCAACTCAACTAAACATGCATACTAGTAGGCAGTTTTCTTTTTACGCTTTGCTACTCAATCTCTCTTTAGCCTTTGAGTGGAAGTGGCACGACATTAACGCGGCCGTCAATCACTGTCTCCTCGAATTTTGTAAGATACTAACGCGATCATGGAATGTATATGTTTGGATTAAAACTTGACT
Source organism: Malus sylvestris (assembly GCF_916048215.2). Taxonomy (NCBI): domain Eukaryota; kingdom Viridiplantae; phylum Streptophyta; class Magnoliopsida; order Rosales; family Rosaceae; genus Malus; species Malus sylvestris. The sequence goes on along the minus strand of NC_062263.1, from coordinate 1,925,302 downwards.
TTGGGCTCAAGAAATGAGCTGGCCCAAAAGGAGTCCTGGAGGAATAGAAGATCAAGGCCCGGCCGAAACCTAGGAAAGCAGGAAAGGGCCTTTTCTGACTTGATACAATTCATAAGGACCACTTGCTTACCTACCCAAGGACCAAGTGGTATAGACTGACCAGACTGCATAGCCCATAAAGTACTTTATGGTGGCATTACATGTAAAAAAGCTGATGAGTCATCACCCTCAAACCGCATTCGGGCAAGGCTGCTGCTACAGGAGGCCAAACCGAGTTGTCTATAAAAGGAGGAAGAGAAGACAAGAATAAGGACACTCAATCAAACAAACAAATGCAAGCCCAAACTCTGCTCAAAAGCCAGATTTGCCTTCAAAACGAAGCTGTAGTCAGCCCAAGCCTTCATCCCATTCGGGACAAGCCTTTATCCCCCGCGGGATAACCTTCTCTTCAAACCTTTATAATAGCTCTGCTACCTTGTTTGAACTTGTTGTAGTATCGATTCACTTTTTGTATCTCCCTCTCCCCCTTTCTCCCTCTAAGCTTTCAGACCTTTGACAAAACTACAAAGATAGGGACCTGCAAGACGATCAGCCTTAACTGATAAGGTTTAACCTTGCCCGACCTTCTTTGCTTTGTCTTTGTCTTTTCATTCTTTAAAGCCTAGCAATATGTTGTATACTTCCAGTTATATGCAAGTTGTTTCTAGCAAAATAATGATGAAAAGACTTTCTCAGTATTTGGATTCGATTTGAATATATCTTCAGTGCTCAAATCAGATCCAAGTCCTAAGCCCTCGGGCATGTAAATCTGATCAGTTTAAAAGTCCTTGGCCTCAAGGCATAAAAAAGAACTTTATGTGGACTTAACCCATCCATGACAGTCCTTGATAAACGAGAAGTCCGAAGTTACTTGGGGCGCAAGTAATCGACCTACCTCTTGGTTTTGTTTCTATTATATTATGATTATCATTTAACGCTTAAATATGGAATAGATTCTGATAGGAAGCCTCAAGGCCTACACCTAAGGCCCCACAAAGGCACCTATTTGGATTCATTCTATTCTGCGGTCTAGATTGTTCGAGTATAAGAACGAACTCTAATGGGAAGCCTCAAGGCCTACACCTAAGGCCCCACAAAGGCACCTATTTGGGTTCACTCTACCTCTCGGACTCGGGTAATCAGAAGTATAATGGTGAGAAGATTTATGCAATCATAAAGATCAAATATGATGTGTTCGAGCACTGGTTTAGTTTGAGAGGAAGCCTCAAGGCCTACACCTAAGGCCCCACAAAGGCACCTGTCATGTCTAAACACAGTTTCTCGAGCATATACATATTCACAACTAAAACTCGACATCCATTCGACATCTGCCATACTGAAGATGGCAGTGGCACGCCTGAGCACCTCAAAAGTTAATCTTGATTATGAGCCTCAAGGCCTATACCTAAGGCCCCACAAAGGCACCTTTCAAATTAACTCTGTCCTTCTCTTTCAGCATTGCCCGACGAGCCTTGCCCGAAGAGTCTTGCCCAATCAAGACTTGCCCGACAAAGCCCGATAGGAAAGCAGAAGCCCGACAACAGCCCTCAACCAGCGCCAACCTCCCGGGGAGCTGTGTGCTCGTTGGCCAGGAAGACATCCCCGACGGAAATTCGTGCGACGAACAGTATATATGAAATGGTTAATGAAAGTCAACCAATTACGAAAATGACGAAGCATATTTTCATAATCGGTCTCGGTTTAAAGTACAACGAAAATCAATAAAGAAAAACTGAATTTTATCTTTTAAAACCACACGGCTGAAGACTCTTTTCTTCCTCACACACTATTGCTGCAACACTCGTATAATGTTCTCTGTGAAAATATTACTATGCGAGACAACCCAGATAAAATAATAAGGACTAAACTAGTAGTGAATATGCATTGACCTGAGAACCATCAAAACAATAAGATGGAAACGATAGCCGTTCCTATATGAAGTAACCCAAAAACTCAAAAACATATTCACATGTTGCATCTATTTTGTATATTTTCTTTCAAAACTCAAAAGCAGCATTCCAAAACCACCTAGTCTAATGCATGCTGCAGTAGCAAAGATTATGATATGATGATCACTTCTAAAAACCTAGCGCCTGCACTAGTCCTCTCTACCCGTATGTGTTATATGCGGCAGCAGCAAACCTTAGGCCTCATTTGGTAGCTCGGAATGTACTGACTATTTCTATTGGATAGGATAAATAGTCATCGGATGATACTGATTAAATTACGGATAGTACTGATTAAATTAGTTGGGCGTTTGGTGCAGTATCGGACTAATGATCGTATTATTTATACTGTGTTTGGTATTGAACCGGATAAGAAAAGGGAAGTTACATCATTGATATAATCTCAATTAGTTCAGTGTAAGTTACATCATTGATAGAAGGCAAGTCATCAGCTGCCAACACAACCTGCATAATAAGAGGCAATCATGTGAAAATGCTCAGCAAGGCAACTCATTCACAAAGCATTCATAATAAATTTCATGCCTTTTCTTATTTGGCAGGAATAAACAAGTTCGGAAAATACATGCTAAAGAACCAGATGCATTCAACATAAGAACAAGATCTGACATTAAACTTGTGTTCCACACTGGAGTAATTCTCTTCCAAAGGGTAAAATACCCAAAATAATACCAGAAATATTTACTATAACTTATCAAATCCCACCCTCCATACAAACCCACTCATTGATTCACCAACCAAAATTAAAATCCCAGATTGAATATTTTCAATTGTAATAAACCAACAGGCTCCTCATCGGAGCCTAGATCCGAATTGCTATCCCCGTCCTCGTCAAAGACCGGCCCCCTTCTTCGTCAGAACCCAAATCGGAAGAATTCGAATCATCATCTTCCTCCTTCAACCTATGGAAGGTTTTGTTGTCACTTGTCAGAGATCGAAGGCGAACGGAGGAGGTGGGAGGTGTGTGTGTGTGTGTGTGTGTAAGGAGGAGGGAGGAACAGAGAGAGAAAAGAAGAAGAAGGGCGAAGATGAACTTGGGATCCAGACAAGAGAGTGTAGACGATGTGAAAAAGTGGAAGGAGAGTGCTGAGAGAGAAGGAGAGGGATGAAGAAGCGATAAAGAGGGACGGAGTCAGCGAAGAGAGCCATTCTACTCGACTAATTAATCAAAGGTTTTGGTTGGGATAAACAAGTGGGCATGAGGTGTATAAAATAAGTGGGCCCGATTAAAAAATCTTGTGCTTATTTAATACGAAGCTCACAAAACACCTGTTTCGTACTATTAATACTATTTGGTTATCACATTCCAATCTCGACTCCGCCGTAGCACGATATTGTTTGATCACACCTTCACGGTTTTGTTTCTGGGAACTAACGCGAGAAGCTTTCACCCGAACTACTCGAGAAGCTCTCGCCCGAACTCGCTTAACTTCGAAGTTCCAATGGAATCTGAAGCAAGTGAGTCCTCAAAAGGCCTCGTGCTATAGGAGGTGGGCATGTACATATAAGGCACATCACCCCCTTTACGTTTGTCGATGTGAGATGTTACAATCCACCCCTTTAAGGGCCCGACGTTCTCGTCGGCACACTTGCACCAAATGGCAGAGTGGCTCTGATACCATTCTGTCACATCCCGGTCTCGACTCCGTCGAAACACGATATTGTCCGCTTTGGGCCCCAGCCACACCCTTATGGTTTTGTTTCTGAGAACTCACGCAAGAACTTACCAGGGGTCACCCATCCTAGGATTGCTCTTGCCCGAACTCGCTTAACTACTGAGTTCCAATAGAATCTGAAGTCAGTAAGTCCCCACAAGGCCTCTTGCTATAGGAGGTGGGCATGTACATATAAGGCATATATCCCTCTCCGTTGGTCAATGTGAGATGTTACACCGGTGGTATTATACGGCGTGCCAAACGAAGCCTAAAAGCCTAATCTAATGCCTATATATAGGCATCCAATCAAATCATTGTTAGTTATTTTAATTATTTTAATAATATTTTATTTTAAAGATTCAAAACTTATTATTATTTTATTTTATTTATTTTTAATATTTAAGAGTTGTGTTTTATTTGAAGAGTCATAATCCTTTTCTAAAAGGGTATGAGAAGTTCTTTAAATATGAAACCTCAGACACAAAACAAAATACGCTAAAACTTTTCTGTCTCTCTCAGTTTTCACATCTCAATTTACATTCATACTTCATAATTCTTAGTCAATTGATCACTACTTGGCAATCCCTTGTGCATGTGAGGCTTTGGGTTGTATCTTGGAGTTGTAGGCACCGCCATAATGTGCATGTAGGGAGGCATCTACGGCTTTAGGGTAGCGACATCGCGCATCTCTTTGGTTCATAGGCCAGTTATTCTTATTCTTTTTTTCCTAATTTAAATTTCATAAGTCTGATAGTAATTATACATTTGATTTGATATATTTGATCATATAAATAATTGATATATTTCTGCAATATATTTCACAATCATAAAAAACGTGCTGACTTAGAACAAAAAGGTTTTCAACCAAAACCTAATCACACGTTATTAACCAAGATAAGGTTTTTCAACCAAACCAGATATGCATGCGAGGCATAACAAAAACGCGGACTTAATTATTAGGATGAGGACTTATCATCCTGGCCAGATAAAAAACTGAGTGGGATGTGGACATACGGGTTATCAGCATATAAACAAATGCTAAGACAAGCAGTACAACTAGGATTCTCTGCCGATCTAAAATCATGTAATTCTAATTAACATGCATGCAAGCCCAAAACTTAATTGTTAACACTAAAACTAAACAGCCTATACTATGTAAATGCATATGCATGACACACTTACCTGAGCGGATGTCTTGGAAATGCTTGACATTCTTGTGATTGAGAGCACGAGAGACAAATTTAAATTAAAATACTTACAACGGAAAACATATACTAATCTAAGACATTACATGCTCAAGCTTTTTGTTTAGAATTGCCAATTTTACTCGAACAATATGGAAAATACAAGGTAGTGTAGAGCAATAGATTATGTTGCAGTAATGCAGAACAATAATGGAGGTTTTGAGAAGAATAGAGTGAGAGAGAGGGAAAATGAATTCTTGTATATTTTCTTATTAGTAATACAATTCTTACAAACTGTTATATATTCTTCTAAGTAACAAAGCTTGCTTGCACACTAAGTCACTACAATCTCAACAACCTTTAACTACCTTATACCAACCATACTAATCCATTGACACATGGCACCCTATCTGACCATTCATCTTATGCTATTATCATCCTCCCTCAAGCTCAGGAGAGGAACCACGGAGCCTGAGATTGTAGCAATGAGTATGAAACAATGGTGCAGATAACACTTTAATCAGAATATTAGCAAATTATTCACTGGAAGATACAAATTGCATTTGAATTAGTTGTTTGGCAACTATTTCTCGCACAAAATGCACATCAGTCTCTATGTGCTTTGTTCTTTGATGCATCATTGGATTGCAGGTAAGGGCAATAACTGATAGACTGTCACAGAACATTGTAGATGGAGTTGGGATTGAGATTTGTAAAAAGGCAAGTAACTGTCTTATCCAATCAATCTCAGCAGCTGTTGGAGCAATTGCTTTATACTCAGCTTCAGTGGATGAACAAGACGCTGTGTTTTGTTTCTTTGAAGACCAAGATATTGGATTGTATCTTAAGAAAACAATCAATCCAGTTGTGGATCTTCTATCATTGGGATCCCTAGCCAGTCAGCATCACTGAATGCATTTAACTGCAGTCCTCCTTTAACATATTGAATGTCGTAATTCTGTGTACCTTTGAGGTATCGAAGTATCCGTTTCATAGCCAAATAATGTGATTCCGTAGGACAGTGCATGAATTGACAGACCTGGTGCATAGAGAATGCAATATCAGGTCTTGTAAAGGTGAGATACTGCAAAGTTCCCATTATGCTTCTGTATAACTCAGGGTTGTTAAAAGGTACTCAATCATCTTTAGGAAGTCTGTTATAAGGTAAGCAAGGGGTAACACAGAGCTTTGCTTGATGCATTTATGTTTTTGTTAACAAATCATTAACATATTTATGCTGAGACAGAAATAATCCTTCTTCATTATGTGTAATTTGAATGCCAAGAAAGTAGTGTAGAGGTCCTAGATCCTTGATATCAACTTTGTTGCTAATGCAAAAATGATTTCTCTTATGGCATCATTTGCACTCCCTGTGATGATTATATCATCAACATAAAGTATGAGAATCACCACCTCAGAACCAACATGTTTGACAAACAGTGATGTGTCTGCATAAGTGGTTTGGAAACCTAGAGAATGTAAGAAATTAGTAAATCTCTCATTTCATGCCCTTAGAGCCTGTTTTAAATCATATAAGGACTTGTGAAGTTTGCAAACTGAGGTAAAGTGTAGAGAATCCACAAAGCCAAAAAGTTGTGTCATATAAACTTATTCTTGTAAGATTCCATGCAGAAATGCATTTTTTACATCGAGCTGTCTCATAGACCATCCAAAATGTGCAGCTAATGCAAGAACAATCCTTACTGTAGTAGGCTTAACCACAAGATCGAATGTTTCACCATAGTCTATACCTCCATTTGGATTGAATCATTTATCCACAAATCTAGCCTTGTACCTTGAAATGGTTCCATCTGCATGTCTTTTGATCTTAAAGACCCACTTACAACCTACAAGGTTTCTGTTTGATGGTAAAGTGACCAAATACCAAGTGTTCTGAGAGTATAATGCTTGTACTTCCTCTTCCATAGCCTTAAACCACACTGGAGATTTAAGAGCAGACTTATATGAAACTGGTTCAATCTGGGATAAATCAACTTCTGCATTATCAGATGTTATGGCTAGAAAAGCTTTCTTTTTTATAATTCCATTCTTTGACCTTGTTTGCATTGGATGCAATTTTAATCGAGGTATAGGCATAACAACTTGTAAGTTTTTTGGTTGAATTTAGGAGCCACAGGGATTGTAGAGGAGATAAACTGAGGTGAAGTGCTAGTAATGGCTTGTCTTATGTCTTTTGTTGTTGTGGCATTACAAGATGGTGTCTCAGATAAGCCACTGACATTATATGGTGTTTGAGATTGATCACTGGCACTAGCAGGTCTAGGTGTAGGGCTAGGAATAAACATAGATAGATTTGGTAATGCTACAACAACAGTGTATTCACTTGTGACATACACTGGTTTTAAAGAAGCTTTAGAAAAGGAACTGGTTGGAAGTACATATGTTTTTTGTGAAAGTGAAGGATATGGAAAATCACACTCATCAAATATGACATGTCTAGAAATGTAAACCCTTTTCGAACTAATTTCAAAGCATATATGTCCTTTGTATTTAGATGCATATCCCAGAAAAATGCATTTTTTGGTTTTTGGTTGTAACTTGTTACTGGTATAAGGCTTCAATAATGGAAAGCATGCACAACCAAATATCCTGAGATGATGGACTTCTGGAACATATTGAAATAAGACCTCAAATGGTGATTGATTGTGTAAAGTTGACGATGGCATCCATGTATATTGCAGTTTGACAGGCAAAAGACCAGAAAATGGCAGGTAAAGATGTAGTTTGTAACAGTGTGATTGAGGTTTCAACAATGTGTCTATGCTTTCTTTTTGCCAACTCATTTTGTTCTACGGATATGAGGACATGATATTTGATGAGTGATTCCTTTGTCTAACAAGAAAGATTGAAAAACTTTACTTGTATATTCCCTTCCATCAATTTGTAAAGTTTTAATTGAAATTGCAAAGTGATTGAAAATGAACTGACATATACCAATGAATACAAAACACACTTCACTTTTATTATGCAAATGGAATAACCAAAAATTTCTAGTGCATTCATCAATGACTGTCACGTAGTATCTATATCCATCAATAGAATTACAGGGAGCAAGACCCAATACATCACAATGAACAACTTCAAATGGAATTACAGACTTAGAGACATATAGAGAGAAAGGCAATTTGCTGAATTTTCCTTGTAAACATGAATGACACAGTGAAGGTGATACATCAGAGGGTACTGAAATATCAGACTTTCTAAGTATAGTTAAGGCAATGGAATTAGATGGGTGATCTAGCCTGCTATGCCAAAAACTGGAATTAACTTGTTGTCCAAGTAATGCAACTTTGAATGCTTGATGATGAACTGCAGTAGGTCTTGATATTGGTATTGGATATAACCTATTACTGCATTGCCCCTTATACAGAATCCTCTTTGTGGGTTTGTCTTGAATTTAGAAATTGAAAGCATCAAAGATTAGCCAGCAATTATTATCTAGACAAATCCTATGCATAGATAACAAATTTTGAGTAATTCTTAGAACATATAGGACTGAATTAAGCTTCAAAGGTTGCATAGGTGTATGAATAAGAGAAGATCCAATATGTGATATTGGTAAACCTGCACCATTTGTAGTTTGAATTGTCTCTGTGGATGAGAATAAAGTAGCCAAGGATAGATTCCGCAAGTCAGTAGTTAAATGATTTGTTGCTTTTGAGTCTGTAAGCCAAAATTGCTAAGAAGAAGCATTATAATTTGGAGTAGGTTGTGAGGAAGCCACATGCATTGCAGTCATCTAAGGAGTATTTCCAAATATATTTGCATTTCTGAAGTCATAGAATTGAGCAGTATGGTTCTTCTTGCCCCATATTTGACACCCTTCAAGTACTACATTATTAGTATTTCTAAATCCGCATGTATCAGCAAAATGTCCAAATTTCCCACAGATTTGGCAAGTTGAATTTGTTGGAGGTGCACCAAGAACGCCAGAAGCAGAAGTATGCAAAAATTAGAATTATAGTTGAATTAGTTGAATTTACCTCTGCCCTTGTTCTTGTTATAGTTATTCTTGAAGTAGGTAGCTTGATTGCCCCACCAGAAAAACCATGAGATTGATTACTTGAATACCCTTGACTCGAATTGCCAGAAAATCCTTGATTATGATTACCATAATACTCTTAGGATGAGATAAATGAGTTCTTGGAACTGGACTCAGAATTCTTGGCAACCATTACAGAGAGAAATGGAGTAACAACAGTGTTTTCAACCATTCCTTCTTCAGCAAGCAACTGGAATCTCAAGTTTTTTTATAGAGATAACACTTTCTCTACTTCTAATGATAGATCTTTTAGTATTGTACTCCCCTGGTAAGCTGTTAAGTGTTAATATGGCAATATCATCATCTTCGAAGTATACTCCTGCAGCTGCCAAATAATCTCGAGCTTCCTTGATTCTCTACAAATACTGAGATATTGAATCAGTGCCTTTCTTGATATTTTGTAACTCATATTGCATTTGGAATATAGTTGCACGAGTGACAATGGAGAACTATTCTTTGAGCCGAATCCATAAATCTTGAGCACTTGTGCTTCCAATAGCACAAGACACAGCTGATGAAGATAATGTAATAGTAATGAGCTGCATCAAGGCACGATCATGCATTTTCCAAATCTTGTATGCATCAGTTTCAGTTCTTAATGATGAATCCCTATAATCGACTTCAGATTCCCCTGAACTAGATGAAAGAAATCTTTCAGGACAGGGATTAGACCCATCTAAGAACCCCATAATTCCATGGCTTTTGAGTAGCAACTAGATCTAAAAATTCCAAGTAAGATAGTTGGAATCATCGAGCTTGACATTAACAGACGTAGAAACGGTAGAGATAAGAGATATGATAGGTGATTGCATGATTTGTAGTTGATTGGCAATCACCATTGTAGCTTTTCTTTGAAGAATTATGAATGAGATATGATCAAACACCTGGAGTGAATGACCAAGATGGAGAGAAAATAAGAAACTTTTAGAGTTCTAAGGTCCAGAAGTAGAGAAGGAGAAGACCTTGAAAGGCAGAAACACGAAATCCAAGATCGAAGTAACCTTGAATGATACCATGTAAAGCAACATATTATGTTGCAGTAATGCAGAACAACAATGAAGGTTTTTAGAGAGAGAGAGAGAGAGATATAATAGAGAGAAAGAGAAGGAAAATGAATTCTTGTATATTTTCTTATGAGTAATACAATTCTTACAAACTGTTATATATTCTTCTTCTAACTAACAAAGCTTGCTTGCACACTAAATCACTACAATCTCAACAACCTTTAACTACCTTATACCAACCCTACTAATCCATTGACACATGGCACCTTATCTGAGTATTCATCTTATACTATTATCAGGTAGATGCTGGAAGAGCTAAATAGTCACCAATAATGGGATTGGCCTAGGCGGGGTCACAAGGTCTAGATTAACTCGACAGTTTCTAACCTGACATGGTGACACAACACGAAAACGACACTAAAATAACGGGTTTCGGGTCAACACGATAACTTATTGGGTCAGTATCGGGTGACCTGTTAAGAACCCGTTATTATAACACGTGGGTAACCCATTTCGACCCATTAAGAAAAAATTTATTTTGATAATTTTAAAGTTTAATTACTAAAAGATTTATTATAAAATACAGTAGCCATATTAATATATACAATATATTCTATATTAAATATATAGTTTATTATTATTATTCTATATAAGTTTAAAAAAAAGTTTTAGTCATTATTTATTTTTATTATGAGAGTTCCTTATTATCATTGCTAGGATAAATTTTACTTAACATGTTGTTGTTCAAAATTAAAATAAACCAGTATAGCATTTGTATAGGCAATAACTTAGAAAACATACATACAAGTATGAAAAATGTGAAAGGATATATAAACACTCGTGATTCATCATTATTCCTCCACGGGTAGATAATGGTTACACTTACATTATCGTTTAGATTTTTAAAATCCTCCAAACCTTCATGAATAATGTTTTTTATATGAGGGTAAAATTAATAAAATTAATAAAAATTATTGTAGAAGTGTAAAAAATGTAAAAAAAATATACAATAACTCATAGTGACAAACTTTACAACTTTCATGAAGGGATCAACTTCGAAATCCAACACTATAATTCATAAATCTTAAATTTATATTTAACCGTCGATTGCCATTTACACTTTATTCTTCTTACTGAATTTCATTTTTAAAATTTTCTTTTTTGAAAACATAATCATCTAGCGGGTGTTAGAAGATGAACGGTTCAGATATTTGATATCACATTTCGATATTTACAATCAACTGAAATATGAGTCGATGTCATATAGTTTGTAGAAACTTTATAAACATCAAGCAATATTTTCACTAATCGTGAAACTCTGAATATAATATCAACAATCTAAATCGTTCATTTTCCTGCATCCACTAATAGATCAAGTTTTCAAAAAAGAAAATCTGAAAGAACAAAATTTGATGAGAACAATGAAGTGTAAATGTAAACAACAATCAACGGTTAAATTTTGATCTATGATTTATATGATTATAGTAGCAAATTTTGAAGTTAAGCTCTGCATAAAATTTGTAAAGCTTGTCATTACGAGCGTTTATAAATTTTTTTCTATATTTTTTTTACACTTCTACATTAATTAAAAAACTATTAAAGACTTTAGGTAAGCGAAAATATACTTAAAAGAAAATTGTGTTTTTATGTTTTGGATGTGACAATATGGTATGTATATACTTATTTAGTATTATGTTTTTCATTTGAATATTTATTGGTTTACAATATATTTTCCTTAACAGGTAACGGGTCGGATCATATTACCTGTTAATATTATCGAGTCGATTTCAGGTCGGATCATTTTACCCGTTTATTTTAACGGGTGTTACACGACACGACCTGTTAAGATATCAGGTATAACACGAAAACGACACAAACACGGAAAACACGACACGAATGTCAGGTCTAGGTCTAGACATATTTTTTTATTTTAATTAAATTTATTATAGCAATAAAAACATGTAAATGACTACAACTGGTTGAATATACAAAATGAAATATATATTTAGAGTTATTTACAAGTACATTATCTTCAAACCGTTAACTTAAAACAAAATTAAATAAATAAATTAGACTGCGTAGGCTCAGGGCCGCCTATGCAGCCGCCCAATTACCGCCTAGAGGCTTCATTGATTTTTTAAACGCACAAGCCCTAATCGGGGCACCCAGCCTCCGCGTAGTGCCTATGTCGCTTTTTAGCACAATGCTTCTAAGTTGTCTTCTTTTATGTATGCCACAAGAGACCTCTACATTCTTTTCCTCCTCTCTCTAGCTACGAAATCAATCACATAGCTACCCAACACGCACCAATGTCCATTACCCTCCACATCCAGGTGCATGCCTTCATGTATTCTTCGTCATGAACCTATCAAATCAATACGTGCCCTTGAAGTCTGCATCTTAAAAATTTGCACGATCGTTTTACATATTTGTTCTCAAGATTAAGATTTTATTTTGCGTAGTACTTGCCTCCTCATTCTTCTTTTCCCTCTACTCTATCAAGATTTAAGCCTATTCAGTAGTTATTTATCTTCTAGGTTTTGGACAATATTAAACCTCTTGAACAGGTTTCAAATATTGAATGTAATAAACCTTGGGACAATCCTAAATAGATGACTATGTCCTTTTATTTTCATGATCAAAATCCTACCTAACGATAAACAAAAAAAAAAAAAAAATCAAATGATGTGTCATTAATAAAAAATAAGCATGTTAATCAACACTTAAATAATAATTCAATCCTCAACAAGTACGTCATATGATTTAAATAGATGGTTCCTAACATTATCCATATATTCTGCATGGATTGACAATCACAAGTATCCTTCTCATCTTGGCAAATTTGTCTCCAGCGTCTTCAATTTTTCACCACAAACGTCACATTTCTACCCCCAATCCCCCATTTAAGCCTTGCCATCCTCTCACCGCACTCCCCACCTTGAATGTATACTCCCACAAGAATTTCAACTTCACTCAGCTTATAAGCCCACAGCACCAAATTTTTCAACAATCAACTACATACCTACTTATTCTACTTCCAACAACTCCACACTCCACCGCGCACCTCCGGCAATCGCATAAGCCGCCATGGTGCAAAACCGCTTTCTACTCGTCACATTTCCAGCTCAAGGCCACATCAACCCTTCCCTCCAATTCGCCAAGCGCCTTATCAAAACTACAGGTGCGCATGTCACCTACGTTACCAGTCTGTCAGCCCATCGCCGTATAGGCAATGGCTCAATTCCAGATGGATTGACCTATGCGCCCTTCTCTGATGGGTACGACGATGGGTTTAAGCCCGGCGACAACATCGACGACTACATGTCAGAGCTGCGGCGCCGCGGAGTACAAGCCATTACCGACCTTGTAGTCGCAAGTGCAAACGAGGGTCACCCTTACACTTGCCTAGTCTACTCATTACTTCTCCCTTGGTCGGCAGGGATGGCACATGAACTTCACCTCCCAAGCGTGCTGCTTTGGATTCAGCCAGCCACGGTTTTCGACATCTACTACTATTACTTTAATGGGTACAAAGATCTCATCCGGGATAATACTAGTTCTGGTACGAACAATGTCCTTCCATGTTCAATAGAATTACCAGGTTTGCCATTATCTTTCACAAGCCGAGACCTTCCCTCCTTCATGGTGGATACAAATCCGTACAATTTCGCCCTCCCGCTGTTTCAAGAACAGATGGAGCTGTTGGAAAGAGAAACCAATCCGACCATTCTAGTGAACACGTTCGATGCACTAGAGCCGGAAGCCTTAAAAGCAATTGACAAGTACAACTTGATTGGAGTCGGGCCATTGATTCCGTCCGCTTTCTTGGACGGCAAGGATCCATCGGACAAGTCATTTGGAGGCGATCTTTTCCAAAAATCAAAGGACTCTTCATACCTCGAGTGGCTGAACTCGAAGCCAGAAGGGTCGGTGATTTATGTGTCCTTCGGAAGCATTTCTGTGTTGGGAAAGGCCCAAATGGAGGAAATCGCAAAAGGGTTGTTGGATTGCGGCCTTCCGTTCTTGTGGGTTATTAGAGATAAGGTCGACAAGAAGGGAGACGATAACGAGGCGAAGAAAGAAGAAGAGATGTTGAGTTGCAGAGAGAAATTGGAAGAGCTCGGGAGGATAGTGCCGTGGTGTAGTCAAGTGGAGGTTCTCTCTAGTCCTTCGCTGGGTTGCTTTGTGACACATTGTGGGTGGAATTCAAGTTTGGAGAGCTTGGTTTCAGGGGTGCCCGTGGTGGCGTTTCCTCAGTGGACGGACCAAGGGACGAATGCCAAGTTGATAGAGGACCATTGGAAGACAGGAGTGAGGGTGACACCAAATGAGGAGGGGATAGTTACGGGTGAGGAGCTCAAGAGGTGCTTGGATTTGGTATTGGGAAGTGGGGAGATTGGTGAAGAGGTGAGAAGGAATGCTAAGAAATGGAAAGATTTGGCAAGAGAGGCTGTGAGTGAAGAGGGCTCTTCGGACAAGAATCTCAAGGCTTTCTTGGATCAGATCAAGGTTTTAAAAAACGTTAGATACTAGTCGGGTGGCGGCCTGGGACCTGGGGCCTGGCAACTACGCGGCTAGGTGTCTAGCCGGATTCGATTAAATTTATTATATTTCGTGTAAATATGTGTATGTTTATCCTTAAAATATATATGATGTCATCATAAACAACAAAATAGAATGACATATCTATTATGAGCGATTGGAACATAATGAAAAGTGGGAATAAGCATATAATGTGTGTTCATTTAAGTATTCAACAAGTCTCTTACAATTTATTGAAAATATAAAATGCAAAGTGAAAGTTATATATTTTCTGTGAGTGAGTCGCAACCTAGGCAGGTCTGGGCGGGATATGCGGTCTAGATAGGCTACTCAGTAGGTCTAGGTGCCCTTTCTTAATTTTCAAACGTCTAAGCATTAATTGGGGCGGTGGCCGGCCGCCTAGCGCCTAGGCAGGGATTTTTAGAACAGTGGATCAGATAGATTGATGTTGTCTTAAACAAATGGCTGTCCTTTTTTATGTTTCTTGGTTTGGTAGTAGTTTACATAGATGTAGAATTTAGACGGCTACGTAAACACAACTGGTCGACTTTTGTAAAGTTTGGATTTGTTCCGCGGGATAGTAACTTTGCTGCCCATGAGGTGGCTTCGTTTGCTACCAATTATGGTGGCAAGTTCCTTTGGGATAAGATTGGCTCGGATTATTTATTTAATATTCTTGCAGCTGATGTAAACTTTGTCGTTTGGCTTTAATAAATTTCTATCTTTTCGACCAAAAAAAATTACTTTTTCATTTTACTTTTAAAATGTGTTGTTGTCTCCATTGTTATTACAAATAAGAATTAGATCGTAATGTGCTATCCCATCTGCACTTAAGTTCTAATTCTTATAAATTTGCTCCAATCGAACAGTAGGTTAATTGGTGATAAATCCGAGTTTTGTGATGGGTGCTATAATGTTGTATGTTTGTGGTTTAGCTTTTTTATTATTTGGGGCTTTTGAAAGTCTGTATATGATACTATCTAGAGGTCTATGTTATGGTGCGAAATTGGTGGTGTAGGTGGTTGGTCGTCTCTAGGGCATCAACAACATCTCATCCCTCAATTAGGTCTCTAGGTTTTCTCTACTAGCCACTCTTGGACTTATAAGGAGGATTTTTCTTTTTGAGTTGAAACCTTTTTACGTATTTCCTTTATTTACTGTTTTGTAAATGTTGCAGAGAGGAACTATTACTCATGCTTTGTTTACAAAAGTGGCATCCTTTTATGTATGATAATCCTTTCTAAAGGCTAGTTGCAAGTTGTACTGTGTCTATTTGGATTTGTTTAATGAAGTATTCTACCATTGATGTCCATTGGTGAAGTTGACACCAAGTTTGTGATTTCTATTTAAAGAATTTTAAAAGGGAATTGTTATTGACATTTCAAAAATCTCATATTACACTCCAAACCGTCTATAATTAGAAAGCAAAATGCACTTATGATGAGTCTAGAATGAGATTTCTAGAGTGCAAAAACATTTCCCTTTTAAAACACATGATTTTGATTCTTAGTAGTCTAAATCACATGCCAAAATAGTTAACACAGTTTTCAATTTTATTATCTTGAAGTAAGTTGATAGAGAAATTAGGTTTTCATCCCTCTTTTTTCTATTTCATTGATTTTTTGAGAATAAAACATTTTTTTCTTTTTGCAATTTAATTTTTATCAAGATTCTTAGGTTTTAATGAACGTCATCATTTCAATAATAAAATATACATAGTAGCATAATTAAATTTTATTTCTAAAATATATTTATTTGGTGTTAGAAACGTTATGACACACCCCGACATGAATCGAGGTATGTTGGCCGTCACGTGAGAGTGATGTAGCCATGTGCATAGTGCGGAAGCAATAAAGATACAAGGGAATACGAATTAACAAAAACCAAATCAACTAAAGTACTAATTAAGATAAGGTACAAGTGCGAGATTAAGTGTGAAATACATCATCAGAGCGTAAATAGTCTAAGTGCAATCCGATTGGACAAGTAGTAGATATAAAACACCCAAAGGTGATCCTACATTTGTGTTGTTCTGTCAGAACCACCAACGAAATCCCCGTGAGCCACCAAAGCACTTCTACCTAAACTTGGAAGGGCGTAAAACAGAAAGTGTGATTGGGCAAAAACAAAGCTTTTCAAAATCATTTCAATTCTCAAAAGTTCTAACCCCTCGCCGTCAAACCTGTATAATTTCCCAGAAATATAGTATATGCTATATCATAAATCATGCTCAGATAAAAATCCATAGAAATATACCATGCCAAAGTATCTCAATGAAATGCTATCCAGTTAAAATATATCAATGCCAGATATCATATCAGCCGAATTCCCCTCAATTAATTTGCACGGCTGAATCTATAGCTCATAACCAATCTCAACCATATCAAATTCTGAACACGAGTCGGAACCACTTAAAGTGGTCTGTACGACAGGACTAGGTGTAAAATAAATATGCTCTAGTGCTACGATCACGTGAAGACTGTGCGAATGATTGCGGGTCACCTATGAGTCGGAACCACCTAAAGTGGTGTGTACGACAAGCATGTGCACCTAACTTGGATCCAAGGTGAGCATATGGTGCGGGAGGTGAACAATCACATGAAGGACTGTGCCTTAACTTTGGGCTGGAGCACTAACATCGGGGTGCAGGTTTATGAGCTCTCAATACATCACATCATATCTCGCATAACTGAAGTAATCTCCTATCTTTAATTTATGAACTTACCTGACACTTACCTGTGTGTCCGCAACACCAATCATAAATATATGCAACTACTAATGCATAAATAAAATAGGCAGATACTTTGCATGGCATTTCAAAATGTATAATCATTCAAATTCATTTTCTAGGAAAAATCTCAAGTATATAGGTATATACGGAAAACCAAAAGCCCACTCACTGATATGTCAAAGGTTCGTAGCCCCCGAGCCTCGATTGATGGTGCTCGTCCTCCGGATAGGTCTCACCTATATGCAAACTAACTAAATAAACGTTATTTAAAGCACATACACAAAACTAGGAAATAACTTCTCATACATTGCTCAAATGGGGTATTTGAATATACCACCATGACCTACTCAACCTCAGGAACATCCCCATATTTTTAGAAAATTTTTCTGAGCACCCACGCGCTCTCATGCGCCGGCCAAGGCACGACCAGACGCGCGGCTCACCCGCAGGCACGTGCCTGGCACACCAAACAGATTCCCTGATAGCGTTAGGGAATATTCCATTAAAAACATCATATACTGTTAGAATTACTTGACGGCATTAGAATATTCCGTCAACTTTGACGGAATATTCTCCTCCTTCTTCCTTGGTTCGCCGGAGTCAGGCGCCGGTGCAGCTGCGATCGCCGGAAACTGGAAAAATCTTAAAACTTCAATATCTTCTCCATTTCTCAACCAAAATTCATGAAATTTGTACCAAAATGAAGCTTACAACGAGTAGAACAAAACCTTACCAATCTTAAGCCCTAAAATCCACTGAATCTTGTCGGAGAAACCTCGATAATCCGGCCAAAATTTGAAACTCGTCAAACTAAGCTTCCCGACGTCCAAAACACTCAAACTTTCTTCCCCGAGCTTCATGAAGATGTCCTAAAGCTTTCTAGAACCTTAAAACTAGAAGAAAAGGCCACGATCATGACTGCATGAACAGTGCTCAAAATATGAGATTTTGGGTTCTCGGGTTTTCGAGGTTTTCACGTCCAACCACCACCACTATTCGACTCTTGAGCTTGCAAGGAATCCAAAAACACCAATCACAACCTCGATCTGTGAAGTTTGAAAGGGTTTTGAAGGTTGTCTGTACAGGTTGTACGAAAATGGTAAGAAAATCCGAGATAGGGAGGATAGGGAGGAGAGAGGGTACACGTGAGTTGTGTGTGTGAGTGAGGGTGTGGTCCAGCTTGTCACCAATAAAAAATAAAGAAAACTTAGCTCTAATCGGGTTCAAACAATTAGAACTTAACCTATTTGGTCCACATCTAAAACTCAAAACACACGACATCACACAACACTCATAGGTATAAAAGGAATTTCCACGTTATCGATAAAATAATTCCGGACGGGTTGTGACATGTTACATTTGATATATTATATTAATTTATGACTAAAATTTTAATCATATATTTCTATTTTTAATTTGTACTTTATTTTATTTTGCAACCCTTTTTTTTAATTTGTACTAGTTTTCTTTTTAATTTTAATTTGTACCCATATATTAATTTCTTTTTGAGCCCATATTTTTTAAAATTTCATTTGTACTCATAACTTTTTAATCTTTTATTTGCACCCATAAGTTATTTATAATGTACCCATTCTTTTTTATAAATGTACCACTTTGTTATATGTAAAAAATACCCTTTTTTTGTAAAATTTTATATTTAAAATGTACCAATTTTTTAATGCTATGAATACATTCCTTTGCCATTTATTATTTTGTATTGTTACGTTGTTACTTTTTATTCAATCAATTTTTTTGAAATTTTTTTATTGTAGCCATTTCTAATAGTAATGTAAAGAGGGATTTTAAATCTGACATTTGTATGTCATATATTATACACACAACATGGGATCATAAATCTCATAAAATGTCAAACATATAGAAGGGTAATCTAGAGACACCAAAATTTTTAAATCAAATTTGCAAACCAAATGATGTTGACACACCCTGACCCGAAATGTCTACAAGGACTCCGAATCGAGTTGTAATGACCGACACCTAGAAGATGACGAAGGCATAAAGTGTAGTGATATGGAAAATGTGAATAAATTTAAACCTAAAACTGCCTAAATACAAGAGTGCACTGTGAGCGAGAATGAACTCATTTCACACGTGACGTCAGAGCATAAGTAAAGTATAGTAGAGTGGATTGAGAATCATACCATCGAAGGTAATCTCCATTACCAAGATTTGCCACAAATCCTCGTCAATAAGAAAGCTCACCTATTAAAACCTAGAGGGGCAAAAAATAAGAGTGAGTGGGCCTGAAAATAAAATTTTAATAAAAACCTTTTGAAAACATTATAACCCCTCATTGTAAAACCCGTATAGTTTCTAGAAAGTCATACTACGTTATAGTATGAAATCAAATGCAAAACAACAATAAATCCAAAAATATTCCAAATCATTACATATCAACAGCAACATAATAAAATCAGGTGTTCATCAATCTATGTTGACACAGGAGTCGGAGTTACCTAATGCAACTTGTACGACTCATAAATCAATATATGCTAACACATGAGTCGGTGTTGCCTAATGCAACCTGTACGACAGTGTCGGAGTTGCCTATCACTACAACATGTACGACAGTGCTGGAGTTGCCTATCATTGCAACCTGTACGACAATGCTGGAGTTGCCTATCATTGCAACATGTACGACATTGTCGGAGTTGCCTATCATTTTAACCTGTACGACAGTGCTGGAGTTGCCTATCATTGTAACCTGTACGACAGTGTCAGAGTTGCATAAAACATAAATATAGTCATGCCATAATTCAATCATTTCAAATAACACCCTAAACTCACCTGAACTTACCTACGCGTCCCGCATTCACCATAGCACTTCAAAGCATTTACAACAGTTATATGCAGGTAATATGCATATAGATATGCCATGATGCAATCTAAAACTCAACCATATCATAGTATTTAAAAAAAAAATATATATATATATATATATGACATGACATAAAATGCAAAAATCAATTTAAAAGCATTTGTGGAACTATCAATCACATATATATATTGTTTGTACTATACTTGACCAATCCCGAAACTACCGAGCACCGGTCAACGTTATACCGTCAAGGACTCAGAAGAGTTTCCCTCAAACCAGGAGGCCAATCACAGCACGACACATGTCGACATTAGAAGCCAATCATAGCGCGACACGTGTCAACATCGGAAGCCAATCACAACACAACACGTGTCAATGTTAGAACAAAGCTAGAAACTCTCTTCTATAAAAGAAGATCATTCTCCCACAATATTTCCTAATGTCATTTGTACTAAATCATTCACTAGTACTCACTAAAGGAGAGCTTGAACCTATGTAATTGTGTAAACCCTTCACAATTAATGAGAACTCCTCTACTCCGTGGACGTAGCCAATCTAAATGAACCACGTACATCTTGTGTTTGCTTCCCTGTCTCTATCCATTTACATATTTATCCACATTAGTGACCGGAGCAATCTAGCGAAGGTTACAAACTTAACACTTTCTGTTGTACCAAAGTCCCCACTGATATTGTGCATCAACATATATATATATATATATATATTATATATAAAAAAGACCCACTCACCTGAAGTCCGCGCTACAATTCTCTAGCACGAATATTGAGGCGTCACGAACCATCATCGCATATGGCTAAGCCCAATTTGACCGAGAAAGGCTCCAATTTGGCTCGCACTCGTCAGAAACCCTAGAATGGGTGTTCTTCGATTCACCTTCCATGGTGTTCTGACTCCTTTACAACCAGTTGGGCTTTGTTCTAGGGCTCAATGAGAGTCTAATAGTGGTGGAGATAGAAGGTATTCATTTCAGAAATGGTGGATTTCGCCACTGTACACCGCGAACTCCTCTAGTGCTATCTCACAAGAACGTGATAAATTCGTGTTGATTTATGGCTGAATATGGAAGAGGAGATGATGATAAGTTGGTTCTAGATGGTGGGTGGCTGCAATTCACCGGAAAACGCCATGAATGGCTCTAGAAACTTGGTGCTATTGCCAGTTGGGTCGAACCAAAACAGGTCAGGAATCCGATCCCATGCGTCACACTTCTCTCCCTTCCCCTCCTTTCTTCTTCTTCTGATTGGTCTCTCATTCTCTCTTCCCTTTCTCCTGATTAGGTAGCTCTTCCCTTTGTTCCTTCTTTTTCTTTTTCTCCTTTTACTCGTTGCCATCAGGCAGCTTCTTCTTCTCTTTTCTCTCTTTTTTTTTTTCACAAGATAACCTTAAACTAATTTAATAATACTTATGAAAGTATAAAATAATAAATAATGGAAATCCTTAGAAATGTACTTTTCGGATTTGTAGCTCCGTAAAACTTTAACCGTAGTTCCAAGTTCACTTCCGCTTGCGTCTATGCATTCGTATCAACAGGTACTACACAAAATACGCTGAAAGAATAAGTCGTATGTCTCACTATACGTTGATCAACGAAAGTCAACACCCTCGCCTCTAAGGGCATTTTTGTAAAATCACGCTTTTAAAATTTATAAAATTGTAAAATTAGGGACGGTTTGTCACAATGTGGCTGTAGATGATTAAATTATTAATTAAGTATCGATTAACGTGTCTGTTTCTTATTGGTTTAGGGAATATAACGAGATGACACATCATTTGGTTTAAAATTTTGATTTCCCTAGCATTATCCCATATATAAATATACATACTAATAATAATATAACGAGGTGTACAAAGTCAATGGACTTTGATAAAAAAAAATGTATACCATAAAGATTTTAATTAAAGAGTGTTAGTGACGGGAGATCGAATTTAAAGCCTCCCTAAAATAAATGAATCTGCATTTTTGAGCAAGAACTCTATTATTATTTGAAGGCCCAATACTCCATTGAATGACAGAAAATTAAAATTAAAACACGATTGTAAATTTAAACCCCTAAGATATGGTTCTAATTCTCTAGATTATTGTAGTACTTTGTCCATTTTTTCATACCGACAATGCTCCGGGCTCTAGACTAAGATGATAGATTTTTCAATGTAACAGAAATACAGTACATACACAAAATGTTACAAGACATGTAGTTAGATCTTCGAAAAGAAACTCCAACCACTTTTGTAATAACAATAGATATACATAATTGTGTTCTCGGTACATTGAAATATTTATCCTTCAACAAATCCCAAATGTTAGTTTCTGTCAATCTATTATCAAATTGGATAAATTGGGGCCCCATAAATTTTATCCAAAAAATAACCTCAGTGGATAATTATTGGCATCAAATACTCTCAAAAAAAATGGAAGAGACATCTATCTATCAACAACCTCTATCTCACAGAAGAAACCAAAGCCCTCGTTGAAAAAAGACAAGAAAGGGGAAAATTAAGAGAGAAAATACCACAGGAACTCTGCTCGAGTCACTTATACTTGGATTTAATTGGAAAAATAATTTGAGCGTCGACCAAGGACCAAGGTATAGGAATGAACTGACAGTAGTCGACATCACAATAAAGGTTCACATTTGTTCCGAAATGAGCTCAAAATACTTAATGGTTTAATAAGTTACTATAAGAAATGCTAAACAGATTCTCTTAAAGGTAATTTTTTTAGATTCTTTGTTACCTTATATTTTAAAATAATATTTTATAATATTGACATGAGAATTGATGTTAAACAGTGAAGTGACAGATAGTGCATGAAGAGTCTTAATTTGAAAGAGTTTCCTTAGCATTTCTCAAGTAACTACAGGCTCATTTCGTAGAGAGAAATGAATTGAAATACATGAGTTATTATTTTTAAGGTAAGTTAGAAAGAATAAATGAAAAATATGACAAATTTGGAGGTAGGAGATAGATTGCTCGATAATAAAAACAATCATTTAAAATAAAAAATGATTTTCCTCTAGGCGCATTATAAACCTTGCTAGGACTGATGAAGAATCACAACATCTACCTCTTCAGCTTTAGATTTGATTATTGAGATGTTCCAGGATCAATCGTTTACGCTGGAAAATGATCAACTAACTATTTATTTATTATAGTCGTAACTATTTTTGTATTTTTTTTATGACATTAGAAAAGAACTGCACTATTTACTTATCATAATCCTAACCATTTTCCCCTTCTTTCATCCCCTTTAGCTAATTTTGAGTGCATAGCTGCTCAACTTAGTTAAATCCCTCATGTAGCCTCTTGAACTCTTCGGTATTATTCAGAATGAATATACACGTGCTAGAATTTCATTTGCTGTGAGGTGTATATATGTTTTTCGTGATATGCAAAGCAAAAGACAAGCTAAAAGATGTATTGTAAATTTTGGTTGCAGTCTGATTTTTCAGATATCATCATGGATGACGTTTATTTTTTCTGTAGTTTGGCTTATATACCAAGAGGCAACCATGCAGTGCTACGTCGCTATCTTGTTGAAAATTTGGGGTTTTTTTGTTTATTCTTGTTTGTTTTTAGCATCATAAGACATGCAAATGATCACATGTGGCCGATGGTAAACCGGTTGAGGAGGCACTCTTGCTATTCAGTTTCACTCTGTCTTTTAGAGTAAACTTGTTTGGACACAATATTACACAATTTGTCCCGCGTGCAACAAAAGCGAAGTTGACACTCTTTCTCCAACACAGTTACAATTTTGTCTCATCCTATCATTTAGTAAGATTTGGATTCCATCTAGATTCAAATGGCGGAAATCTTAAGGATCCTCACATCTTAGCTATTCATCGTATATCGTGCAGTTATAAATTATTTGAATTTTTTTATTTACAATCAAACACAAATAGTACATGATGAAAACTGAACGTACGATAAACTGTTAGAATGTGAGGATCCTTAAGATCCCTATCAAGAGGATCCGGAGAGGATCCTCTTTCCTTAGTGTACCACGGTTTCACTGATGATGGACTTAGGGGAGAAATAAAGCTCCAGGAGTTATGGACTCTCTTTTGACGCACGAGCTGCATTTGAGGTTTATGAGCAGTGTGATTGCTTTCCAATTCTACAAATTCAAAGAAGATAAATGACTATTAAGATGGGCACGGTGAGAAGTGTTGGTATATGATCCAGCCCATGATGAATGTTCTAGATTATTCTAGTAAGCAAGTGAGGTGGCTAGAGCATGCTAGACAATTCTAGCATGTTATTAAGTTGATGGAACAAGCTAGAGAGTACTACCTTCCTTGGTTGCAAATGGAAAGATCTAGAAGCTACAATTTTGTGACTAGTCTAGATCTTTCTATGCTAAAGGTTTGAAGAATACACTAGAAACTAGTAGAATGTCAAACCCTCACCTATAAATATGGGTGTGATGTTCTAGTGAAGCAACCAATTAAGAATCAAGTGTGAGTAGCAAAGGATCAAGTCCAAAGCTAGAGTTCCACTCCAAGAGTGAGAGTGAAAGTGTTCCACTACACATTGTGAGTGAAGCTTAGAGTAATAGAAAGTGTGTGTCATACTTTCTTGTATCCATCAAGCCTTGTCTTTGGCTTGGTAAGACTACTCTTGTTGTACTCATCTTTTTCATATAGTGAAGATTGATCCTTGTTTCGTGGACGTAGGCATAAATTGCCGAACCACATAAATTCTTGGTGTCCATTTTCTACTTTACCTTGAACATTCTCTATCTTGTAGTACTGACATTCCTAACAAGAAGCACATCAAATAGGTTTGTTATTTGTAACTTATGTGGATATGCATGCAACGTGTCGGGGCAAAGGATATGATATCTTCCATGTAACTAATGATTGAGTCCCATCTTAGGAGGGAAGTAGGCCTCATGCACATGACCCCAAATGAGAATTGTTTCTCATGACATGTTATTTGGACTTAAGCATCAGATAGTTAGCAAGTAAAATGGGATAAAGCTCCTGGAGAGTGCTGCAGTTCGAATTGGTTTCGGAACCTGTTAACCAAAGTATTGCTGTCCTATAAATATGAGAGGCTCTGCAACGTCAAAATTCCCTTTCAACTCAACAAATAGCTCAAACAGGTTACGCAAAGAACCTCGTTCTGCCCGAAACTCTTCTCACAATCTTGAGAAAAATACCAATTATCATAACCCTATGTCAGTACATATTTACTTCGTTTAAACATCATTGGGTTGGCTAATAGGAAATATATTCAGTTCGGCTAAAAGTCACTGGAGCCATTGAACTAGTCGGCCTAGGAGTACCTTCAATTTGGTTAAACAGTACTACTTCTGGTTTAGTTGGCAACCTCCAAGTCTCAGCCAACGATGAGTCTTTGATACTTTCGCTGAAAGCGGTCACTTTATTAGCTCCCCTAGCGAAGTGAGATGTTCTATGATTAGTTACTTGCAAGTGTATTTGGAAGTTCGACATTCAGACTGCTGAACAACATTCACCATAAACATCTCATTTCATTTGAGTATCTTTGTCCTTATAGCCTAATACCTATTCGGCATACTTATATTTTCAAGGATATAGGTGAAGTTGCCGAACCTGGTGCAAAATATCCTCAACTTCGCAGTGAATTAAGCAACCTTGTGTTTAGGTTCTAGAGCCCTAGGTCTAGAGGCATTCCTTCCTCGGTTGTAGTTGCTCACACACAAATCAACGCTTTTATGAGAAACCCTCCACAACCTGAAAAAAAAATACTAATTACTCATTAACCCCTCCCCGTTGACAAATATTTAGTTTGGTTAAACATCACTGTGTCAACAACCGGCGACACCTTCAGTTTGGTTAAACAACATTGGAGGTGTAGAACATGCCTGACTTAAGAGACCTTTAATTTGGTTAAACAGCTCTCATATCCTTTTTGGTTATCTATTCAAGTCTCGGTGGACAAGGAATTCTTTATTCTTTTGTCTCAAGAGATCATCTCATCAGCTTCAACGAAGTGATGTGTTCTTAGGTTACCTTTTTGGCACAATGCAAGCCGAATCATTGATTGAACTTCACTACGAGATTAGCAACATTGTCTTCAAGTTAGCAAAACCCTAGGTCTAGAAGCTAGGTACGCAATCGACACAACCACCACACTCATTTCACTCGCCCAATTCATCTCGGCGGCGAGGTGGCACACCCGCATCAACCACAAGAAGGACGTAGTTAGTTCTTAGTTACTCGGCATGCACATCACGTAAGTTTGATAGTTTTTAGGGTCAACAACAGTACAAGAAAATGAGGCAATAGCCACAAAGCAAGCGTGTTGTTGCTGGTAGGGGTGGGTTCAAAAAACCGAAAACTGACAACTAAACCGAACCGAAGCCGAAAAAAACGAACCGAACCAAATCTGGCCAGTTCGGTTTCAATTTTTGAGGTTCGAAAACCGAACCGGATCGAACCGAACCGAAAAAAAACCATATATAAATTCCTAAAAAATATGTTGGCGTCAAAGGTTTGAATGCCTGACTTCCAGGCTGGGATTGTTACTTTAAGCCAACTGGACCGTAAGCTTTGTGTTGTTATAAGTGTACCAGTAAATTATTTATAGGTTTCTAACATTTAATGCTTTATAAAATTTCTTAAGTTTACAAACCCTAGCCATCGCTTACTCCCATTTCATTTTTCACCTTTTCTCAAACACATTCTCTCTTTCTCCCCTTCCGCTGCTTCCTCTCTTTCTCTCTCTCTCTCTCTTTATCTCTCTCCCCTTCCTCATCTTCAGTTTTTCCTTGGCTCTACCTTTGCTTCATCAGTTTCTCTCTCTCTCTCTCTCTCTCTCTCTCTCTCTCTTTCTCTCTCTCTCTCTCTCTCTCTCTCTTTCCTCATCTTCAGTTTTACCCCCGCAAGAGAAGAAGTAATGACATGGTGACTCTGAACCGAAGCCGTCAATCTTCGATCTCTGTTTGTTGGTTTTATTTATTTTTCAGTTTATGGGTTTATAATTTTATGGTTACCCATTTGAAATTTATGTAATTTAAGGTGGAAAGGTTTGTATTTTTCTTTGAATATGTTTTGGAATTTTCTAGATCTATTGTGGACTTGACTTTGAATTTGAATGTGGGCATGCAATATTGGAGTCCGATTATGGCATTTAGACGAACCCATTTGCTTTGTTTTTGTTTCAATCTGCATCAATCAGTTAATTTGTTTAATTATTTCATGATTTTGGCAAATTTTAAAGTTTTAGAATTTTGAATCCTGGCGATGTACATTTCCTTGAAGAATATATGTTTCTGTATTTGCTGATATATGAGAATTGGGAGGTTGATAGGCATTAGGCAGGTTCCTTCCATTTACATCATTTTTTTTTTGAAAAAAAAAAACCCGAAAAACACCAAAACCGAAAAAAACCGAAAAAAATTAAACCGAACCGAAATTTTGGTTCGATTTCGGTTTTGACAAAAAACCGAACCGTTTTGAAGCGAACCCAGCCCTAGTTGCTGGAGTAGAACTAAAAGCCAAGAAAGAAAGCACTTTAAATAGAAATACCCCATTTTAACTAACACCGAGACATTTTGTGATAAAACTCTACACCTGAGGATTGTGCAGATGGTTAAGTAGTAACTGTATCGATATTGTTGGAATGGACTATCGGCCCGTCGACCTAAAAAATTATACAAAAAGCATGACAACGATCATGCCACACTTTTTGTACATTTTGACTTGCTCACGTCTCCTATAAAATACGTCATCAATCGTTGTTGTCAAACGAAAGTTAGTGTGATACAGCTGGACCAATCAATTTTGGTGTCGGGCCCTAGGCCCCTAACTTGAGAAATCACAAATTTTTATGTGTATTAATCAGTTTGTGGTCACTAAATTCGCCTTGCCTCTCTTACCACGTCAAACCTACTAGTCGTTGTTATGTACTATTAACTTAAGGAGAAATAGAAAGCGAATTCATGCACTCATCACGCATGCTTGATTGAAGACAATACTACAACCATCTAGCTTAGTTAGAGAAGTTTAGCCTGACTAGGAGGATTAGGAATTTAGGATAATGTACTGATAAGATGAAAGATATCTAAAGTATTAGATTATATAGAATAGAGTATGAGTCCCACGGTAGAGGTTATTTCATATTCACCAAAACTATTTGGTTGCTTTTTTTTTCTTTTCTTTTTTACGCTTCATATCGTACTAAATTACGACATATGGAGCGCGTATGTATGTTTGCTTTGTCAAATTATCAGAAAAACGGATAAAGATTCACTTCCAACACTATCGATCTTGTCTCCAATTTGTTAATTAGCACTTGCACAGTTTAACAGGTGTGAGGTTTTTATCACAAAAGACCTCAATATTAGTTAACAGGTGTGAGGTTTTTATCACAAAAGACCTCAATATTAGTTAGAGTAGAATTATAATATTTAAACTCTTATTTTCTCTTTCATTATATCGATGTGAGATATTTCAACACGTCTCTTTTCGGCTTAGGATCACAAGAAACAAATTTGGCCCTTCTTTTAGTTTTAGGACTTTAGTTTGGAAAGGGATCCTCTCCGGATCCCTTTCACTAAGTCCACAAAGTCCACTCATCCAAGCCATTGAAATTTAATTCAATGGCTACAAACAGGAAGACCCTTTAAAAGTTATAATAACTTTAACCGTTTGATCAAATTTCAATAATCCGAATAAGTGGAATTGGTGGAAGAAATCCGAAGATAATCTATTTCCCTTCAGTTTTAGGGTGCGGGAGCGTGCCACCATCAGATCGTGTCTTGGTCCTGAGTTTTTTTCTAGTATTGAAGACGAGACCTCAAGGTCACATCTATGATGAACCGTGTAGGCTCTTTAGTACGAACCCAATTACTCATGGCCTTACTCCTGACTTAACGAGGCCTAATATATTATTCGGCCAACCAAACCAGATCAAAATAATAATTAATTAAACTAACAAATCAAACACTCGCATGTATATTTATCAGTTTTTCGGTGATGGATTAATTTGTCTATCCTACCACATTAGATTGGATTTAGTCTTTGTGATGTGCTACGAAGTTTGATGAAACCAATTTTAAAAGAGTAATGTTGGGTAGATTAATTTTAGACTAAATTTGTACATTATATATGTGAGGTGTTATTAATAAAAAAATAATTATATTAATCAAAGCTTAAGTAATAATCAAGTCATCAACAATTGCATCATATAATTTACAAAATATGATATAAATATGAATAATGCTACACTTATCACATTTTGTACAATCTCTTAGAAGTAGAGTCCACCAAAACATGTGGATCGCATCGTTATTATATAAATGATACAAATAATGGTATAAATATGTAATGAGCGTGTCTTTACCCATAATATTATATGCATGCACCGAGAAGACCACAAATCACAAGTGTCCTCATCTTTGCTTTGTCACCAGCGCCTTCAATTCGTCACCACAAACGTCACATTTCCGCCCCCAAACCCCTATTTAAGCCTTGCCATTCTCTCACCGCATTCCCCACCTTGAATACGTACTCCCACAAGAATTTCAACTTCACTAAGCTAATAAGCCCACAGCACCAAATTTTCCACCAGTAAACTAGGTACCTACTTATTCTACTTCCAACAACTCCACGCTCCACCGCGCACCTCCGCAATCGCATACGCTGCCATGGTGCAACACCGCTTTCTACTTGTCACATATCCGGCTCAAGGCCACATCAACCCTTCCCTCCAATTCGCCAAGCGCCTTATCAACACTACAGGTGCGCATGTCACCTTCATTACCAGTCTCTCAGCCCATCATCGCATTGGCAATGGCTCAATTCCAGATGGATTGACTTATGCGCCCTTCTCTGATGGTTACGACGACGGGTTTAAGCCCGGAGACAACATCGACCACTACTTGTCGGAGTTGCGGCACCACGGAGCACAAGCCATCACCGACCTTGTAGTCTCAAGTGAAAACGAGGGTCACCCTTACACTTGCATGGTCTACACAATACTTCTCCCCTGGGCCGCGGACGTGGCGCATGAACTTCACCTCCCAAATGTGCTGCTTTGGATTCAACCAGCCACAGTTTTCGACATCTACTACTATTACTTTAACGGGTACAAAGATCTCATCCGGGATAATACTAGTTCTGGTACGAACGATGCCCTTCCATGTTCAATAGAGTTACCAGGTTTGCCATTATCTCTTACAAGCCGAGACCTTCCCTCCTTCATGGTGGATACAAATCCCTACAATTTCGCCCTCCCGTTGTTTCAAGAACAGATGGATCTGCTGGAGAGAGAAACCAACCCGATCATTCTAGTGAACACGTTCGATGCACTAGAGCCGGAAGCCTTAAAAGCAACTGAAAAGTACAATTTGATTGGAGTCGGGCCATTGATTCCGACGACTTTCTTGGACGGCAAGGATCCATCGGACAAGTCATTTGGAGGCGATCTTCTCAAAAAATCCAAGGACTCTCCGTACCTGGAGTGGCTGAACTTGAAGCCGGAAGGGTCGGTGATTTATGTGTCCTTCGGAAGCATTTGTGTGTTGGAAAAGGCCCAAATGGAGGAAATCGCCAAAGGGTTGTTGGATTGCGGCCGTCCGTTCTTGTGGGTTATTAGAGATAAAGTCAATAAGAAGGGAGAAGATAATGAGGCGAAGGAAGAAGAAGAGATGTTGAGTTGCAGAGAGGAATTGGAAGAGCTAGGGAGGATAGTGCCGTGGTGTAGTCAAGTGGAGGTTCTGTCAAGTCCTTCGTTGGGTTGCTTTGTGACACATTGTGGGTGGAATTCAAGCTTGGAAAGCTTGGCTTCGGGGGTGCCAGTCGTGGCGTTTCCTCAGTGGACGGACCAAGGAACGAATGCCAAGTTGATAGAGGACGCTTGGAAGACAGGATTGAGGGTGACACCAAATGAGAAGGGGATTGTTACGGGTGACGAGCTCAAAAGGTGTTTGGAGTTGGTCATGGGAAGTGCGGAGATTGGTGAAGAGATGAGAAGGAATGCTAAGAAATGGAAAGATTTGGCAAGAGAGGCTGTGAGTGAAGGTGGGTCTTCTGACAAGAATCTCAAGGCTTTCTTGGATCGGATAAATTGATGTTATCTTAACATATGGCTGTCCTTTTTTCTGTTTCTTGGTTTGGTAGTAGCTTGTGTATATATGTAGAATTTTAGACGGCCACGTAAACACAACTGGTCGACTTTTTGGAATTGTAATGCTTGGCTACTATTAGTAGTAAATCCTACTCAAAATTTTTCAAAATTGTTCGTTGTCAATTTATAGAATTTTATGTTTATAATCAGAACTGTTCATATTATTATTCATCATATAAAGACCGTCTTTGCAAAAATTGAATTAAAACTAAGGTCGTTTAGTTATCAAACTATTTAAAAACAAATGAACGGTATTGTTAAAAGCATTATGAACCGTATATGTATTTACTACAATAGATTGACTAAAGGACCTTAGTTTTAATTTATTTTTTGCAAAGATGATATTTACAATATGATTCATAGTATTAACGGTTCTGATCATAAGCACAAAACTCTGTGATTAAAACACTAAGAATTTTGAATAGAAGTTCCTACTTATCTTTGAATACCCAAGTATTGTTCATCACATATATTGCATGCACATGTACTTTTTTTCGTCTTATATATTTGCATGCACATGTACTTTTTTTTTTATTTTACTTTTAAAATGAGCAGTTGTCTCCTTTGTTATTGCAAATAAGAATATTAGTTAGAATAATGTGCACTCCCTTCTACACTCAAGTTCAATTTTTTTTTTTTTTTAAAAGGTGCTTTAGATTTTGGTCCTTACAATTCATGATTCCTAGATAAAAACTCATATACATATAAATGTCCAATAAAAGCCCAAATTTAAAATCTGCAGCCACATCGGAACACTATTGACCTACTAATACAATTTATTTACACTCATGCCACTTTCCCAAATCCCTAAATTTATTCTAAATTAAAAGTTGTAGAAAAAGTGAAATAAAATATATAAACTGTTGTATTGCATTAATTGTATCCTTATCATACCAAAAATTTACCTTTTTTGTGATATATATATTGCATTAATTGGGAAGTAAATTAATTTGTTCCAATTATTAAAAAAAAATTATACTAAATCCGTATTATATATTTTGAATCAAATAACACTTATCTACCTTGTAGGTAAATTATTTTTCATGTATTGTTACATATATTAGGCACATTTCATTGTTGTATAAATATAGGTATGACATAATATTTTTCAATATAATACATCAAATTATATTTCTTCTTGTTATGTGTAAATTATTCTCCATGTATTAGTGAAAAAAAAGATATTATATTACACATGGGGTATAATTTTTTGTAGGTAAATTATTGGAAATTAATTTGTAGGTAGGTAAATTAATTTGTTCCAATTATATAAATATATATATATATATATATATATATATATATACACTACACCTAGATTATATATATAGGGTAAATTACATAATACCCCCGCAGGTTTGAGGTCTATTACAACCCCATACAACATTTTAAAAACATTTCACTTTCATACCTCACCTACTATTTTATTTCAATATAGTACATTTGTTACATTTTCCATCCATTGATCCGTTAAGAGCTGAAGTGGCTGTCACATTTGTGCCATGTGGCTGCCAAATTTATGCCACGTGGCAAAAAATTAATTGTTTTATACATTTAAAATTAATGAATTAAAGAAAAATTATTATAAAAATTAAAAAAAAAAACAAAAAAATCCCTAGAACCCATCTTCCCCCCCCCCCCCCCGAGTCACATCCCTCTCCTGCACCCCACCCACCCTTCCTCCCTCCCTCCCTCATTCCCCCCTTCTCTCTCCACAGCCGACGCCCAAAAGAACTCACACCCATAAAAATGGTGCTCTCCTACTCATATCCCACAAAATAAATGATTATTACAATGTACCCAAATTTCAGATTTGGTACAACGTTTTGATTAAATTCGGATAGATTTGATTGGGAAAGCAAAAAAATACCCGAGGAGGAGGATCAAATGAGTTGGAAGATGAAAGGTATAGAAGACTAGCTGACTGAAGCATATCCCGTTGGATGAAGTCTCCAAGAAGTTATCAGAGTATTGCCGCTGGTGGTGCACCCCCGCCGCACCAGATCTTTGCCATTGTCTCCCAACTCCATTCATCTCTCTCTCTAACTTCAAGCCGATCCAAATCTCAATCGGACCCCCAATCAAAAACCCAGATCAGAACCTCAACCCATCTCGGAATGGGTGACGGAGTACACGGCGGAAGCTGCTGTCGCTGTGCTCGGCGTTGAAGAAAAGCCAAAACGAGGCCGTGCCGGCGACGGTTCTGACGCATGTGAGGGATTGTGGAGAAAGATTGGGCTCTGTGGGATCTGAGGAGACGAGCGTCATTTTTATGGGTGTGAGTTCTTCTGGGTGTTGGCTGTGGAAAGAGAAGGGAGGGAGGGTGGATGGGGTAAGAGACGGGAGGGAGGGTGGGTGGGGTGCAGGAGAGGGAGATGGGTTCTAGTGATTATTATTATTTTATTATTTTTTATAATAATTTTTCTTTAATTAATTATTTTTAAATGTATAAAAAAATTAATTTTTTGCCACGTAGCATAAATTTGGCAGCCATGTGGCACAAATGTGGCAACCACGTCAACTCTTAACGGATCAATGGATGAAAAATGTATCGGAGGTACTATATTGAAATAAAATAGTAGGTGAGGTATGAAAGTGAAATGTTTAAAGATGTTGTATGAGGTTGTAATAGACCTCAAACCTGAGGGGGTATTATGTAATTTACCCATATATATATATTAGAAAACCCGGATTATATATTTTGAATCAAATAACATTTTTGTATACATGGTAGGTAAATTATTTTTCATGTATTATTACATATATTAGCCTATTAGACCATCTCCAACCCTGGGCTAAAAGCTAAATTACCCCCCAAATTACCCCCCCCAACACTCTCCAACCCATGCTAAAATTTTAGGTTAAATGCCAAATGCTATTTCTGGGCCAAATACCCCCCAGCTTTCCCCCGGGCTAAATGCGAAATGTTTATCGGAATTTAAATTTTTTTAGATTAAAATGTTCATAAAATTAATTTACAATAATCTACATATTTATTTTTTTTTAAAAAATTGATTTAAGAAAAAAATTTAGGCTAATTTCATTCTTTAATAATTCCGGGCTAAAATTTTAGGGTAGAAGGGTTGGAGCAGAAAAGACGTTTCTGGGCTAAAAGCTAAATTTTCCGGGCTAAAAAATTTGGCTTTTAGCCCAAGGGTTGGAGATGGTCTTAGGGACGTTTTTTGGTAAAAATATATAAAGTACTATGTATATGATTGTTTGTAGGTAAAAGATAAAATCAAAAGCATGATCCAATTCCTAAGTTTATGCGATATTTTGTTGTTGGTATACAATATTTTGCATCCTTCCATTCACCATTCTCAGGTTCTCTCGGTGGCGTAGTCTCTACCCTACCTTCCCGGGTTTGCTCCACTGCAGCTTTTATGCTTTCTTCCACCCCGTAGAACCCACTTTATTTAGATTGTATAGGTCTTGCAATTTTGTGATAATCTTCCATGGGAAATGACTTTTGTTTGTTTTGGTTGGTTTGATTTCAAATTGTTTGTTTTGGCTTGCTGCACATGATATGATCTTCAATTTATCATTTATGTGTGTTAATACTATATGCAGTTATTTCTTAAGTTCTGGGTGAGTCTCAACCTCACAGTTTTAACCTTATTCCAATGGTGTCCCTGGATCGCATAATATATGCACTGTTATTTTTTATTTTTTAATTCTTCCTTATCCCTTCTCTCTCTTTCCTCTCGCAGTTCTCCCGGGACTCAGAAGAGTCCTAACAACAAGACTCGAGCTTTTTATGTTCGAATTTACCCCTCTATCGAAGAGTACAATACGCCCAGCTTGCGGTGGGTTTTCCGATGAAGATGCGAGTTTTTTCTGGCCAATTTCAAGCATTTCCCACTTTTTTTTTAGTTCGGCAAAAGCAATAGGCATAGAACATATTTTTTTTACTTACTTTCAAAGTTATTTTATAAGTAATTTTTGTATCTATGAATTGCTTGATTCAAATAAAGGTTCCCCACTACACAATATTGATATAGGGCTAGAGATTGATGATGTAGGACGTACTAAACCATCTAATTTGTCTAATGGACCGCATAGCTGTTGGCCAGAATGCTTGAAGTGGAACCATGTAATATATCCTACAAACATGGGAAGAGAACGATGCTCCATATCGAGTTTTAAGAGATCACTTTAATCTGTTAGCGCTTTTCATACAATGGCTATATATATACATGCAGATATATATATGTACACACACACATATTCGATCATGTAGATCAAATTAGAATCGATTACTACTCTGTGGTGAACTGGATACATTCATTTTGTGCAATAATTTCTTATATATAAAGAAATTAATGAATAACTTTTAGATCGAAGTTTAAATTTTGTAATTTCTTTTTTTCCGTTAAGATAAAGACTTACTATGTTGTTCGATAGATGCATATTTTGCAGATAATGAATCTGGAGCACATAAAATATCTACCATACCGCAGTGTATGTAGATGCGTTTGCTTGGATGGATGGTCACGATACATGAATCAATTGGTATATGACGATTATGCCCCCATCAACTTCCCAAAGTTTTTAAAGTTATACTGAACTGTTTCTTGCGATCATTATTCTTTTGTTAATTCTTTTGCAGCATCCTTTTGTGCATTGTACGGGGTTTTAGTGTTTGAAGTCCTAGCCAGATAAGTTGGCCAAGTAGCTGTGCCATCCCTCATTGCCCTTTTCGGAGCTGCCACTACTGCTATGGTAATTTTCGCTTCTTAATCTTTGTAATAAACTACATTATGAAATTGATATACGCATTTAATTGGTGAATTTACATTTTGTTCTGGTAATGCAGATTAAAAGGCGAGGAGTTCCATAAGCGCACCTTGGTGGGTTTTTCTGATGAGGATCCCAGTTTTCTCTGGCTGATTTTAGAACTTTTCGACCATTTATGGGTCCGAAGAAGGTGAAACTCTACACCTTGAATTGGCATAGGTTGTGAATTCAGCTTACTTGCAGACGTGCAAATAGAGTATTTAAACTAAATAGTAAGTGTTGAGTCCTTTAATACTCCAACTCCCATTCGTGGCTTTCTAGAGTTCATATAGCAATCAATGATTCAAATATATCTACATACGAATGAAAATAAATGAAATGAAACCGTAGTGAACTGGGCAAAAAGCCGACTTTACAATTGGTTACAGAGCTGGGCAAAAGGGCCACTTTGCAATTGGTCACCAGTGAGGGTGCATCCACTTACAACTGGTTACAGGATTTCCTGTGAGTTAAAGTCTTAAACTTTTTATTGAAAATTTTTATGGTTTATTTTTCATCATTTTTGTTATTTCTGGTGGTGTTTCGAATTTTTTATTTTTGATTTTTATCCGATGTATATATGTGTAGGCACTCAAATTAGAGGTTTCTATTCTTATTTTGAAGAAGGAAAACTATGGAAAGATAGGACTCCTATAAGATTTCGAGTTTTTGTTGGTTTTCAAGTTTTTCCTTGGCCTTAGTTTTTGTTTTTGAATCTGTCGATAATGTTTGCATTGACCATTTCATCATTTTCAGTTACCAGAAAAATAGCAGTTGTTAGTCTGGATCCTACCAACGATGCATTGCCGTATCCTTTTCATTTTTTTCATGTTTTGTTGTTCGTAATTTTTGTTGTGTGATTAGTATAAGGAAGCTCTATAAGACTTTGGTTTTTTGTATCTGTAATGTTTGCATTGACCATGTTACACTCCACCCTCGTTTTTAAATATTATTTTGGTTATTAAATAGTGAGCCGGGTGGGACCCCCCTTCTTTTTGGTTCCCGGTCTCTTTCCTCTCTACCCTCTCCTGTGTTCTCCCTCTCATAGTACACACTCTCTCTATCTTTCTTTCTTCCTCACTTCTCTCCCTTTCTCAAACCTCTCGCACTCTCTTTCTTTACAAACCTTCCCTCTCACCTCTGAGCTCCACCAGAGAGGCAACAAAAACACCCACCACCTGGGAATGGACCTTCCTCTTCTCCTAGGAATGGTTCTAGAGCCTGAAGACAAGAATGCTAGTTCTACGAAGTTCAATATCAAATTCGGCTCTCAGTGTGCCGAATGTAGTAACTTGGTAACACCTCACTTCACCTAGAAGGCTAATGAGATGACCTCTGCCAATAAGAATTTGAAAATCCTTCTCGACCGAGACTTGGATAGATAACCAGTCGGCCTCGTAGCAGTGCTGTTTATCCAAACTGAAGTAGTTTCGCGGTCGGCTGATTTTACAGCAACAGTGCTGTTTATCCAAACTAAAGATGTTAGTCGATTTTCTTCACAGTGCTGTTTATCGAAACTGAAGATGTGTTGGAGAAAAAGGAAAATAAAAATCTCAAGGTTGTTGAGAGGTTTCATATAGAGCAAGGGTTTGCGCAGAGCAGTTTGTGTGTTGAGTTGGAGCAGGGCCCAATGCTGCATACGACTCTGTATTTATAGTGGCTGTCTTTTGCTTCACACGGCTTGATAACTTTGTAGAGTCCAACCGCAACTCTACCTCGCGGAATTGAAATTGATCCATGTCAAATGCCAAGGCATATCCTTCAGATTTCGTGACTTTTCAAACAAAATAAAGCCTATCTAGGCTTTATCACATCACATCAGAAACCTAGTCCACTTAAGCTTCTTATCTCATAAAAAAACCTCCATGAGAAGCCTTTAAACTCATCTGATAACTTCCATCACCATGCAAAAAGGCCTAGCCTACCTAGGTTTCTTATTTCACCACTATTCAAGACCATCAAATCCTAGGCTTATCACATCATCACCAAAAGCTAGGCCTATTTAGGCTTTTTAATGATCTATCCATGCATGCATAATAACCTTCTACCGCATCACGCAACTATTTTCTTATTTCATCTGCAATGCAAAAGCCATCATGACCACATCAGTGCTAGGAGTCCCAATCCAAGCTGCTCTTCACACGGTGCACTGCTAACAAATCCAAATTAATTTGGATAGTTCTTTTTGCTTCTGAGTTGGGGCTATGATTTGTATCCCATTTATTTTGTACAAGAAAATCAAGATGATTTATCAAAAGATAATTATTATGATTAAAAACCATAACATTATCTCAAAACAAAATTATCTTAACTTCTTATCCAACGGTCTAGAACCATGCTTACTCAACGGTCTCGATGGGCTGATGGTGTAATTTTGGATCCAAACACATACACAAAATGTCATAAGACATGTAGTTAGATCCTCGAAAAAACACTTCAACCACTTTTGTATTAACACTGGATATACATAACCGTGTTTTTGACACACTGAAATATTTATCCTTCAAGAGATACCAAATGTTAATTTCAGTTAGTCTTTTATCAAATTGGATAAATTGGGGCCCCATAAATTTTATCCAAAAAAGAACCTCAGTGGATAATTATTGGCATCAAATACTCTCAAAAGAAATGTAAGAGACATCTATCAATCAACAACCTCTATCTCACAGAAGAAACCAAAGCCCTTGTTGAAAAAAAAAAAGAAAGAGGAAAATTAAGAGAGAAAATTCCGCAGGAACTCTACTGTCTAGTCACTTACTTGGATTTAATTGGAAAAAATAATTTGAGTGTCGACCAAGGACCAAGGTATAGGAATGAACTGACAGTCGTCAACCTCACCATAAAGGTTCACTTTTGTTCCGAAATGAGCTCAAAGAAACACAACAGTAATCTTAATGGCTTAATAAGGTACTATCCTTCGCCCTCTTCTTGTTAAGTAGTCATTTTCATCCCCCTTTACGCAAGTTATAGTGCCTAGTAATCGAGTTGGATTCCCCTTTGAGAAATGCTAAATAAACTTTCTCAAAAGTAACCTTTTTAGATTATTTGTCATCTTATATTTTAAAATAATATTTTAAAATGTTGATACGAGAATTGATGTGAAACAGAAAAGTGCATAAAATGTCATACTTTAAGAGAGTTTCCTTAACATTTCTTAAGTAACTACAATCTCATTTGGTACAAAGAAATGAATTGAAGTACATGAGTTATTATTTTTAAGGTAAGTTAGAAAGAATAAATAAAAAATATGATAAATTTGGAGGTAGGAGATAGATTGCTCGAGAATAAAAACATTCATTCAAAATAAAAAAATTTATTTTCCTCTAGGCACATTAACCTTGCTAGGACTGATGAAGAATCACAACATCTACCCCTTTAGCTTAGATTTGATTATTGAGGTGTTCAAGGATCCGTCGTTTACGCGATAAAATGATCAATGAACTATTTACCTATTATAGTCGTAACTATTTTTGTATTTATTTTTTATGACATTAGAAAAGAACTGCAATATTTACTTATCATAATCCTAACCATTTTCCCCTTCTTTCATCCCCTTTAGCTAGTTTTGAGTGCTTAGCTGCTCAACTTAGTTAAATCCTTCATGTAGCCTCTTGAACTCTTTGGTAGTATTCATAATGAATATACACATGCTAAAATTTCATTTGCTGTGAGGTGTATATGTGTTTTTCGTGATATGCAAGCAAAAGACAAGCTAAAAATTAGAGTATGATTCTCCTCCTCGTATTTCCATCCCCTTCCCTCCCCTCCTCATACTTTATTTTTTTGTCATATTGTCTTTATAAAAACAATCAATATAAGATGTTAACGACATAACTTAACCGTGATCATTCAAATAGAAGAAGATGAAAGATAAGAGATGTTAGGAGGAGAGAGAATCCACATCCCTAAAAGATGTATTGTAAATTTTGGTTGCAATCTGAATTTTCAGATATCGTCATGGATGACGTGTTTTTTTAATGTTTGGGGATCGAGAATATTCCAAGATTTTTTTCTGTAGTTTGTCTTTATATACCAAGAGGCAACCATGCATTTTTACGTCGCTATATTGTTGAAAATTTGGGGTTTTTTTGTTTTACTCTTGTTTGTTTTTAGCATCATAAGACATGCAAATGATCACTTGTGACCGATGGTAAACCGGTTGAGGATGGGACAAGGATTGTCTGCCCTCTTATTTTTCATGCGTTTCTATTTATGTGGTCACGGATAAGTCATGTTAATATTTTATATTAATATTTATTTTTATCTTATTATCTCTATAAAAAAATAATATAAAATGTTGACGTGGCTCAACCGTGATCACACAAAACAAGAGGGTATGAGAGGGCACGAAAAGTGAAAGGGCAGATTATCCTTGTCCTTGGGAATGCGCTATTCACAGTTTCTTTCTTTGTCTTTTAGAATAAACTTGTTTGGAACCATCTGTCCCGCACGTGCAATCAAAACTATTGAATGAACAAATTTTTGAGCAGTCGGATAACTCCGAAATAAAGAGATTTTAATAACTTCTTCAAGATGTTGTCGTTGGTTTTATTATACATGATAGTTATGTTGGAGTTTTTGTTAAAATTATTTCGACAGCAACAAAAGCAAAAGCTGACAGACTCTTTCTCTAACACAATACAATTTTATCTCGTCCTATCCTTTAGCAGGATTTGGATCTTATCCGGATTCAAATAGTGAAAATCTTATATCTTAATCATTCATCATACATCATGCGATTAGAAATCATTTGAATTTTTTTATTTAAAATTAAACATAAATAGTATCTGACGAAAACTGAACGTACGATGAACGGTTAAGATATGAGGATCTCTATGATCCCCACCAAAAGGATCCGAAGAGAATCCTCTTTCCATTTAGTGTACCACGGTTTCACTGACGATGGACTCGGGGGAGAAATAAAGCTCCTGGAGTTATGGTATTGCTTTTCAAAGATTGTTTTGTATTTATTTTTCTTATCTGCAACGTAACACTACAGCCAAATATAGGGAGGCTATCCCTCATTCCTTAATTTATGCCATAATGAGTGGCTTTAGGAAAGCTAACATCAGCTTTAGGAAAGCTAACAACAGCTCCTTGAATTAAGAAGTTGACCACTATACAATAAATGCTAAACACAAGAAAAATAAAAGACAGCCTTGTCCAAGACTTCCAATACTCCCCCTCAAGT
Organism: Malus sylvestris; assembly: GCF_916048215.2. Classification (NCBI taxonomy): domain Eukaryota; kingdom Viridiplantae; phylum Streptophyta; class Magnoliopsida; order Rosales; family Rosaceae; genus Malus; species Malus sylvestris. The sequence goes on along the minus strand of NC_062263.1, from coordinate 1,884,178 downwards.
TGGATCCAGAAGATTGACGGATCCAAGCTTGGACAGAAGCCTTTGAAACTGATGAGAGACCAAGGGTTTGGTGAATATATCGGCCAATTGATCGGAGCTTCTTGTATAATGCGTCTGAATCACCTGCGACTGTACTTGTTCACGTACATAGTGACAATCTACTTTAATGTGTTTTGTCCTCTCGTGGAACACTATGTTTGATGCTATGTGCATGGCTGCTTGGTTGTCACAAAATAAGTTCATAGGTTGAGTCGTAAACACACCTAAGTCGCATAGAAGTCCCTTTAGCCATATCAGCTCATACGCGATTGATGCCATTGCACGATATTCAGCTTCGGCACTTGATCTTGCGATGATAGTTTGTTTTTTGCACTTCCTCGTGACCAAGTTTCCACCGACAAAGATACAGTAACCAGTTGTGGACTTGCGATCGATTGCATTTCTTGCCCAATCCGCATCGCAGTACCCCATGATTTGGGTGTTTTCATTCTTCTTCAAGATAATGCCACGACCCACGGACCCTTTTAAGTAACGTAAGATCCTTTTGACAAGGTTCAAATGATCAATTGTGGGAGAGTGCATGAATTGACTGGCGATACTCACTGAATATGTGATGTCATGCCTGGTGATTGTTAGATAGATTAACTTACCAACCAGTCTCTGATAGTGGCTGATATCCGAGAGTCGCGTGCCCCCAAGTCAAGTTTGAGCTTGCTATCGAGAGGAGTATTTGCAGGCTTAGCATCACTCATTTTAGCGTCCTTGAGTAGGTCCAGGATGTATTTGCATTGATTAAGAAATAGTCCCTTGTGAGAAGTTGCCATCTCTATTCCAAGAAAGTACTTCAACACCTCAAGATCTTTAATTGCAAATCTTTATTGAAGTGACTGTATGAGTTTGGAAATCTCTTCAGCATTATCACCTATAATTATTAAGTCATCCACATATATTAACACAACCAATTTACCCACAGCTCCAGTGCGAACAAACAATGATGAATCTGCATTGCTTCTTGTGAAATCAACGTTATTAAGCACTAAACTTAGTTTGGCATACCAAGCTCGTGGAGATTTCTTCAGTCCATAAATTGATTTGTGCAATTTACACACTAAATCATGCTCATGGCTTTGAGGATGCCCTGGTGGCAATTTCATATAGACCTATTCTTCAAGATCACCATGTAGAAAGGCGTTCTTCACATCCATTTGGTACATGGACCAACCCTTATTAACAACAACGGATAATAGAACCCTAATTGAGTTCATTTTTGCAACAGGTGCAAAAGTTTCTTTGTAATCCATCTCAAATGTTTGTGTGAATCCCCAAGCCACCAGCCCTTTATGCCTCTCAATTGAACCATCTGAATTAAACTTGATCTTATAGATCCATTTGCAACCTACTGCCTTTTTACCTTTTGGAAGTTTGGTAATGCTCCAGGTTTTGTGTAGGTCTAATGCTTTGAGTTCTTCTCTCATTGCTTCTTTCCACACATCTTGGTTGTTAGCCTCATGAAAGTTTTGTGGCTCACTGTGACTTGAGATGGTGCTAAGAAATGCAGCATGAGATGGAGTCAACTTTTGATACGACACATAATTGGAGATTGGATGCTTGGGATTGTATGTGACAAAATCTTGAAACCTTGTAGGAGGTTGTCTATTACGCATAGGATTGCGTCGTGGTGCTAGTACAGTTGTCTCACACTCGTTCAAATTTTCAGCCACACTTTGAAGATTATCTTGGTTGTCGCGGTCATCATCAAGCATAAAACCATCAGGATGAATACCTTCATTGTTACCTTCAGTGGGTGGTGCATGTGGTTCATCATTATTGGAACATTTTCTTGTTGAAGCATTATTGAGCCCGATTCTTGGTAGAGGAAACACATCAAAGATACACTCCCCCTAACTTATGGTTTCAAAGGACTTGTTGAAAAAAGGATTAGTTTCATGGAATTGAACATCTTTAGATACAATCATTTTTCTTAGCTGAGGATCATAACACTTATATCCCTTTTTTGTTGATGAATAACCAAGAAAAATACATTTAAGAGCTCTAGGATCCAATTTATCTCGATGATGTGGTTGAACATGAGTAAAGCAAACACAACCAAAGACTGTAAGATGTGAAATGTCAATTTTCCTTCCTTTCATGACCTCAAGAGGAGATTTAAAATCTAAGACTCGGCTAGGAAGTCTATTGATGATGTAGACAGCAGCCATGACTCCTTGGGACCAAAATCTTTTTGGTACATTCATTTGTAACATTAATGCTCTAGTTTTTTCAAGGATGTCACAATTTTTTCTTTTGGCTACACCATTTTGTTGAGGTGTGCCAACACAACTTGTTTGATGCATGATGCCATGATTGCTCAAATATTGTGTCATGATATGGGACATGTATTTGGTGCCATTGTCAGATCTTAAAGTTTGAATTTGAGAGGAGAAATGGTTCTTAACAAGATTATTAAAATCCTCAAACACTTCCATCACTTCACTCTTAGACTTTAAAAGGTACAACCATGTGGTTCTAGAGAAATCATCAACAAATATTACATAATATTTATAACCGTCAAAAGATTCACACGTTGGTCCCCATACATCTGAGTGAACAAGTTCAAACAACTTACTGGCCCTAGATAAGGATGAGTTAAAAGGCAATCTAGTGGCCTTAGATAAATGACAAGTTTCACATGGAATTAAAACTTTCCCTAAGTTTGGAAACAAAGAAGACAAAATAGGTTGAGAAGGATGAGCTAGACGTTGATGCCACAATTGATTATTTTGGGATGAATTGGACTTGGCTTGAAACCCTCTGGAACTGCTCCTTGATATGTAATAGAGACCATCTAGATAAAACCTTTCACCAATCGTCTTCTTGGTGACACAATCTTGAAAAATGACATTGATAGAAGAGAATATGGCTAAACAATTCAAGGTATTGGTGATTTTTCTCACAGATAGGAGTTGGAAAGGAAAAGAAGGAACATATAAGGCCATTGACTCAATTTTTTCCGACATTAAGTTGATTTTTCCCTTTCCTAAAACCTCGGCACTTTCACCATTTGCAGTTAACACTTGAGAAGGTTTTGATAATTTTTGAAATGTAGAAACTTGGTTGGTCATATGATCTGTGGCACCCGAATCAACAACCCAAAAATCATGCAACATATTTACATTAAGAGCAGTTTTGAATGAATTCATGATACATTGCAAGTCTTCTTGAGGTATGTGTTCGGTGTCTGCCAGGAAACCAGCAAACTTGCCTAGCAAAGCTGTTGAGTTTCCATCTTCAAAAATGACCGTTTGATCACTTTCATTCCCTCATTTCTTACTTCGAAGATACGCTGTAAACTCATTTATGAGTGCAGCCGGATTTGCTATGAAGCTTTTGAGTGTGTCAGACCTATTTGAGGTTGAGGCAGATGCATGGTTGGCTCTGTGTGTAGCTCGGTTCAGCTTCTGAAAGCCCTTGTTGTCCTTCATAAAACCAGGTTTTAATTCTTGATGTAAAATCCAGCATGTCTCCTTAACATGACCGGTATAGTTGCAGTGTTGGCACTTCAAGTGTGGATTCTTCCCTTTGTATTTTCTTTCGTTGGTTAGATAGGCTCTAGCTTCAGATACATTGGTCTTTGTACCAATGTTCATGATTTTCCTTCGCACTTCTTCATGCTGGATTGTTGCACATACACTGGTGAAGGAAGGCAGTTCAGTGTTCATGAGTATGTGGCTTCGTAGGTCTTCATATTCTGCATCGAGACTTGACAAGAGTTGGAATATCTTGTCTTCTTCTGCCTTCTTCAATAGCACATACGCTTTAGTTATATAGGGTCGATACAATTCCAACTCAATCCACATGCTCTTCATGCTGCCTAAAAGTTGTACAAAGGGCTTTCCTTCTTGTTGCAGGTTGGAAATGTCATTCTTTAATTGAAACATACGTGCAGCATTGTTCTGACTGCCATACATTTCCTTGACAGTCTCCCATAGCTTGAATGATGATTCAGAATAACTGAATATTTAAGCTAGTTTACGTTTCATGGAATTTAAGAGCCATGACATAACTAGCTGATCTTTGCAAAGCCAGGTTTCATAAGTTGAAGAGGAAGCATCAGGAACTTCGATGCTTCCATTTATGAACCCTAACTTGGACCTTCCACCTAGGGCAAGACTTACTTCTCTTGACCAAGGCAAGTAATTAAACTCATTCAACAAGACTGAGCTTAATCTTTGATTAGGGTTGACATCCATCTCAGACACATTCAAGGAGGAAATGACCTGTGAACTTTCAGCTTCAGACCCAGAAGGATTTTCTTTCGCCATATTGAAGGTTGAATAAGATCGGATGATAGTAATGCAGAAGCAGGTTATTTTCCCTGTTCTGATACCATATTGCTTTTCAAAGATTGTTTTGTATTTATTTTTCTTATCTGCAACGTAACTCTACAGGCAAATATAAGGAGGCTATCCCTTCTTCCTTAATTTATGCCATCATGAGTGGCTTTAGGAAAGCTAACAGCAGCTTTAGGAAAGCTGACAGCAGCTTTAGGAAAGCTTACAGCAGCTTTAGGAAAGCTTACAGCAGCTTTAGGAAAGCTAACAGGTAGCTTTAGGAAAGCTAACAGTAGCTTTAGGAAAGCTAACAGCAGCTCCTTGAATTAAGAAGTTGACCATTATATAAGAAGTGCTAAACACAAGAAAAATAAAAGACAACCTTGTCCAAGACTTCCAATATATGGACTTTCTTTTGAAGCACAAGCTGCATTTGAGGTTTATGGGCAATGTGATTGCTTTCCAATTCTACAAATTCAAAGAAGATAAATGACTATTAAGATGGGCACAGTGAGAAGCACATCATATAGGTTTGTTATTTGTAACTTATGTGGATATGCATGCAACGTGTAGGGGCAAGAGATATGATATCTTCCATGTAACTAATGATAGAGTCCCATCTTAGGAGGGAAGTAGGCCTCATCATGCACATGACCCCAAATGAGAATTGTTTCTCATGAGATGTTATCTGGACTTAAGCATCAGATATTTAGCAAGTAAAATGGGATAAAGCTCCATGAGCGTGCTGCAGTTCGAATTGGTTTCGGAACCAGTTAGCTAAAGTATTGTCGTCCTATAAATATGAGAGGCTCTGCAACGTGAAAATTCTCTTTCAACTCAACAAATAACTCAAACGCTCTACGCAAATAACCTTGCTCTGTTCGAAACTTTTCTCACAACCCTAAAAAAATATCAATTATCCTAATCCCTCCGTCGGTACATGTTTACTTCGTTGCAACATCATTGGGTTGGCTAATCGGAAACATATTTAGTTCAGGTAAAAGTCATTGGAGCCATTGAACTAGTCGGCCTAGGAGTACCTTCAATTTGGTTAAATAGTACTACTTTTGGTTTAGTTGGCTACCTCCAAGTCTCAACCAACGAAGAGTCTTTGATACTTTCGCTGAAAGCGGTCACTTTATTAGCTCCCCCAGGGAAGTGAGATGTTCTATGAGTAGTTACTTGCAAGTGCATTTGGAAGTTCGACATTCAGACTGCTGAACAACATTCACCATAAAGATCTCATTTCCTTTGAATATCTTTGTCCTTATAGCCTAATACCGATTCGGCTACTTATATTTTCAAGGATATAGTTGAAGTTGCCGAACCTGGGGCAGAATATCCTGAAATTCGTAGTGAATTAAGCAACCTTGTGTTTAGGTTTTAGAGCCCTAGGTCTAGAGGCATTCCTTCCTCAGTTGTAGTCGCTCACACACAAATCAACCCTTTTATGAGAAACCCTCCACAACCTAAAAAAAATCCTAATTACTCATTAACCCCTCCCCGTTGGCAAATATTCAATTCGGTTAAATATCATTGTGTCAACAACTGGCGACACCTTCAGTTTGGTTAAACATCATTGGAGGGGTAGAACATGCCTAATTTAGGAGACCTTTAGTTTGGTTAAACAACTCTCCTATCCTTGTTGTTTATCTATTCAAGCATGTTTGTACCATACTTGACCAATCCCGAAACTACCGATCATCGGTCAACCTTATACCGTCAAGGATCCAGAAGAGTTTCCCTTCAACCAGAAGGCTAATTACAGCGCGACACATGTCGACATCAGAAGCCAATCATAGCACGACACGTGCCAACATCAGAAGCCAATCACAACACGACATGTGTCAATGTCAGAACAAAGCTAGAAACTTTCTTCTATAAAAGGAAATCATTCTCCCACAATATTTCCTAATGTCATTTGTACTAAATCATTCATTAGTACTCACTAAAGGAGAGTTTGAACCTATTTACTTATGTAAACCTTTCACAATTAATGAGAACTCCTCTACTCTGTAGACGTAGCCAATCTGGGTGAACCACATACATCTTGTGTTTGCTTCCCTATCTCTATCCATTTACATACTTATCCACATTAGTGACCGGAGCAATCTAGTGAAGGTCACAAACTTAGCACTTTCTGTTGTACCAAAGTCCCCACTGATTTTGTGCATCAACATTTGGCATCGTCTGTGGGAATCGCACTTATTCCTACTCTCTTCAGCTTTGTCAAGCTGGTTTCCACCATTCGTACACTCTCTTTTGACCAGGCATCCCTCGCCAACATGGGGAGCGAAGGAAGCCACAACACGTAGAATGACACCCCTTTCGCACCTGGTGCGAAGTAGCGAAAGAATGAACAAAAGAAGTTTGCTCTACAGGCTAAAGTCGATAAGCTGGAGTCTCAGAACAACAAGATAGTGATGAAGAATGAGATCCTCCAAAAGCAGTATAAGAAGGTCTTTGAAATGCTCCACGAGGCTAGATATACTAAAACACACGAGCTCATCACCCCTGTGGAAATCAACCATCAACTGGGTGCCTCCCAACACGGAGGGTCATTTGCCCTCGACATGGGTATTCCTGTTGAAGAGCGAGCTACCCATCGAAATGGTGACCAACATGAGACTTCTCTTAACCCCAGCTATTTCGACCTGAAGCAGGAGGAGTGGAGGAAGGCACCTCCTTACAGAAGGAATGGAAGGATGGAAAACCATCTTTCACGATTGTCGAGACTTCCTAAAGCAACGTCGAGACAATCTCTTCCATGTAAGCTTAAAGATCCATGACCCAAGGGTTTCTGAAATACTCGGTCCCCTCCCATGTCCCAAGTCGGCTACCAATTTGGGGAAGGGGCAACAAGTCCTAGAGAAACACGAAGGTATAGGGGATTTAGAGATGTTTCGACAGACAAACCTTGGAAGTCAGTACAGCGAGTCCAAGGAAAAATCACATGCTCTTAATCAAACATTCCTACTTCCAAGAGGAGATGGAGATTTACGACAGAAAGCTCCAATGGTACATGACTCCACTCAGGACCCTTTTGTCCTACAACTCCTTAAGGAAGTAAACAAGTTGAAGGCCGAACGACAAGCTGAGATACCTGATTGGAACCAACCTAGGCCTGGCCCTCTTACAAGGAGGATCCTCGACACCCCCTCAAAGCAAAGACAAAGCAGAAGCTTGGCTTGCAACCCTATACTGGAAATGAGGACCCGATTGAACACTTTAACCTCTTTGAGTCTACCATGGCATATCGGATGCACACCGACGAAGAACGATGTCTTCTCTTCCCTTCCACCCTCTCTGGCGAAGCTTTAAACTGGTATTGCCGTCTTCTAACTGAGACAGTAGACTCATTTGAGGAATTGAGGAAACTATTTGTTTCTCAACACATTTTCCAGACCGATCGCTTACACTCTACGGATGACTTGTACACTATTCGACAGAAGCCGGATGAGTCACTATGAGAGTATGCCGGTCGTTTCAGCCATAAGTATTCTCGCTGCGCTGAGGCAGATGACAAGACTACCATCAAGGCCTACATGATTGTTTCTTCAAGTACATGATCAATGCCAACACTTGGAAGACTTACTCTAAGGTCATGGCACAGGCTTACAACTAAGCATCCGCCAAGGCAAAGACATAACAAGGGAAACCCTCCACAGCCACCCTTTATCAGCAAGTAGGGAGTAGAAGCCAAATCCAACCAAATGAGAAGACCTCGACCTTCCAAACGGCAGCGGTGCCTCCCCTTACCTTACATAATACTTCGCTAAGTCAATAGACATATCAATCTCAGGGCAAAAGGAAAGATTTCCATCCTCACCAGTCTCATTTGAGTAAAAGAAGTAAGGGACACTATCGTGATAACCAAGGGTATCGCCACGATAATGCCCACCTTCAGGCAGTCAACACAATGGGCTAAACACGTGTCAGGACAGGCCCTACCCCGAGGTATGAGACATACACACATTTGAACGCCACATGCGTTGTCATTTACCCCAACATAACACACCTGATACCGAAGTCAATGCCGAGGCAGTCAGGTTATAAGCCCACGAAGAACACGGCACGTTTTGCTTCTACCACGAGCATAACGGCCATGACGGCGAGAAGTGTATCACCCTTCTTGATCATATTGAAGCTTTGGCGCGTGAAGAAAAAATTGATCAATTCATCTTTCACCCTTCAAGGGATAACCGTAACCAACGCTAAGTGAATATGATATATTCCATAAGCGGCGGCACACCCATATCTGAATCTTCTAATAGGGCCATGAAAAACAGCAAACGAGCTTTAAGGCTAGGCCACCAAGTGTTTCACGTGGAAGACATCAAAGGAGGCAAGTATCAAAAGCCTAACTGGGATCCAATATGTTTCTACCCTGAGGAAGAAATAGGTATCATCTACCTTCACAACGACTTATTGATCGTGGAGGCTCACATACCCAACTTTTAAGTACGACGAATCCTGGTAGACACAGGGGTTTCGGTCAGTATCAGGTTTGTTAAAGCTTTCAGGGCACTTAATGTAGCTAAACATTTACTCAATCGCTCGATTTCTCCTCTGATAAGCTTCTCCGGTGATATCGTGCAACCTTTAGGGAGCATACACTTACCTTTCACCATTGGTACATACCCTCACACAGCTACCATTACCACTAACTTCTTGGTGGTTGATTGCCCAACGGCATACAATGTTATCTTTGGACGCACAAACATCAATGATCTCAAGGCTATGGTATCCACACATATGTTGTTGATGAAATTTCCAACCTCCTATGGCAATGCTTACATCAGAGGAGATCAATTTAGTGCATGGTCATGTTATAACACTTCGGTCAAGCAACATCACCTGCCTGTGCCCAAGGAAACCTTTTCTATACATGACCAAGTCATAAAGACTAGCCGGACGAAGCCAACTTGGATCTTCACGATAGCAACAGTCAACCCCGACGATCCTCGAGATGACTCTTTCACCCAGCAAACACAACCTGCTGAAGAGCTGGAGAAGGTTTCTATCTCAAAAGATTATCCAGATCGTATGGTGAAGATTGGCACCACCTTGTCACCACCCATTTAGTTGGCATTGATTTCTTTTTTGCAAGAGAACACTAAGGTCTTCGCCTGGTCATACGAGGACATGTCAGACATCTCTCCCAATATCATGTAATCGTTTGAGTATTAACCCTAAGAACAAGCTGGTGAGACATAAGCGAAGATCTTATGACATTGAACAATACGAAGCAATGAAGGCAGAAGTTGAAAACTCAAAGGCATAGGCTTTATCAGTCAATTACCCAACATGGGTAGCAAATGTGGTCCTTGTTAAGAAAAATCCAAAAGGCCTGGTGGAGAATGTGTGTCGACTACACTGACCTAAACAAATGATGCTTGAAGGATAGCTTTCCTCTTCCTCTCATTGACAGACTTATAGACTCTACGGTAGGGTGTGAACTCCTGAACTTCATGGATGCTTACTGAGGATACAATCAAATCCTCATGAACCCTTCAGACCAAGAACATAGCTTTCACTATTGACAGGGGACTATATTGCTATAAAGTCATGTCATTCGGCCTAAAGAATGCAGGGAAGACTTTTCATAGACTAGTCAATTCGATGTTCGCCGAACAGATTGGGAAGAGCATGGAAGTTTACATTGATGATATGTTAGTCAAGAGTAAACATGCTGACCAACACATCACCAACCTATTTGAAACTTTCACCATTCTGAAGAGGTATCGAATGAGGTTGAACCCCAACGAATGTGCTTTTGGCGTAGGCTCTGGCAAATTCTTAGGCTTCATGATTAGCCAACGAGGCATTAAAGCTATCCCAAGAACATCAAAGCAATCCTCAACATGAAGGAACCGATAACTTCAAAATACATCTAGAGCCTTACTGATAAGGTGGTAGCCTTAACCAGGTTCATCTCTAAGGCCACTGACAGATGTGCTCATTTCTTCAAAGCACTTAAGGGAATTAAGAAGCACATTACATGGACTGATGAATGTGCTGAGGCATTCAAGAACCTCAAGGACTACATGAGTAAAGCTCATCTGCTCTCCAAACCTGAGGTTAGTGACACTCTCATTATCTATCTATCGGTATCGGCTTCAGTAGTAAGTTCTGTTCTCATTTGAAATGATGGTAATGTCGAACAGTATGTCTACTACGCTAGCAAGACCTTACAAGATACGGAGACACGATACTTCAACATTGAGAAATTGGCTCTAACATTGGTCATGTCTACTCAAAAACTTCACCTTTACTTCCAAGCACACTCCATCATCGTGCTTACCAATCATCATCTTCGACAGATACTTCAAAGTCTTGACACTTCGGGGCAAATGATCAAATGGGCGATAGCATTGAGTGAGTTTAACATCTCCTACCAACCAAAGCTAGCTGAGAAGAGCCAACCAGTGGTAGACTTCATCGCCGACTTCACATATCCAATTGACATTGCTTCTACGCCTAAAGCGGTGGCTTTGTTACCCTCGAAAGCTCATAAAATAGAACCAACAACCCTAGCATGGAGTCTATATGTTGATGGCTCGTCCAACCAACATGGTTGTGGAGCAGGACTAGTCCTTACTACCTTGACAAAGTGGCGATGGAGTATGCTCTTCGTTTCAAATTCAAGGCGTCGAACAACGAGGCCGAATATGAATCTCTCTTAGCAGGCTTACGTTTGGCCAAACACCTCGAGGTTAATTGATATCTTCAGTGACTCCCAATTGGTAGTTAACCAAGTCACCAACACCTTTGACGTTAAGGATAGCTCAATGGCAGCATATCTTGAACAAACACAACTGTTGCTTAAGCACTTCCACTACCAGATCACCGAAGTTCCTTGAGCGATAAACAGTCATGCAGACACTTTGGCTCGCCTCGCCTCAGCAGTGGAAGACAAAATTAGGAGAAAAATTCAGGTCGAATTGTTGGCAGCACCAAGCACCATGGCCGCAGAAGTGTGCAACTTACAATAAAGGGATAGTTGGATTACCCCGATTTATAAATTCCTTGCGTATGGCACCTTCCCAAATGATCAAGTCCAAGCTAAGCAGATTCAATACAAAGCTACCCGTTACTTGATCATAAATGACCAACTCATACAAGCGGGGTTTTAACCTACTATACCTAAGATGCCTTACATCTGCGAAGGCGGAAATTGTCCTTAGGGAAATACATAAAGGAGTCTGCGGAGATCATGCTGGATCTCGATCCCTAAAACACAAGGCTTTTCGCCAAGGATATTACTGGTCAACACTCCACCAAGATGCCATCAAAATATTCCGCTCATGTGATAAGTGTCAATGTTACGCAACCATTCCTCACTCCTTTCCCGAGCCGCTCACTCCTATAATCAGCCCTTGGCCCTTCGCTCAATGAGGACTTGATTTGATCAGCCTAATGCCTGCAGGGAAGGGCAAGGTCTGCTATGCAATCATTGCAGTTAACTACTTCACAAAGTGGGTCGAAGTAGAACCCTTGGTAACTATTACTGAGGCAAAAATAAAAGACTTCGTATGGAATAACCTCCTTTGCAGATTCGACATTCCTAATGTGATAATCACTGACACCGGGCAACAGTTTGACAACAATAAGTTCATGATGTTCTGCTCTAAGTTCAACATCAACTTATGTTTTGCCTCCCCAGCTCATCCCTAGTCTAATAGACAAGTTGAAGCCATCAACAAAATAATCAAGCGAACTTTGAAAACCAGCTTGGACAAGGCTAAAGGTTGTTGGCCAGAATATGTACCCCAAGTTCTTTAGTCATACTGTATTTCGTATCGAATGTCAACAGGAGAAACCCCATTCTCACTTGCCTTTGGTACAGAGGCAGTTGTCTCAGTTGAGCTTGAGCAAGAATGTTCCGAGTCCAGAACTACGTGCAAAGCAAAAATGACAAACAACTTACCCTCAACTTAGATCTAGTCGAGGAACACAAAAACCAGGCTCACTTGAGGAATGTCGCCTACAAGCAGCGCATCTCCAACTACTATAACTCAAGGGTCAAACCTCGTTCTTTCAAAGTGGGGGACTGGGTATTGAAGAAAATATTACTCTGAGACAGAGTCTCGAGTGAAGGAACACTTAGTCCAAACTAGGATAAACCATTTGAAGTTGTTGGCATCAGTCGCCTTGGCTCCTACAAGCTTATAAGCTCCGATGGCAAGATCCTTGGCCATCCATGGAACGCTGATCACTTGAAGTACTATTACAAGTAAACTCACATTGTACAAGTGTTAAGCTTCAGCTGTTCGACATCCTATGTAACGAAGACCATTTGGCATGAATTCAACAAAGAGGTGATTTAGACAACTCAATCCTAATCCTCTTACATTCCTAGCAATGAAAACACTCAGGTTCAAAGCTTCAACATGAATGCTCCCAACAGGAAATAAAGTCTAAGTATATTTCAACAAGACTATACAAATAAACGAACAGCTCCACAATATATTCATTCAATTTTACCCAAGTTATGGCTTATATCCAAACAAAGGATTTGCTCAAACATAGCCAGGCATTCATCAATGATAGTACAAATACTTGGTAATTAACATCAAACTATATGGCACAAAGTCGTAAGCATCTATAAATAAAAAGCTCTCAGGCTTACAACATGGCACATGCCATACAAGCAACAAACTAGTACATATAGAGTACATGGCACGTGCCACACAAACAACAAACTAGTATATCCAGAGTATATGGCACATGCTACATAAACAACAAACTAGTACATCCAGAGTACATGGCATATGTCACACAAACAACAAACTCGTACATCCAGAGTACATGCATAAAAAGAGGGCACTACGAGTCATCCTTATCTGAGGCCGAACCCTTGACAATATCACTCTACGTTTCAACCCCATCGCCATCACCACTTTCTTCAGCATCTCCATGACCATCCTCCCTCTCCTGAGACTACTCACCGATACTAGCCTCATTATCAGAGTCATCATCACTACTAAGATCAACTGCGAGGACGAAGGTGTCACCTTTTTGTCGATACTCATCCATCTCATCACAGTACTTTCGAATAATGCTTCCATTGTCATAACGCTCAAGGACGACCATCCATTTCCTTTTTGTCAAAATTAGCCGCTTGGATGGAATGAGGTCTAAAGGTATCGTGAAAGGCCTGGGAACCTAAGAACTCATGCACGGCAGCATCCCTCTCAGTTATGATACTCCTCTTCAGCCCAGAAACCTCAACCAAGGCACTATCCAACTCCCTTTTAACCTTGGAAACCTCAAGGATGGTTGTCTCCAACTGTTCTTTAGTCGCTTCCAATTGTTTCTTGAGCCTCACGTTCTCACGTTCTCACCATTCCGCCTCTTCAAACTCTCAAAGTTTTGATCCTTAAGGCGGATAGCATCAACCAAAGCTTTGCACGTTTTTCTGGCGTCATTCACAAGCTGCTTATTCTCTTTAAACTTTGCCTTGTATCGCTCGACCTCTCGTAATCTGTCATCGTACTCGGTCATGACCTATATGACAAGATGATCGTCACTATCAGGAAAACGAGGGGAGAAAGTAAAGAAATGACAGAGTAACACTTACATAAGAAGATAGCCTCATCATCCGGTCACGATCTGATTCATTCGCATTTAGCGGCTCGCCAAGCTCATTAACAGTGGATCAACGTCCTACCAGGCAATTATTAATATACCTAAAACTACTTGGCTACATGGCAACCTTCAAGTCCTTCCAATGAATGCTGCCAACCTCTTGCTTATACTTTCTCTTACGGCTGAAGTTAGGGTCACCTTCTTGGTCAGCAGACTCCATGGTTGGAGGAAAGATAGGATTGATGGTAGGAAGAGGAGGCAACAATTGTCTTTTCTCCTCTACAACTATGGCAGTAGCACACCCGATGACCTCAGCTTCAGCCTTCTTTGAGGTAGCAATCTTGATGACCTCCTCTTGCGACTTAGGTTTAGGGGCTGGCCTCACCCGATGCTTACGAGCTCCCTTGTGAAACAAAATGTCGTCTACGAGAATTAACATGGGTGTTTTCCCTTTCTTGGCGCCAGTTTCCCCTTTCTTGCCCACTTTCTCCACTGAATAAGAACAATCAAAGTAAGGAATGCAACTTTGTAAAAGAAAAAATGAGTGAAATAAAAGATACAACTTACTTGCTCGTCTCTGGCACTCCGACACTAGGGTCTGGAAACCGTACTTTCGAAATAAGGGTCGTAGTTTACCTAAATGTCTATCCTCTTTGGGCACCCTCAACACATTCTCTACATCAGTTAGCTCCCGGTCGAACAGCTTGATGGTCCTTCGCGTCACTACACGAAAAAAAATGTTAGAAGCAAGAGAAAATCACAACAAACAGCAAATAATGCAAACAATGGATACAGTACAACCTACAGTCTGGAAGTGAGTAGGAACACGTCGCTCAGGTGTGACACCCTTAGCATACTCCCAATCATTATAAAGAAAGCACCAACAGTTTAACAAGTGCAGTACGCCTTTTTCTTACCAAAGACAATATGCTCTCTCTCACTCCGACATGCATACTCGGCATACCCGGTGCATGCTTTCACCGGGCTCATCTTATAGCAGTAGCACCACTGATGAAAGGAAGGCTCACCTAATCCACATTCCATCCAAATAATATAAAACTCGATTAAGGTATCCCAAAAACCAGGGTAGAGTTGCCCAGGCGCATATCCAATGAAAGACAGCATCCATTGCTACCACGGGTGCAAAGGCAGCTTCACCCTTAAAGTCAATAATATATGGGTATAGAACATAACATTACCCTTGGGAGGTTCAGAGGATAATTCTTCATAATGCACCAAACGCATTCCTACACTACGGGGGATACTACATGACTGCCTTAGGGCCTTAAGCTGTTTTTCGCTATCTAACAATTTTTGCACTAAATGGTCTGTTGTGAACTCAGACGAAATATAGGTATGGCATTACAAACAACCCCTTCACCCACTGACATGAAGAAGGCTTGATAACTGTGAAGATCACCCAATCTCGACTTTTTTGTACATGACCCTAACAAATGCCCTGAAGACTCCAACATTGCAAGCTCAAACCTAGAGTTAGAGTTAAAGGAGCCCTTATCACTAGGACTTCCAGACTCTGACATCTGCAACAAACAGAAACAAACTCTATCACCACATGAAAAATCGAAATATAAGGAAGTTCCTAGGGCATGGAGAAAAGCTCAATCAGTTCATTATATTCTCAACCAAATACATGAACAGTCAAACAATTCAACAAGAATGAAAGCATGTGATCTACTGGAGAAGACTACCAACCTGAAGATGGTGCAAAGCAATTGCGGAATCCCTCTCAACTATAAGAGCACACTGTCTCTAAAAATCACTGCAAAATGAGCAAATGAAGACAATGAAAAGAGTGGAAACTTATCATTCTTATAGGGTTCAACATGGCCAAAGAAATTCAAAATTCAAAATTCAAACCATGAGAAAACCCCACATGGAAAGTCTTCAAACTTCCACACAAGCTAGGGAGTTTTCAAATTTCAAACTTACAGCACCCCCTCTCCCCCTCAAAAAAAAAAGAAAAAAAAAGGGAGGGGGATGAGGTGACATTAGCTTCATCAAAGGAGTTCAACCACAATTCTCAAAAGCTTCACACACTCTTGATCAAGACAGTGTGAAGCAAAACCAATTTATGGTGCCAACAAGAGCTTCATCAATGGAGGGCAACCACAATTCTCAAAAGCTTCACACACTCTTGATCAAGACAGTGTGAAGCAAAACCAATTTATGGTGCCAACAAGAGCTTCATCAAAGGAGTTCAACCATAATTCTCAAAAGCTTCACACACTCTTGATCAAGACAGTGTGAAGCAAAACCAATTCATGGTGCCAACAAGAGCTTCATCAATGAAGGGTAACTACAATTCTCAAAAGTTTCACACACTCTTAATCAAGACAGTGTGAAGCAAAACCAATTTATGGTGCTAACAAGAGCTTCATCAATGAAGGGCAACTACAATTCTCAAAAGTTTCACACACTCTTGATCAAGACAGTGTGAAGCAAAACCAATTTATGGTGCCAACAAAAGCTTCATCAATGGAGGGCAACTACAATTCTCAAAAGCTTCACACACTATTGATCAAGACAGTGTGAAGCAAAACCAATTTATGGTGCCAACAAAAGCTTCATCAAAGGATTTCAACCATAATTCTCAAAAGCTTTACACACTCTTGATCAAGATAGTGTGAAGCAAAGCCAATTTATGGTGCCAACAAAAGCTTCATCAATGGAGTTCAACCATAATTCTCAAAAGCTTCACACACTCTTGATTAAGACAATGTGAAGCAAAACCAATTTATGATGCCAACAAAACTTCACCTACAAAAGCTTCAACTCCAAAGCTTCACCTACAAAGCTTCAACACAAAAGCTTCACCTACAAAGCTTTAACACAAAAGCTTCACCTACAAAGCTTTAACACAAAAGCTTCACCTACAAAGCTTCAACTCCAAAGCTTCACCTACAAAAGCTTCAACTCCAAAGCTTCAACTCCAAAGCTTCAACATAAAAGCTTCACCTACAAAGCTTCAACGCAAAAGCTTCAACTACAAAGCTTCAACTCCAAAGCTTCACCTACAAAAGCTTCAACTCCAAAGCTTCACCTACAAAGCTTCAACGCAAAAGCTTCACCTATAAAGCTTTAACTCCAAAGCTTCACCTACAAAAGCTTCAACTCCAAAGCTTCACCCACAAAGCTTCAAGTCCAAAGCTTCACCTATAAAAGCTTCAACTTCAAAGCTTCACCTACAAAGCTTCAACACACAAACTTCACCTACAAAGCTTCAACTACAAATGCCAAAAGCTTCACACACTTTTGATCAAGATAATGTGAAGCAAAATCAATTTATGATACCCAACAAAGCTTCAACCTCAAAGCTTCACCTACAAAGCATCACTTAAAAAGCTTAAATATATATATATATATATATATTCAGAAATTTGTAAATTCAAAAATTCAAAAAGAAAAAAAAAGGGCCTAGGCCTCATCTTCTTTGGGCCTAACAACTTTCATAACAAATATATATGAATGAGGAGTTTTGGGCTACCACTTAGAAAGGAAAACAGTGAAGTTTTGTTACTTTGGAAACTTGACTACTAGCAAGACACCTTCTACGTCAACTCCCTCGACCGGAGACTTGGGGGACTCCTACCATATGCTACTACACCTTGGTACTTAGAAGGTTCACGACTACTCAGTAACTTGGATCTTTCATGTCTCTAACCAAGAAGTTTTCCTCACTCAAGAAATTAAGGGAGTACTACTTCAACCTACATGCTTCACTCACAAAGCTTCAACATACAAGCTTCAACAAAAGAAAAAATTCAAAGAACTTAGTTAAGAAGGCTTTGGTGTATTTAACACAATACGTTGAAAAGAAGCAAAGTTTATTTACTGTTATCTCCGATAAGTTACAAATATGTACATATACATGAATCAAAATAAACAAACAAGAGGGAGCCTTCACAAAAGTTGCTCAAGAAAAGTCTCTGCAGTCGGCAGAGCCCCTGAAAGAGAAGGTACCAGAGGGTGATCATTCGGAGACTCAGTACTGGGCAGAACCCCAGAAGTAGGAGGCATGGGAGGTTGATCATTTGGAGCTTCATTAAGCGGTACAGCCCCATAAGACGGAAGCACTAAATGTCTTTGGAACAAACCCACAAACCTCTGATGATCAAGTAAAATCTGACCATCATATTCCTGCAGCTAGTCAAGCTTCCTCTTCATGTTTGTAGCATAGTCATGTGCGAGCCTATGCTACTGTTTATTCTCATGATTGAGCCATTTAATCTCCTGTTTGAGACTAATCACTTCAACCGCCAATGATTCAACTTGGCGGGTTTGAGCAAATAGGCGTTAGGTCATATTAGACACAGAACCTGCACACTGAACACTGAAAGCCAGAGAATCCCTAACAGCCAACTCATTAGACCGTTTGGAAAGTACTATGTTATCTTTGGGAGTGAGAAGGTTCTTGGCCATCACCACAGCTTTCATCTCATTCTTCATCACAGAGTCCCCAACGGTAAGAGGACCAGTAGGGGATAAGAAGGATAAGCGCCATTTATTGTCTTGAGGAGGCATGGCTGCCTCTTCACCAAAGTTCAAGTCAAAACGACGGTCAAATGGGCCAGACATTTTCAGAAATGATGAAGGAGAAATGAGGTCCAATAAATCTCTGAAGTACGAAAATAAGGGAAAAATTCCTACAAGCAATAACTCTCTGAACGTACTTCTTGCACACAATTGGTGCCCCTATAAACGAAAGGGCAGCAGGGCTGTTTGTTCAAAAATTGAAAAGGCACCACTCTCCGGATTTCGAGAAGCAGATTTTCCTAGGTAAAATATGTCGACAATCCCCACACGCAACATCAACTCCTTAGGTACCACATATAACTTTGCCAAAGATCTCTGACAAAGTTTAGACACATAAATTTTGAAGGTCCAGCTACCCTACCATTACCCACAAGGGTAAAAGAACAACACCACTGATTGATAAATGGGTAGTCCCTATATGTGTCAACCTCTGTGCTCCGTGGCAAGGCAGACTGGCAAAAATGCCTAACATTTACCCACATCGAGAAAACACTCCCAATAGGATTACTTGCTCTAAAATCGAAGAGGCACCGCTCTCCGAATCTCGAGAGCCAAACTCCCACCAGGATTACTTTCTCAAAAATCGAAAAGGCACCGCTCTTCGAATCTCTGGCTCACCGCTCTCCGAATCTCGAGAGCCAGACTCCCACTAGGATTGCTTTCTCAAAAATCAAAAAGTCACCGTTATTCGAATCTCGAAAGCCAGACTCATAACAGGATTGCTTTCTCAAAAATTGAAGAGGCACCGCTCTCTAAATCTCGAGAGCCAGATCCCCAATATGATTGCTTGTTCAAAAATCAAAGAGACAACACTCTCTGAATCTCGAAAGTCAGATCCCCAACATGATTGCTTGTTCGAAAATCGAAAAGACACCACTCTTCAAACTTCGAGAGCCAGATTTCCTTGGATAAAATTTATCTGCAATCTTCACACTCAACATCAGATTTCCAGATACCACAGACCACTTTTTCAAAGTGCTCTGACAAAGTTAAAACATGTGAATCTTGCAACTCCCACTACATTGCTATAACCGAGAAGGATAAATGAACAACGTTACTACTCGCTGTTGGGACAATCCCTATATATGCCGACCTTCATCATCCACAGCCAGGCAGACCTGCAAATAAAAAAAAATGCTCAACTTTTCTTCACATCCGAGAGGACACTCTCAGCACAGTCTCTCGATATACTCAGCTTCATTTCCCCCTGATAATACCTCTGTAAATAAACTATACCAGAGCAAGAGTATCTCATATCATCAGAGTTAAAAGCAAGAGTATCTCATATCATGCTTTTTCCCTGCCTTTCCATTTGCCCTTGCTCTTACCTGCAAGACAAGGAGAAAGAAAGCAATCAGTTGGAACCTGAAATCAAACTTCCGATCTAGAACTGATTGCTTGGAACCTTTGCCTAGTTGCTCACCTAGCATTGCTCTTGAGTACTCATCCTCAACTATTGTCAAGGTCGCGAATTTTTTCGGAAAATACCTTAGAACAGTTGATACAATATTGGCTCTTTACACGAAAGTTGCCAAGCATGGATGAGTCACTGAGAAGTAGTACTCTGAAGGACCATTCAAATGCAAAGGTTGCATACCACTTTTGCGATGCAAAAGATTGGAGTAGAAGGTTCAATGATGAGCTGGAATAGATCACTATAGCACGACCCCCTGCAGAACCGCATAATCCAGACGGAGGAGTTTAAGTCAAATCTAAGCTCGATATCGTTGCCCTATCCGAATAGCTCAAGAAGCTTCAACAGCCTTTCGCTGACATCGTCGCCAAAGAGCAAAGCCTCGCCATGCCACATCCACTACTTTGTCAACAGTAAGGGTATCCCATATCATCAGGGTTGAATGTACTCTAGATTTGATAAACTTGTTTTGACCCTCAAATTCTTGAGTCGGCCTTATACTCTAGAGGAAACAAGAAAACCCTCTAACTAGTTCAAGAATAAGCATGTGGAAAGTTACTTCTTCAAAAGCAAAAGTATCTCATATTATTTCTTCTCCTTTTTCTTCTCTTTATCCTTTTTACTGCCTGCAAGATAGGGAGAATGAGAACAATCAGCCAGAACTCGAAATCAAACTCCTGATCTGGGACTGATTGCTTAGAACTCTAATTGCTTACCTTGTCTGTCACCTCTTTAGGCAGATCTCCTAGCTCGGCGACTTGGGGGACTCCTACTACATGGTTTGTATCGCGCTTGACCAAGTCTGAAACTACAAGTAAGCTTCAAGTGAAATTAATACATTACCTTGTGCATCTCCACCTGTTAAAGATACCACCCTTGGATGGAGGAAAAATACTTCCAGAGAAGATGCCACATCTATCTATGAGACAAATAAGGAAAATGAAAACGATACCACACTTCAGTGCTTAGAAGTTTCGTGATTACTCAGCTGCTTGGATCTTGCAAGTCCCCAACCGAGGAGTTTCCCTCACTCGAGAACTTAGGGGAGCACTGTTTGTACCATACTTGACCAATCCCGAAACTACCGAGTACCGGTCAACGTTATACCGTCAACGACCCAGAAGAGTTTCCCTCCAACCAGGAGACACATCCGAAGCCAATCATAGCGCAACACGTGTCAACATCAGAAGCCAATCACAACACGACACGTGTCAATGTCAAAACAAAGCTAGAAACTCTCTTCTATAAAAGGAGATCATTCTCCCACAATATTTCCTAATGTCATTTGTACTAAATCATTCACTAGTACTCACTAAATGAGAGCTTGAACCTATGTACTTGTGTAAACCTTTCACAATTAATGAGAACTCCTCTACTCTGTGGATGTAGCCAATCTGGGTGAACCGCGTACATCTTGTGTTTGCTTCTCTGTCTCTATCCATTTACATACTTATCTACACTAGTGATCGGAGCAATCTAGTGAAGGTCACAAACTTAACACTTTCTGTTGTACCAAAGTCCCCACTGATTTTGTGCATCAACAACGCACATAATGTGTGTATTCAACAAGTTTCTTACAATTTATTAAAAAAATAAAATACAAAATGAAAGTCATCTATTTTCTGTCTAAGTGAATCGCAACCTAGGATGGTCTAGACAAGTTAGGCAGGTGCCTAGGTGGTTTGGGCGGGCACCTTAGCAGGTCCAAGCATCCTTTCTTAATTTTCAAATGCCTAAGTATTAATCGGGACGGTGACTAGCCGCCTAGCATCTAGGCGGCGCTAGACGGGGATTTTTAGAATAGTGCCTCAGCGGCGAGGTGGCACACCCACATCAACCACAAAAAGGACGTAGTTAATTCTTAGTTACTTGGCATGCACGTCACGTAAGTTTGATAATTTTTAGAATCAACAGCAATACAAGAAAAGGGAGCAATAGCCACAAAGCAAGCGTGTTGTTGCTAGAGTAGCTATTACTAAAATCGTGACAACGGTCATGCCACACTTTTTGTACTTTTTGGCATGCTCACCTCTCCTATAAATATGTCATCAATCGTTGTTATCAAACGAAAGTTAGTGTGATGCAGCTAGACCAATCAATTTTAGTGTGATGCAGCTAGACCAATCAAATTCGGCATATGATAAACGGGGCCCTAGGCCCTTAACTGGAGAAATCACAAATTTGTATGTGTGTTTTAATCAGTTTGTGGTTACCAAATTCGCTCGTCTCTCTGACCACGTCAAACCTACTAGTCCAGGTTATGTACTATGAACTTTATGAGAAATAGAAAGTGAATTCATGCACTCATCATGCATGCTTGACTGAAGTCAATACTACAACCATCTAGCTTAATTAGGGAAGTTAGTCTGACTAGGAATCTTACCAGGATTAAGAATTTAGGATAATGTACTTATAAGATGAAAGATATCTAAAGCAATAGATTATATAAAATACAGTATGAGTCCCACGGTTGAGGTATTTCATATTCCATTTCACCAAAATTATTTGGTTGCTTATTATTTTGCGCTTCATATCGCCTTGTCAAATTATAAAAAATAGGGGATGAAGATCAACTTCCAGCAATATCGATATTGTCTCAAACTTGTTAATTAGCACTTGCACAGTTTAATGTGTGAGGTTTTTATCACAAAAAAATCTCAATATTAATTGGAGTAAAATTATGATATTTAAACTCTTATTTTCTCCTTCATTGTGTCGATGTAATAACATATTTCAACACGCCTCCTTTCGGCTTAGGACCACAAAAAACAAATTTGGTCCTTTTAGTTTTAGGGTGCGGAAGCGTGCCACCATCAGATCGTGTCTTGGTCCTGAGTTTTTTTCTAGTATTGAGGACAAGACCTCAAGGTGAAGTTGCTCACATCTATGATGAACCGTATAGGCTCCTTAGTAGGAACCCAATTATTCATGGCCTCGCTGACGATTACGAAGCCTAACTTAACGAGGCCTAACATTATTCATGGTCAAGTTACTCACATGTGTATTTATCAGTTTTTCGGTGATAGATTAATATGTATATTATACCACATTAGATTGGATTTAGTCCATGTGATGTGCTACGAAGTTTAATGAAACCAATTTTAAAAAAGTAATGTTAGGTAAACTAATTTTTTAGACTAAATTTGTACATTATGTGAGGTGTAATTATAAAAAATAATCACGAAAATTAACGCTTAAGTAATAATCAAATCATCAACAATTACATCATATGATTTACAAAATATGATATAAATAAGAATAATGTTACACTTACCACATTTCGTATAATCTCTCAAAAGATAGGGTCCACAAGAACATGTGGATCTCATCATTATTATAAAAATGATACAAATGATGGTATAAATATGTAGTGAGAGTATTATTACCCATAATATTATATGCATGCATCGAGATGACCACAAATTACAATTGTCCTTCTCATCTTTGCTTTGTCTCCAGCGCCTTCAATTCGTCAGCACAAACGTAACATTTCTGCCCCCAAGCCCCTATTTAAGCCTTACCATCCTCTCACCGCATTCCCCACCTTGAATACGTACTCCCACAAGAATTTCAACTTCACTAAGCTAATAAGCCCACAGCACCAAATTTTCCACCAGTAAACTAGGTACCTACTTATTCTACTTCCAACAACTCCACGCTCCACCGCGCACCTCCGCAATCGCATACGCTGCCATGGTGCAACACCGCTTTCTACTTGTCACATATCCGGCTCAAGGCCACATCAACCCTTCCCTCCAATTCGCCAAGCGCCTTATCAACACTACAGGTGCGCACGTCACCTTCGTTACCAGTTTCTCAGCCCATCATCGCATAGGCAATGGCTCAATTCCAGATGGATTGACTTATGCGCCCTTCTCTGATGGGTACGACGACGGGTTTAAGCCCGGCGACAACATCGACCACTACTGGTCGGAGTTGCGGCGCCGCGGAGCACAAGCCATCACCGACCTTGTAGTCTCAAGTGCAAACGAGGGTCACCCTTATACTTGCCTAGTCTACACAATACTTCTCCCTTGGGCCGCGGACGTGGCACATGAACTTCACCTCCCAAATGTGCTGCTTTGGATTCAACCAGCCACGGTTTTCGACATCTACTACTATTACTTTAACGGGTACAAAGATCTCATCCGGGATAATACTAGTTCTGGTACGAACGATGCCCTTCCATGTGCAATAGAGTTACCAGGTTTGCCATTATCTCTTACAAGCCAAGACCTTCCCTCCTTCATGGTGGATACAAATCCGTACACTTTCGTCCTCCCGTTGCTTCAAGAACATATGGATCTGCTGGAGAGAGAAACCCACCCGACCATTCTAGTGAACACGTTCGATGCACTAGAGCCGGAAGCCTTAAAAGCAATTGAAAAGTACAATTTGATTGGAGTCGGGCCATTGATTCCGACCACTTTCTTGGACGGCAAGGATCCATCGGACAAGTCATCTGGAGGCGATCTTTTCCAAAAATCAAAGGACTCTCCGTACCTGGAGTGGCTGAACTTGAAGCCGGAAGGGTCGGTGATTTATGTGTCCTTCGGAAGCATTTCTGTGTTGGAAAAGGCCCAAATGGAGGAAATCGCCAAAGGGTTGTTGGATTGCGGCCGTCCGTTCTTGTGGGTTATTAGAGAAAAAGTCGATAAGAAGGGAGACGATAATGAGTCGAAGGAAGAAGAAGAGATGTTGAGTTGCAGAGAGGAATTGGAAAAGCTAGGGAGGATAGTGCCGTGGTGTAGTCAAGTGGAGGTTCTGTCAAGTCCTTCGTTGGGTTGCTTTGTGACACATTGTGGGTGGAATTCAAGTTTGGAAAGCATGGCTTCGGGGGTGCCAGTCGTGGCGTTTCCTCAGTGGACGGACCAAGGAACGAATGCCAAGTTGATAGAGGACGCTTGGAAGACAGGAGTGAGGGTGACACCAAATGAGAAGGGGATTGTTACGGGTGAGGAGCTCAAAAGGTGTTTGGAGTTGGTCATGGGAAGTGGGGAGATTGGTGAAGAGATGAGAAGGAATGCTAAGAAATGGAAAGATTTGGCAAGAGAGGCTGTGAGTGAAGGTGGGTCTTCGGACAAGAATCTAAGGGCTTTCTTGGATCGGATAGATTGACGTTATCCTAACGAATGGCTATTCTTTTTTCTGTTTCTTGGTTTGGTAGTAGCTTTTATATCTTTATATATAAAGCCAATGGCTCGATGAATAGGATTTTTTTTGGTATCACAAGATTCATAAAAATTAATTGGATAGAAATGCCCCTCAAACAAAAAAACTTCAAAAACAACCCAAAATAATGCATTATGTTATAAATATTATGTGGATGGTCCACATGAATAGTTTGTTACTATTTATGCACAGTATGTTCACTATTCATTTGTGGAAAATTTGTAAAGTGAATAGTGCTTTATTTTGTTTATATAAAGAAAGAAGATGAGATGAGGAAGAGTGTTCACGAGAAAGAAAGAGAGAAGGAAGGAAGAGGAAGAGAGAGAAGGAAGAGGAAGAGAGAGAATAGAGGAAGATGAGAGGAGATAATAGAGAGAGTTATCTTTGTACTCCTATTATTTCAAATTATAATGAAAGCGCCACTGTTGTCCCGAGGACGTACTCCAGTCACACTGACTGTAGAGGAACATCGTAAATTTTGTGTCTTGTTTCATTTATTCCACTGCACCCACAGTCGATTTTACAACACGTTATCAGCACGAGAAGCTCTCATGTCAGTGGAAAGCACAACGCCACAAATCCTGTTCACCTCATTCAGCTGGAATCTCACAGATAAGAAACAATTTTCATTTCATCTTCAAATCTCAGTACAATTGATTTTCTTGAAGCAACTATATATATTGTTGTATGACTGTATATCATCCTTTGCAGAAGCAAAAGAGTACATACTCAAAATTCGTAAAGAATTTGACACCCATGTAAACAGCCTCTGAACTCCAACTTGCGGACCTCGGATTGAAATACTTTCTTCTTAAAAGTTGTTCGTCTGCTCAGTATCTACAACATAACAAAATTTCAGAAAATGTTAACGGTGCGATCGTCACAGATGTCTGAAATACCAAACCAGTTTCCAATTTCCGCAGAAAACTGGGCAGCCACCTTATGAGTACCAAAACTCCATTTTGGTAGCTCAAATCGAAATTGTTTCTTCACAAAAGTTGTTTGGTATCCTCTTATCCATATCATACTAAATTTTGAACTAAATCTAACGGTTTGATCTTCTCATAAGTTGCAGACACTCTTGACTCCAAAACTTATGGGAACCGTTTCGACTTTTTCGAAACTCACCGAAGGAGGAACACCAATTGGAACTTATTGTTACTATTATTTACTGAGTAACCAAAATGACTTCGAACTGTGAAATAATAAAAAAAAAAAAAGGGATGAAACAAAAGAAGTGGCAGACCAAGAAAATGAAAAAGCAAAACATGAGGACTTAATCATTGCATTTTCTGTTTTGGCATATTTATGTGCATGGTGTTGGTTTAAAGCCCATGTCACAAGTTCTACTTATTTAAAGCAATTTATTTACAGTGGGTAGAATTATTACCCTTTGCTTTAAAGCTTTGATATTTATGTGAATGGTGCTGAATTAAAGCCCTTGTCACAAGCTTTATTTACTTTACAGCAATTTATTTACCATGGACGGTTATACCGCCTATTGCTTTAAGTTTTGAAGGTGCTGAATTAAAGCCCTTATCACAGTATTTATTTACTTAAATGCAATTTATTCATTATGGCTGGAATTACCGCATATTGCTTTAATTTATTTATTGTACTTATCTTTTATTACAATGAGTATATATAGGACCTAAAGTTCCTTGATCAGATCAGAACCTGCAGTTTCTTGATCCTCATCATATAAAATGATTGGACCCGAAGTTCCATCATACAAAAGGATATGGCATGAAGTCCCTTGATCCTGAAGATCAGGACATGAAGTTCCTAGATGAGTACCGTAAGTTTGAAGTGCCGCAGTGCCTTAACTTAATTGTAATAAAAGCCATAAGAGTCTCACTTTACAGACTATTAAATAAGAACCAGAAGTTCCTCATGTCCATACTCAAAATGGTTTAGCAGAAGCATTTATTAAGTGGGTGAAATTGATTACCAACGCTCTGCTCATGAAAACGAAATTGCCAGTTTTCTACATGGGGATATGTTTACCGCATGGTTTGCAGACTGTCATTTTGATAAGACAATTTTCCTGCCATTAGGGGGAGAAAATAATATCGTTCCAGAAGAACGATGAGAAAATATCATTCCAAAAGAATGATGAGAAAAAACCGTTCCAGAAGAACGAAGAGAATTTGTCTTATTTTGATTCACGAAGCAATCAATGAGAAAATGAAATATGAATAATTGAATGATGCAACGAAAGTGATGAAATCATATATACTTACTGCAAATGTGCCTACAAGAATTGATGTCTCTGTTGGATAAAATAATGAGACAGTAAATGATTTATCTGTTGCACGCCTGAAGCGTGGCAGATTTTTAGACTCAAAAGGTTCAGTTATTCGAAAGAAGAATAATATGGCACTACTGAACTATTGCATTCCCGAAGCATAACTGTTGCATGCCAGAAGCATGACAGTCGCTGTATGGATACACGTCTCAGATATGACAATCCACAGACATGGGAATATTGATGTCTCATGCATGAAGCATGATTGACGTATAGGTTCTAAATGACTCAACTCTTGGAAGTGGAGATTAAAATCCAAACTCTATAACGCTCAAGAAGAGGTTATGATCCGCATTCTCTAAACTATGACTATCCTGGAAGAGATAGTGTAATGCCCTTGAAGAGGCAATGGATATCCAAAGAAATGAAAAGCTTTTATGCATGCGCATGCACATGAGAATATGGGATCACGGATTGATGATAACCAATGGTAATTTTGGTTTTTACAAGTAGCTACTAAATTCATCAATGAGCTGTGTTAATATTGAGTCACGTTCTTTTGTTCGTCGACAAAAGGAAAATTATTGGCCAAAATGGAGAAAGGCAATTCCATTACAATTTTGTAAGAACGTGGAAAAATGGACCTATATATTTGAATGTAATACAAATAGCCAAAAGATGTTGAACCAAGAAGATTATATATGGGCATTTGTAATATAGTGTAATACACTTACATGATATGACATAAGGTTGTAAACGAGTTCATATAAATGGAGAATTATATATGAAGGGTTGTGAGTCACCCACATCATATCTCCATAAGTAAATCCCTCAAATATACATGGGAGCAAATTGCTCTGTATAAATTCCAAAGGAAAATGTGTCATGAAGTGTAGAAAATCCCTGAAGGATTCAAATTGCTTGAAATAAGCCCCCGAAGGGTAAAGCATAAATTATGAACTCAATATCAATGGATGATATAAATTGCCTTAGTGAGTACTATCATTATGATATTGTTGCAACATACTAAAATCTCTTGCAAGAGTCAATGACATTAAATTAGAACTCTTGAAGAGTTGATGATATTAAATTGGGACTCCTGAAGAGTCTAGAAAAATTATAAAGTGTTGAAGGAATTATTGTCTCGAGCTGCAGATCGAACAATCTACCAACACGAATCTTATCCATGATATTTATGATATTAAAAGAACCATATGGATTGAAGATTATGAGTTGAATACTCATATGATGAAGACACTAAGAATAATCATTTATCTTCGTGAGGGTAAAGATAAATTAATATTTGGTCCAGAAGTACCACATCTTAGTGAAGTATATGCTTTATTGTATTTGGCACAATACATTGAATGAAATAAAGCTTATTTATTAATATCTCCAAGAAATTACAGATATATACATACACATGAGTTAAAACAAACAAACAGGATGGAGCCTTCACAAAGGTTACTCATGTGCAGCCTCAGTACTCGAAAGTACCCCAGAAGGGGGAGGCACTGGAGATTGATCATGTGGCACCCCAGTACTTAGCAAAACACCAGAAGGGGAAGGCATCAGTTGCTTTCGGAATCTAGCAACGAACCTCTGGTGATCACTTTGAATCCGACTTTCGGATTCTTGCAGTTGGACGAGCTTTCTTTTCATGCTCGTAGAGTAACTATTTGCAAGCACGTGTAACACCCTATTCTCGTGCTTGAGCCCTCTGATCTCTTGTTTAAGACTTGCCACCTCCGCCATCAATGATTCAACTTGGCGAGTTTGAGCAAGTAGGCGTTGGCCCATATTGGAAACAGAGCCAGCACACTGAACACTGAGAGTCAAAGAGTCTTGAACGGCCGACTCTTCAGACCGTTCTGAAAGGATCTTGTTATCCCTTGGAGGGAGAAGATTTCTAGCTACCACAGTAGCAGTTATGTTATTCTTCATCACAGAGTCCCCAACCGTAAGAAGACCATTCGAAGATAAGAAGGACGGACGCCATATATTATCATGACGCTGCTCGTCTGTATCACTCCTAAGACTCAAATCTAAGAAAATGTTAGATGGGCAAGTCATTTTTCAGAAATGATGAAGGAAAAACAGAGGTCAAATAAAATTTCAGAAGTGCAAGATAGAGGAAATTTCTACAGGCAGCAACTTTCTGAGCATACTCTTGAACACAATTGATGTCTCTATAAAAGAAAAGGCAGCAGAGCCACTCATTCAAAGATCGAAGAGGCACCGCTCTCCGAATTTCAAAAGCCAGATTTTCCTGAATAAAGTTCGTTGGCATTTTTCAGACGTAATCTCAGCTTTTTCAGATGTCGCGTGCAATTTTGTCAAAGATCTTTGACAAAGTTGAAAACGCGTAAATCTTACTGTTCTATTTACACCACAGTTGCTGACAAGAGTAAAAGCACAGCACCACACTTGCTATTGAGAAATCTCTATATATGTCGACCTCTGTTCTCCATAACAAGGCGGACCTGCAACACTGCAAGAATACCTAACTCTTCCTCATCTCCGAGAATGCATCTTCAACATAGCATCTCGAAATACTCAGTTTTCTTCCTCTCCGAGAATACCTCTTCAAACATGTCACACCAGAGCAAGATTATCACATATCTTCAGGGACCAGAGCAAGATTATCTCATATCATGCAATCTCCCTGTCCTTTCCTTTGTCCATGTTCTTGCCTGCAAAGACAAGGATAAAGAAAGCAATATGTCGGAACCTCCACTCAAACTCCCGATAAGGAACCGACTGCTTGGAACCTTTCCTGATTGCTTACCTAGTATTGCTCTCGAGTAGTCATCTTCAACTGTTGTTGGAGTTGGGTCCCCAGTCACCAAGAAGTGATGAACCATTCAAATGCAAGGGTTTGCATTCCACTCCTGCATCAGGGGACAAATCCTACAAGAGAAGATGCCACATATGCATGGGGGAAAACCAGGGAAAATACTACTGAAGCCAGGGGAGCAAGTAAGGAAAGTGAAAATGATACATTGAAGCATGTGGAGACAAGTGCAATGAACACGTGTTGATTCATCCCCAACTAAGCCGAAGAACACTTGTCACGTGAAGCTCCTCATGGTCCAATTTCATTCAAGATCAAGCTTCGAAGGTCCTTAAAGAAATTACAAGTCCGATTCAAGATCAAGTGTCCACCGCACTTAAAACAAATCTGCTACAGATCAAAGGAGTAAATTCAGACCTTTGGATGCAAGTCTAGCAGAAAGTCCTACAACCCAGTTCAAGAAAAAGCCTGTGGAAAGTTAACAACAAGTAAAGCAACTCTTTCAGCAACTCTTCTTACTAAGAGACTAAAGCAGAACGATCAACGATCAACCTAAATGATTTGAAATCAGGGGGAGATACTCATCAGGGGGAGCATTCAAAACAGATCAAGATTTTAACGAGTCAATCGAAGACTTGTGGCCATCCAAGGGGGAGTGTTATAAATATTATGTGGATGGTCCACATGAATAGTTTGTTACTATTTATGCACAGTATTTTCACTATTCATTTGTGGAAAATTTGTAAAGTGAATAGTGCTTTATTTTGTTTATATAAAGAAAGAAGATGAGATGAGGAAGAGTGTTCACGAGAAAGAAAGAGAGAAGGAAGGAAGAGGAAGAGAGAGAAGGAAGAGGAAGAGAAAGAATAGAGGAAGATGAGAGGAGATAATAGAGAGAGTTATCTTTGTACTCCTATTATTTCAAATTATAATGAAAGCGCCACTGCTGCCCCGAGGACGTACTCCAGTCACACTGACTGTAGAGGAACCTCGTAAATTTTGTGTCTTGTTTCATTTATTCCACTGCACCCACAGTCGATTTTACAACACATTAAATGTTGAAGAGGTATTATGTCATTTTAACAGTATTTTTTTAATAATTATTTTTTTGTATAATTTTTTTTAATAATTAGTACCTCACAATAGACTAGCAATAATGTGATTCAATCAGTTGTTCATTAAATATTATTTTCTCTATTTTTAAACATGTTCAAAACATCTTAAGAGGAGTTTAATGCCGGTTATAAAAAGTGTTTTTCTCACACGGATAATAATGTGATTAAATTAGTTATCAAATGATTTTTTTTAACAAACGATATTATCTACAATAAAAGGAAAGGGGTGAGCTTAGCCTCACAATGATCAAGCAATAATATGATTCAATCAATTGTTTATTAAATATTATTTTCTCTATTCTTAATCTAAATTCGTAGAGGCCGATTTTATTATGTGGATTCAGCTGCTTTAATTGGATTATGAGGTGGAGCATGATCTAAGATTATTTTCTTTATTTTTAATGTAATTCAATCAGTTGTTCATTAAATATTATTTTCTTTATTTTTAAACATGTTCAATGTCACATCCTGGCGCTGGCCCCCACCTCATCCTTGGCTCGACTTCGCCGTAGCATGATATTGTCCATTTTGGATCCCGACCATGCCCACGAGAACTTCCCAGTGGGTCACCCATCATGGGATTGCTCTCGCGCGAACTCGCTTAACTTCGGAGTTTCGATGGAACCCAAAGCCAGTGAGCTCCCAAAAGGCCTCGTGCTAGGTAGAGATGAGAATATACATATAAAACTTACATGATCCATTTCCCTGGGCGATGTGAGATGTTCCATTCAAACCATTTAAGAGGCATGTAATACAGTTATAAAAAATGTCTTTCGCACGTGCATAATAATGTTATTAAATTAGTTGTTAGATGATTTTTTTTTAACAAACAATATTATCTACACTAAAGGGATGAGTTTAGCCTCACAATGAGCTAGCAATAATGTGATTCAATCAGTTATTTTTTAAATATTATTTTCTCTATTCTTAATGTAAATTTAATAGAATGTAGATGAAAATTGAAAGACCGATTTTATTATGTGAATTCAGCTGCTTTGATTGGCTTGTAAGGGGTAATGCTGGTTATAAAAAAAGTTTTTCGCACACGCATAATAATGTGATTAAATTAGTTGTCAAATGATTTTTTTTAACAAACGATATTATCTACACTAAGTCGGTTGGCTTAGCCTCACAATGGGCTAGTAATAATATGATTCAATCAATTGTTTATTAAATATTATTTTCTATTATGTGAATTCAGCTATTTTAATTGGTTTGTAGGGATTTTTTTCTAGCATGATATAAGATTATTCATTTACTTCAGATATTTGACTTTCCTTTTGTCAATTCACACATATAAATACATTTAAAATTTATAAGTAACGTGTAGCACGTCGTAATTCAAAAAAATGTTTTACGCACAAGCGTGAGTATGTGCATGAAGGCTAG
Source organism: Malus sylvestris (assembly GCF_916048215.2). Taxonomy (NCBI): domain Eukaryota; kingdom Viridiplantae; phylum Streptophyta; class Magnoliopsida; order Rosales; family Rosaceae; genus Malus; species Malus sylvestris. Next base: position 1,851,570 of record NC_062263.1, on the reverse strand, counting down.
TATGTAGAATTTTAGACAGATACGTAAACACAACTGGTCGACTTTTGGAATTGTAATGTCATATATGAACAATACTTGGCTACTCAAAGATAAGTAGAAACTCCTACTTAAAATTTCTCAAAATTATTCATTGTCAATTTATAGAACTTTGTGTTTATAATCATAACCGTTCATATTATAAATCACTATATAAAGATTGTCTGCAAAAAATCAATTAAAACTAAGGTCGTTTAGTCATCAAATTGTTTAAAAACAAATGAACGGTATTGGTAAAAGCATTATGAACCGTCTATGTATTTGCTACAATAAATTGACTAAACGATCTTAATTTTAATTTATTTTTTGCAGAGATGATTTTCACAATGTGAAATGAAATTGATATAGTGAAATACGAATAAATAAAAACCAAACTGACTAAGAGTACTAGGTAAGATAAAGTGCAAGTGACGAGATTTAGCGTAATTACACATAATCAGAGCATAAGTAGCCTAAGTGCAATCTGGCAAGACAAGTACTAATTATATAATACCCAAAGGTGATCCTACATTGGTGATAATCTGTCAGAACCTCCGTCAAATCCTCGTAAGCCACCAACACGCACTCTTACCTAAAACCTAGAGGGGCGCAAATCAGAAAGTGTGAGTGGGCAAAAACAAAGCTTTTCTAAACCATTTCAATTATCAAAGGTAGTAACCCCTCGCAGTAAAACCTGTATAATTTCCCAGAAAATAAAATATATAAACATAACTCAATACCATGCTCAGAAAACTATATTCATAAATATGCCATGTCAAATATCTCAAAACAACAGGGTAAGTAACTCAGGTGAAATAAATTCATGAGAAATAATATGTCAGCCGGATCCACCTAAAGTGCATGTGCGGCTGAATCTATAGATCAACAAGTATGCATGCACACGAGTTTGAACTACCTATAGTGGTCTGTACGACAAGACTAGGTGTAAATAGATATGCTCAAGTGCTACGATCACGTGAAGACTGTGCGAATAATCGCGGGTTACCTATGAGTCGGAACCACCTAAAGTGGTATGTACGACAAGTCTGTGCACCTAACTTGGATCCATGATGAGCATATGGTGCGGGAGGTGAACATCACGTGAAGAACTGTGCCCTAACCACGGGCTAGAACACTAACACCGGGGTGCAGGTTTATGAGCTCTCAATGCATCTCTAAATAATCATCAACTCACATTAACAATCTACAACTCACCTGGCACTTACCTGAGCATCCACCGCTTCGAACATAGATATATGCAATTACAATACTAATTCATAATCTAAGTATAAATCAATAGGCATGGCACTTCAAAACATAATTTCATTTAAACACGCTTTCTGGGAAAAATACTAAGTATATAAGTATATACTGAAAACCAAAAGCCCACTCACTGATATGTGAAAGGGTCGTAGCCCAAGTCTCGCTTGATTGCGCTTGTCCTCTGGATAGGTCTCACCTATACGCGAAACAATTATTTAAACGTTATTTTAAGCACATAACCAAAACTAAGTAATAACTTCTCACACATTGCTCAATTAGGGTGTTTGAATATACCAACATGATCTACTCAACCCCACGAACATCCCCATATTTGTAGAAAATTTTTCCGATGTCCCACGCGCCATCACGCGCAGGCACGTGCCTGGCACACCAAACGGAATCCCTAATGGAGTTAGGGAATATTCCGTTAAAAATCAGCATATAGCATTAAAGATACCTAACGCCATTAGAATATTTCGTCAACTTTGACGGAATATTCTCCTCCTTCTTCCTTGGTTCACCAAAGTCTGGCGCCGGTCACCTCTGCGACTGTCAGATTCTGGAAAATTTTCAAATCTTAATATCTTCTTCATTTCAACACCAAATTTCATGAAATTTGTACCAAAATGAATCTTAGGATGAGAAGAACACATTCTTATCACTTTGGGGTCCTAAATCCAACGAAATCTCGCCGGAAAAAATCAAGGAACCGGCCAACCCTGCAACTTACTTAACCCGAGTATTTCTACGTCAAAACTCTTCCAAAATTAATCCAAATTGCTAGAAAAGCAAGAATAGAACCTTCTTAAGTCTCAAAACTACATGAAATCTTCGTGATCACATCGAGTGAACAGTGCACCTCACCGGAGCTTTTAGCTTCAAAGGTTTCCGAAGTCCTCACGTCCAACCAAGGGTAGGAATCAACTCCTGGGCATGCAAGGAACATGGAAACACCCTCCACAGCCTTGATCTGTGAGTGATGAAGCTCGTTGAGAGTTTGACCGTACAATTGTACAGATAAGGGAAAAATCCAAGAGGGAGAGGAAGAGAGAGGGTCAACGGTTTGAGGTGTGTGTGTGAGTGTGTGGTCCAGGTTGCAACCAACCAAAAACAAGGAAAACATAGTTCTAATTGGGTCCAAACATTTAGGATTTAACATATTTGGTCCACATCCAAAACTCAAACCACACAACCCCACACAACGCTTAAGGGTAAAATAGTCATTCCATGCTATTGAAGATAAAATAGATTATATTTTGGGACAGGCTGTCACATGAATGGTTTTGATCATAAGCACAAAGCTCCGTGATTAAAACACTAAGAATTTTGAGTAGGAGTTTCTACTCATCTTTGAGTATCCAAGTATTGTTTGTCATGTATATTGCATGCACTTGACTTTTTTTTATTTTTCTTTTAAAATGAGCAGTTGTCTCCTTTGTTATTGCAAATAAGAATATTAGTCAGAATAATGTGTACTCCCTTCTACACTCAAGTTCAAATTTTTATTAAAAAAAAATTATGGTGTAACTTTGTTTTAATGTAACTTGCAATAAAAATGCTAGGAATGACTCGAAACCCACATTTATGTAAGAGAATTTTCTTTATGAAAATCCAGTTGTGGAGAAATTTTAAAGTGTGCCGAAAACACGACCTAATATACCAAGAAAATTAGCAAAGCCTTTAAATAATGATGCCAAATGCATATAGCAACACCTGATCAAGAACTCACACTTGAAGAAAATTCTCAAATGTTTCCTATCTGGCTCAAAGCTCTTAGTTTTGGACGTAATAAAACACAAGAACATATGTAAACCTACAACCCTTTCTAACCAACAAAACAACACTATAACTCAAAGTATATATACTATAGGAAGTCGAACTCACAAACCAACCCATTCGACTCACATGCACTCTTACATATATCTCTAGTGATTTAGGAACACATGCAGAAATAAATCTGGGAGATGCAGAAGGTTAATGATTGTTGTTATTAGTATATATAATGCCACCAGAGAAGCAAGAAGTATACGAAATCATGTTTGGCTGATCAACTTTCATAACACAGACATGTGACCAAGTCAGACTTCCAGTTGAAAACAAACTCTCCAGTTTGTTATCAGTCCTTATCCAAGATGAAGTCTGTTAGGTCTTGTTTAAATTCAAATGTTTGTTACCTGTGTGTTTGTTATCTGTGGTGTTTGAAATTCAAATGTGTTGATACCCAACGTGTAAATAGAGTTTTGAAAACCTGTTGTAATGCTGATGTAATCTATACAGTATAAATACATCAAGTGAAATATTTCCCGAGTGTTCTAAGTTTTACATGGTATTAGAGCCCTTTGTCTAACAACATAACGATCCTACAATTTTTTCTCAGCCCATCGCCTTCAACCATGTCTGACAACAACAACATCATCATTGTTGAAGTGTAAGCATTGTTGCAGATGGAATGAAGAATCGAAGGCCGAAGAATTTTGGTTTTCTGGATTTCTTAGCTCAAGTTGTTCATACTTTGTAATTGTTCTTAGTTGTAATAGACGACGGCTAGGATTAAAACAATTGTAATCGTTAGATGTACGATCGTTATCATAGCAGCTGAAGTGTTTAAGGCCATCTCCAACCTAATGAGGGCCAAATGGTCATATTTAGCGTTATAGCCTTACAAGAAATTATATTTTAATGAATAGTATCAGATCATATTTTTTTACTATCTCCAACTGCGGGGGCCAAAGGGCCATAGGCCAAATATAGCCCTTTCGCAAAAAAATCATCTCCAACCGAGAGGGCCTAAGGGCCATAGGCCAAACATAATTAATATACATTTTATTATTTTAATTGAATTAATATGGTTAATTAAATTAAACTACCATATTAAAATAAGATTTTCGAACATATTTTGAGTGTCACTTGTCACTAAATGAATAAGCCTCTGGATTTCTTATCTTTATATAATCTCAATAATTTTTCAAATAGGATTTTGGGTCACACATGTCGATAACATGAGTAACTCTTCAGATTTCTTATCTTTATGTAATCTCAATAATTTTTCGGATAGGACTTCAAGTGATACATGTCGTTAAAGTGAGTAACTCTCCAAATTTATTATTTTTATGTAATCTTAATCATTTTTCAGATAGGATTTTGAGTGCCACGTGTCGAGATGTAATTGGTTGTGCAAATTTTAGATATGATTCTTATCTACGTGACACTTCTTATCTTCAGCTTCCAATGTTAATAAATTTGTTGGATATTGGGATAGAATTTACACACCTTCATCTTTGCCCTCTCCAATATCTCTTTCAATTCAAGTTTGCAATGAATTCTAACTTTGGATCCTCTTCGCATTCCAAATGGGGGTCTCATCCAATTCTAAATTGGAAGATAAATGGGCGTAAATTAGACGAGAAGATGAGGAGTTCGATGAAGAAGATGAAGCATGGCGCAACACAACATATATGGCAGTAATGGCTAGGGTCATGGCGTGTGAGGAAACTGAAGAACAACCTTAATGGGGTGGCTCTGTTGCTGGTCGCTCTTATAAACCACGAAATAGAGAGATTGCTCATCAGACTCTGATGAACAACTACTTCAACTCCAACTCGGTGTACATAGAAGAGAATTTCAGACGTCGTTTCCAAATGAGGCATCATGTCTTCAAGCGTTTACTTCATGATGTCCAACATGTCAATCCATACTTTCGACATAAGATGGATAGAGCAGGCCGCCCTGGTGTCTCACCTCACCAAAAGGTTACTATTGCACTCTGAATGCCGGACTGATCCTTCCCAGCTGATGCGATGGATGATACATATGGTATGTTTGAGTTTACATGCCTTGATAATCTTGTTGAATTCTGTCACACACTGTTACACAGTTGTTCAAATTTACAAAGAGGAGTATCTCCATGAACCAAATTAAGCAGATTTGGCTCGGCTCTTTCGCAAAGCTAAAGATCGTGGCTTTCCAAGCATGATAAGGTCTTTAGATTGCATGCGTTGGTAGTGGAAGAACTGTCCCACCGGATGGCAATGAGGATTTAGCGGAAAATTGAGAAAGCCAACTATTATGTTAGAGACGGTTTCCTCGTTTGACACATGGATCTGACATGCTTTCTTTGCAGTCTCAAGATCCCAAAATGACATTACAGTACTCGGGCGTTCACCATTCTTTAATAACCCGATGAAGGGTAAATCACCTCAACTTGACTACTACATCAACGAGCCTTAGTACAATATAGGGTATTACCTGGTAGATGACATCTACCCAAAGTGGGTGACACTTGTCCAAGCAATTGCAAACCTTGTGGATGACGCCTAAATATGGTTTACCATACACCAAGATGCGTACCGGAAATATGTTGAGAGAGCTTTCGGTATTCTACAAGCACAGTGGAAGATCATTAAGGAACCAACAAGAGGGTAGAGTCGAGATAAATTGAACTTTCATCATGATGTCGTGCATCATATCACACAACATGATTGTGGATGATGAGTGAGATGGCTATATTGATGGAGAGTCTGATGACGACCAAGAAGATCCAAATAGGTCAAGGAGGGCTCGTGCGTAAATATATGATGGGTCTAATTTGTCTTTTGATCCAATAACTGGTAATATCTCTTTAAACAAGTACATAGGCCTCATAGGATGATACGTTCGTGTGCCACAAACAAGTACCTACAACAGGATCTTGTTGCACATCTTTGGGCCAAAAGAACAATGGAGTAGGCGTTTAAGTTTTACGTTATTAAATGTTTTGTTTAATGTTGTTTAAGTTTGAATAACTCCCCCAAGTAGTACTAGGGTGGAGATTGTGTTGTTTAATGTTGTTTAAGTTTGATATTGTTAAATATTTTTTAACTTCAATTTAATGACTCAAATATTAAAAAGTACAACAACTTAAATATTAAAAAGTACAACTTAAATTTAAAGATTCAACAACTTCAAGTTAAAGATTCAACAACTTCAATTTAAAGATTCAACAACTTAAATTTAAAGATTCAACAACTTAAATTTAAAAACTACAACTTAAATTTAAAGACTAGAACTTCAATTTAAAGACTACAACAACTTAAATTTAAAAACTACAACTTAAATATTAAAGACTACAACAACTTAAATTTAAAGACCATAATCATCATCTTCATCCCCCATTGTAGGAGCATAGTCGGATGTAAACAACTCCCGTCGAGCCATAATTTCTCTCTTTTTCCTATCAAAATATGCCTTACTCATTGGAGTGTACTCCAAAATGTTCCTTTGCATGTTCCTATCATCCATCTCTTCTTGTATTTGTTTTGCCCGTTCTTCGTGCCTACGCTTCCTTTCTTCCGTGACAATGACACTTTGCTCTGTCATTAATCGCAATGAGGACGCCATTTCCTCTCGAAAGGCTAAATCCTCATTTGCCTTGCCCTTTTCCTTCAATTTTCGGGCCTTGTTTTGTCCCGTAGTTCTAGGTATGGAAGATTGACCTACAGACATATTTTCTACCCTTGTTTCTTGAATGATAGGAGATCCTTGTTCATCCCCAACTGCATTTATGGAAACATTCCGAACACCGGCGTAGGACCAAATCTTTCTTAAGGTGGATCTTGAAATAACACTCACCCTTTACAAATTTCCCAACAACCGTGATGAGTAAAGGGTTTTTTCATGTCCTCCATATACAATTTCACCACTTGGCGTACCTAGAAAATATAATTACAAAAATTAAAGGAAATTAATTTATGAAATTAAATGTAATATAATTAAATATTTAAAATAACTTGTGAAAACACTTACTTCGTCGTAGCACCTTCACTTGTTTGAGAACTACCCTTGACACTATCTTCCGAGACCCATTTATAAGCCTTACAAAGAGCCTCATCTTCTTTTCAGGACCAAACCCTTGCTTTCATTGCAGATGTGACCATCTAAAAATTATTGAAAAAAATGAAAGGAAAGATTATTGGAAGAGGTAAAAGAATAGAATGTGAAGAATTGAAATAAAATGAGGTAAGATAGTATGGAATGGTGAAAAGTATGTGTGATCGGATCATATTTATATATATTTTTACTTCGAATTCACTCGTCTTTTCTTAGTTAGTTCCTTATATTTTTGAGCTATTTGCGTTATTTTTGTGTTTATAGGATTTGTTATGCAAAGAAAATAAAAATAGAACAAGTGAAATTTTATGTAATAAATTCGTCAAGCCTGTCTGTGTAGATCGGCTTTTAAATAAAATCAATAAAAGAAATAATAATGATAAATCATGATGATGTTTGAAACATCATCATGATTCATGTTTTGTGGCATAACAGAAAAGAAGAAGAGACGGGGAGAGAGGGAACGCGAAAAGGAGAGCAGAAGAAGAATCCAAGGAGACAGCGGGGGGGAAGGAAGAAAAGAAATAAGCAGTACTTGCTGCTGGGCAGGAGAGAAAACGGAGAGGAGGCATTAGCCTCGAGGACAGAGAGCAAAAATCTGCCTCTTGGCAGCAAGGTCAGAGACCACGGGGCAGCAACTCGGAGGAATAAAACAGCACCGAGTGGAGGGCTGTTGTCTTGGCGGTGCCGAGGTGACCAGAAACCAAGGCTGCCCTTGGCAGCGCAGAAATATAGGAGAAGGGAACCTCGGTGCAGGTGCCTTGCGGTGCATGTAGTTGGTGGTGCAAAGACAAGAAACAAAGGCTGCTCTTGCAGCAGGGGACACGAGGTTGCTGCTTCCTCTCGGCATCTGGCAGCGTGAGCACTTGGAAAGGTTTGTGCAATGTGAAGGACTGAGAGAAACAAGAGCTGCCCCGTGGCAGCTGGTGGGAGCAAAACAGAAGCTCCAAAGCAAGGAAAGGAAAACAGAAGCCATGGACAGAAGCAAAAACTCCTTTATCTTCCGGTTAAAACTTTCCAACTTATATTTTATTTCTGTTTTAATAATGTGTAACTAAATTTATTTTGGCTAGAGGTTAATTCAAAGCCATGAATATATTTGTAATATGAATTGATTACCTTCAGTTGTGATTTATGAGTTGTGATTTAATTTGCTTAACTGTTTGATTGATAACTTATTTTTGTATGTCGATTAAGAATGCATACTTAATTTACATGCATGAATTTGATGCTAGAATATAAGTGAATTTCACCTAATCGTTATGAACTTATATTCACAAGTAGTGAAGGTTGCTAGTCACATTCACGTTAAGTAAATTCTTGGCAAGAGTATCATGCTTTTCATAGTTACGAATGCCTCGTCAATGCTTATAGTTTTCACAGAGTTTAATGATCTTTGATTGTATTTCTATTGTGCTTTTCACGTAGAGGACTTTTGAAGAATGTTTTGAATTGTTGTATGCGTTTTTCCGTCCAATTCAATAACTTAGGGAAAACTTGAAGATTAAAAAAGTGATGTTCACGGTTAATCTGAAGTATTGAGATTCACAATTTATTGAAAGAACAACTGAAAATCAATTTAGGTTGCATATGTGTCATGTGTGGAGAAAAACCCTCTAGCTAATCCGTCACCTATCCTTTCACCTTAATTTCATGCTTTTGTCAATTCTGTAATTTATTTAAGTTTAATTTACTTCTCGTCATAACCAAACCCCCCATTATTAAATTATATTATTTAATTAGTTTTCATTGTTGTTAGTCTTTTAATTCAATTTCCGTCCATTTCAGTTCCTAGTGTCTAATTTGATTGTTTTCATTATTTTGAGTCATTCTAAGTGTGTTTCGAGTTATTAGAGTTTTTAGCCTAGTTTTGTGTCCTTGAGTCTTGTTTAATATTTTTAAATTAATTTAGAATAGATTAGCAATCCCTCCTAATCCCCGGCCTAGAACGATACCCTACTTACATCTATACTACAATTGTCAAAAAGAGGGTTTAATTTTGTGTGTTAACTTATTTTACGCATCAATGTGAGAAATGGTGTAGGAATGACTTAGGTATTTATAGAAAAAATATTAGAATTTATTTTTTTTTTAAATCCGTCCAAAAAAAAAATTCAAATTCCAACGGCTACTTAGCGTCAGCATGATGCCAGCTATCAACAACTAGCTGACGTCAGGTTACTGTTGGAGTGCAAGTGGGCTGGGCTCATCGGGCTGGCGACTGGCTAGAAATGGCCAGCCTGCTGGCCTGATTTGGTGGTTTTGGCCTGGTGGGGCCCACTAGCCCTTTGGTCGGGTCGATTAGAGATGGCCTAAGTTATCCATGTTCAACTCACATCTCTAGCCTTAGCTAAGGTGTGAGCTAGCAATGCTTATTTCACACACATTTCTTGTGTTTGTTTAACTAAATGCAAGATAATCTAACGAAGATTCAGAGAATCGTTTTCGATTTTGCTTTCTCCTTTCTTCTTCAACCTATCTTCTGCAACTTGAAGATCAAATTCTCTTTGATTTTCTTTAGCTAACAACCACTCAAATTTTAAATACACAGACTCAAATACACTAACATGGTTTCAGAGCTTGGTTCGATTTTAATCAAGGGCGTGGATATGTGATTTTGTTTTATGGGTTTTCAACGAAGAACTCAGTTGAATTGAAGGAAGAAATGGCTGGCCTGGAGTTGAGCTTCGAGTTCCGATCTTTACTGGAATCAAATCTATCAGGAATTTACACAACCACATGTACTAGCAACACATAAATTTTTAAAGTTATACGGGAGATTTTTCAGTTTCTCCTCTTCGATTTGGGAGGTTGCTGCAATATATTCTCTTAATTTCTATCTTATTATGGTTTTGAAAAATTTCAAAATCAAAACAATTTCACAAATTTTTAGAAGTCAAAAGATGAATAATTTCGACCAATAGATAAAACAATCAAAGTGTTTAAAAATGTATAACAGATTGACAATTATAAACTTACATATTGAATTGATTTGTGAGGGCAGTTTAGGTAGTAAAGTTGGGTTTAAAAAGATATTGGTAGTTTAATTAAAAATTACTAGTATATGCCTACACATAAAGTATGTGAAAGTTTTTTCCTTTGGTTTTAAAATTGAAGGAGAGAGGAAGAGAGTGAGAGAGAACGTGGGAGTGGGGAGAGAGGTTGTTGCCCCTAAAAACTACTTAACCTACGTGGCGCACAGGCTGAATAACTAATAAGCTAACAATGTCCTTCGGCTGAATGCTAGGTGTGCTAACTCGTTGGCCAAGCTTGGTCAAGGAGTGAATGAATGTTGATATGGCATTGAACGCGTTGATGTCTTCTGAATCTTGTGATTGTAGCCGAGAAAGGAACACGTCTTGACCTTAGGGTTTTAGAGTCTGAAGACAAGACTGCTAGTTCTAAGAAGTTCAATATCAAATTTGGCTTTTAGTGTGTCAAATGTCGTAATTTAGTAACACCTCACTTCACCAAGAAGGTTGATGAGATGACCTCTTCTAACAAGGATTCAAAGATTCCTTGCTGGCCAAAACTTTGATAGATAACCAATTGGTCTCGAAGCAGTGCTACTTATCCAAATTGAAGATGCTCCTCAGTTGGCTGTGTGAAATCCCGTTCCTGGATTTCATTATTATAATCTACGTATTGGTATTATAGAGATTTTATATTATTTTTCGGGAAATTAATTATTTAAATTATGTAGACCATTCAAGGTCACCATTTATATTGTTGAATAGATATCGAGATCATGAACGCATAGGCGAAAGCCGTTTGCGAGTCCGGATTATAACAATATAGTTACGGACGTTTGAAGTTGTTGCTAAAAAATGAAGAAAAGAAAAGAGAAGAAAAAGCCACGGGAGTGGCTGAAAAAAGAAAGGAAGGAAAGAAAACCACATAGGTGGTGAGAGAACAGAAGGAAAAAAAAAAGGGAACGGACCCCCTCTCCGCACACACATACCCATTCCGTCGAACCGGTTAATTCCGGTGGATTTCTAGCTATTGTCAGATGAATTTCACCTAATCATCACCTGAAATCACCACTACACTCCTTCTCATTTGATATTCATTCAAGATTGGACGAAAATTGGGTTGAATTTGGTGAAACTCGCACCGGTGGGTGCAAGGATTCCTTGTCTTCAATCCGCCATTTTGGAAACAATTTCCTTCGATCTCCACCGCCATTGGACTTCCCTTGAGCCTTGGAACAAAGACTAATCAGTTGTAGGGGCAACGAAACATCAAGGAGGTCAAATTGAAGCACATTCAATTTTTAAGGTTCTGGCGGGTTCGTTGTGAATTGAGGTGTTTCTTGGACAAATTGACCTGAGTCACAATTATGAAACTTCATCTACTCTTCATAATCTTCAAGTTGGTATGCTTGGTTCGTGCTTTCGTATTCATTTTAGTGTTAAGTGTTTAGAACAGTAGAAATCCGGTTTTCTCTGGTGAATTTGGACGGTTTCCGGTTAGAATTTATCGTCGACCTAGTTGTGAAAAATGTTTCCCTTGTTAAGCTCTAGCTACCACGTAAGTTTGAGCTCATTTAGTTAATAATGAAAATTCGGGTTTTCAAAACCCTCCATCTTGGCTACCACCGCGTGTGGCGGTGCGTGGGACCGTCCACGAGTGTTGTCTAAGTACTAAATACCTTCTAGTGACCCTATGAACCTATGTCTATCTCGGTTTCCCGAAATTCAATTGTTTGATGTGGTGATCAAATTGGACCACCACTTGTTTGTATGATTGATGATAATCCGATCATTGGATGGTCGAACAATTTTGTGAGCACCTTAGTTATCAGTTGTTGGACCTTTAAGAACTTACGGATCAGAAATCCTATGTGCGGATCTTCCCATTTGAATAACCTTAAATTGTTGATCTTAATGGAATTACCTTATCGATGGTTGACGTTCTAATCAACGTGCTATACTCTAGAGTGTCGTTTATCTCTAGTTTGTTGTTGAGGCTTGATGGAACTTAGTTGGCTCATCACGATGACGTGTCATTCTCGGTTGACATGTGTCTCGATATATGTATTAGTGGCATCATATTGAGTTATACTTGTTAATTAAATGTGCTTTCTATTGAAGTGTTATTTTATTTTTAGCATTGATCTATGTTTCTTAATTGTGATTCAACTGTAGCTTGGGAACGTTTATGAAATGTGGTTAGATATGTATGATCAGTATGATGTGTATGATTGTTTTTAGGATGATGTGAACCCAAAATCTTATGAGAAGTATTATGTATAACTTTCATGCTTGTATGATAAGATAGTTAGTGGTCTTGAGAAGTTGATAGTGCAAGTGATTCCATTGAGTGATGGTCCAGAATCGTGTCCTTGTTTGGATTCCGTTGAGTGATGGTCCGGAATCCCTTCTATTTCGCGATTCCGTTGAGTAATGGTCCGAAATCGTTTCTTGGTTTAGATTCTGTTAAGTGGTCCAAAGTTGCATCACTTGACTTGTTGGTTTCTTAGATTTGATATCAGCTTCAGAGATGTAAGCTTGGCTTAACTGTGTCACTCTAGCCTTAGTTTTAGAATATTTGTGAGCAATGGTTTTAAGAATCTTGTGAATTGAATTAGAAAAGATGTTGGACGTTTGGGTGACTCCTTCAGGATTTTCTATGATTCGATTATGATTTCATAAAGTATGAATTTAGAAGATATGGTTATAGTTGTTATTATTTTGGGCAAATTAGTTAATTAATGTGGCTAGAGAATTGTATTGTGCTTTGTCGGTTCCTTGATATGATATATGTTGTGAATTGCGGTATCTTGTTGCGACATAATGACTTATATAGAAGATGGAAGGGAAATCATGATTTTCATATGGGTTTGTTATGTAACCCTGGGTCTAGTAATTTCATGATATTGATTGAGAAACGTTATGCCTTTCGGCTTAAATGGACTGTGACATATGTCAATTATAGTGCATGACGAACTATGAATGACTTTATCCCTATTTAAGGTACGTAGGCAGTCTAACGAGGAGGTTAGATGCAGCCATAAAGCATACGAAAAATTACTGTGTGATTCGATTATCGAATTGTGCTCTGCCCATATCCCGAAGGCGGGGTATGATAGATACGGGTATTAGGTGACGTCACGTGTCGATCCTAGACGTATGTCGGGATTGGGGTGTGACATGCTGATTTTATGGCTCCAATGCTATTTACCCAAACCAAAGGTGTTACCGGTTGCCAACACAGTAATGTTTATCTAAACTGAAGGTATGTTGGTGGGAAAAAAGGCAATAAAAATCTCAAGATGTTTGAGAGGTTTCACGTAGAGCGAGAGTTTGAGCAGGGTAATTCTGTGTGTTGATTTGGGGAGACTTGAATGATGTACTCTTCTATCTATTTATAGTAGTGATTCCTCACAGTCGAAGTAGAACCCTACTCGAACCTCAATTCCTTGATTAAATCCAAATGGGCTTTGGTCAGTCCTGGTTCATGTGGGATTCTAAATCTAGCTTTATTATCACCCAAATTGAACCCTTGATTCTTGACATCTTTTCCTATTTAGAGCATAACTGGTCTATAAAGATTCTTTATTATACTAGGACTCGGCCACTCACCCTTATCCAAATGAAACCATTTCCTAATAGAACTCGACCGTATCCTTATTGGGCGGGGCCTTTGGTGAGAATATCCTGAAATTCATAACACCTTTCTTATTGGACCGAAAGTGATTATGGGCTCAACCCAAAAACGTCATTTTGGGCCCAAACAGAGGTTTTATTTATTTATTATTTTATTCATTATTTTTAAATAGAGATGACCAAATCAATTGTAGGTGAGGTTTAAAAAAAAACCAACATTTTATTCTTTAAAATTACGTTACTATCCTTAACATTTTTGTCGTGATAGAAGACAAAAATGTCTTTTGACTCTCTTTTGGTTGACAAATAGGGTTTCAATAATATGTAGTTTAGATATGGGTGTTGAGAATAAGTTGGCATAGAAAAAGGTTCAATAAAATTCCTACACTTTCTATCAATGGCAGAGCTAGCATGGAGTCTATGGTTATTCTTGACCCCAACACTTCAAACGCCCCATGTATTTTATTTGTGTATTATGTTTGACTTCTATAAATAACTAAGACAAATTAAATTACAACTTCCTCCTATTTCTTATATTTTATTCTATCATATTTGGCTTTCTTTTCTCTTTTATTGTGTGTGACTTTATTAAGTGCATCATATGCTCGATAAAATGCCTTATTTGACAAGTCTTGACAATCTTTAACATTACTTTATAGTATTCTGCATTCACCCTCGACAAACCTTTATAAATAATAGTAGTTGTCGACTTATGTTAGCATAAGTTTTCGACATATGTTGGCATGAATTGACAAGTGTCTAGTAGGTGTTCAACGAAATTACTCAATGGAGTATTTTTGGTTAGTATTATGACCTATTATTTGAAAATCATGACCCCACCGCTCTGTTTTTATACATGATCGTACTTTCAGCTCACTAAAAGAATTCTCAAAAAATGAGAAGCTTGGGCTTTACGTGATGTTCAAACGAGCAATCCGCAAATGGCGTTAATTAACGCGAAACTTCGGAAATAATAAACCATCGGTGTGATGACGGAGGGATCGTATTTTCTGCCGTTTTGGTGAACTTGAAACGGTGGGAGGTCCACGCGTTATCAGTGAAGCACCAGCTCATTCTCACGTGGGGGACCCACTGCCACTTCAAGTCCAGAGTGTATCAGTTTGCGTCTGTGGGCCTCTCATCTACAATCTACATGTACATGTATGACCCACATCAACCTTTTTTCTCTTTTCCTTGTTTTTTTTCTTTCTAAAAGCAAAAAGCTTCAATTTTTTTAGAGCTTATTATTATGGAAGATCGAAAATTGCTCTCTAATATACAATAATATTTCTTATTCTTCTTGTAGACTCGTTTTGACTTTATTTTTAAAATTATTGAAAGTATTTTTAAAAAAAAATTAATTTTAGATTTCTAAAGCATTTTAAGTATTTTCAGAAAAAATACCATATATGTGCTTCTTAAAGAGATATACTTAAATTTTTACTAATAATTGATTTCAAAAACATTTTACCAAAAAACACTTTCATTCATTTCTCAACGCGTTTTCAAACAAGCTCTTTATAGTAAGAAAATAATTTAACTTCAAATTCGTCATCCATGAAATCTGAACCTAACCCCTCTTGTTTTTACTAAGCGGCTACATTTCTCATTCATGAAGGGATTAATTGAAAATGGGTATTTATATACATTCTATAATACAAATTTAAAAAAGAAAAGAAGATTGATAAAGGAAATAAAAAGTAAAAAAATAAAAAAGAAGAAAACCTAAGGCTTCAACAGCCGTAGCGAACAGAGGCAGCATCCTTCCTTTCGTCGTCTTTCTGTACAAAACGCCTCCCTCTCTAAACCAAAAACAGAAACACCAAACCAAAAAACCAGACCCCCTCTCTCTCTCTTTCTCTTTCTCTCTCTAGAAACCCAGAAATGGGTAAGCAGAAAATCCTACAAGCTCTCATTCTAGCTCTCTCTCTCCTTCGCCTGATCGCCACCGCCCCCACCGCCGCCGACGACTCCGACGTCATGTCAAAACTCACAGCAAGCCTCAACCCCGCACCCAAAGGCTGGTCAACAAGCACCGCCTACTGCAGCTGGGACGGTGTCAACTGCGACACTTCAAAGAGAGTCACCTCCATCAACTTAGCCTCCAAAGGTCTCTCCGGCTCTCTCCCTTCAAATCTCAACTCTCTCTCCCAGCTCACCACTCTCTCTCTCCAGAGCAACTCTCTCTCCGGCGCCTTTCCTTCTTTGGCCAACCTCTCTTCCCTCCAAGAAGTCTACCTCGACACCAACAACTTCACCTCCATTCCCGCCGGCTGCTTCACGGGCCTCTCGAGCTTGCAGATTTTGAGCATGAGCCAGAACATCAATCTCGACTCTTGGGTTTTCCCCTCGGAACTCACTGAAGCTTCCAGCTTGGTCACTTTCGCTGCAGGTAATGTGAATTTATATGGGTCGTTGCCTGATGTGTTCGATTCGTTTCCGAACTTGCAAAACCTGAGGCTTTCTTACAATAACTTTACTGGTCCTTTGCCCAAAACGTTTTCTGGATCTGGGATTCAGAACCTCTGGCTTAACAATCAGCTACTTGGGTTGTCTGGCACCATTGAAGTCTTAGCAAACATGACCCAGTTGTCCCAGGTTTGGCTTCAAAACAACCAATTCACTGGTCCGATCCCAGATCTCTCAAAGTGTGTAACTTTGTTCGATCTTCAGCTTCGCGATAACCAGTTTACCGGCATTGTGCCCG
Organism: Malus sylvestris; assembly: GCF_916048215.2. NCBI lineage: Eukaryota > Viridiplantae > Streptophyta > Magnoliopsida > Rosales > Rosaceae > Malus > Malus sylvestris. The sequence goes on along the minus strand of NC_062263.1, from coordinate 1,835,112 downwards.
CCACATTGATGTCCATATCTTCTTTGAAGAACGTTTCTTTGGACAACAACAAGCTGCAGGGTCCAATGCCGGCTTTCGGGTCCACCGTGGAGAAATCCACAGTTGATGGTAATAGCTTTTGTCAAACGACTCCAGGGACTTGTGATCCGCTGGTCACCACGCTGCTTGAGGTTGCAGGGGCTTTCGGATATCCGGTTTTGCTTGCTGATTCTTGGACAGGAAACAAGCCTTGCAGTGGATGGAGCTTCATTGTTTGTGATCCACAGGGAAAGGTTTTCACAGTGAATTTTGACAACAAGCATTTCAATGGGACCATTTCGCCTGCTTTTGCCAATCTGACATCTTTGAAAAATTTGGTGTTGACTCGTAACAATTTGGTTGGGTCGATACCGGATAGCTTGTTAAGCTTGACTCAGCTTCAGCTTCTTGATGTTTCCAACAACAATCTAAGTGGGGCAATTCCGAAATTTCCATCTACGGTGAAGTTAGTTACAACTGGTAATGTGTTGATTGGGACAACTCCGAGCACTGGAGGTGGAGGAAGTACTCCGTCGGGTACTGGTTCTAATGGAACTACTCCTAGTGGGAGTCCGGCTCAGGCAACAAATGGTCCTTCGGTATCCCCTGGTATGATTGCTGGTATAGTTATTGCCCTTGTTATTTTCATTGTGGTAGTATTGTTTGTGTCCTATAAATGTTATGCTAGTAAAAAGCATAAGAAATTTGGAAGGGTGGCTAATCCATTAACTGGGATAGAAATTGCTAAGAGTGATGTTATGAGTAGCGCAAATGGGTACAATGGAGTTACAAGTGAACTGCAAAGCCAGAGCAGTGGTGACCTTCATGTTTTTGAGGGTGGAAATGTTGCGATTTCGATCCAAGTTCTAAGACAAGTGACAAACAATTTTAGCGAGGACAACATATTAGGCAGAGGAGGATTTGGAATTGTTTATAAAGGCGAATTGCATGATGGGACTAAAATTGCCGTCAAACGGATGGAATCTGTGGCAGTAGGCACTAAGGGATTGAACGAGTTTCAGGCAGAAATCGCGGTCCTTACTAAGGTCAGGCATAGGCATTTGGTTGCGCTTTTGGGATCCTGTATCAATGGCAATGAGAGACTTTTGGTCTACGAGTACATGCCACAAGGGACTTTAACTCAGCATTTATTTGAATGGCGCGAGATTGGAGTGCCTCCACTGACTTGGAAGCAGAGAGTAACAATAGCATTGGATGTGGCGCGAGGAGTGGAATATTTGCACAGCTTGGCTCAACAAAGTTTCATTCACAGAGATTTAAAGCCCTCAAACATACTTCTGGGCGATGACATGAGGGCCAAGGTTGCTGACTTCGGACTGGTTAAAAACGCGCCCGATGGGAAGTATTCTGTTGAGACAAGGTTGGCAGGGACATTCGGGTATCTCGCACCAGAATATGCAGGTAAGAGAAACCCTCTCATTTTTAGATATTCATCTATTAATTGAACAATCATGCATTTACCTAAGCTTCAATCATTCCAGACTTATAGCATATCAAGCTAACTTATATATGTATGCAGACCTGCAAGTTAATATTGCCAATGAATTGCATTGAACATGTCAACCAATTCCTTTGGAGGAGGAAATAGTATTTGTCTCCACTGCATGTTTTGTTTTGACTAGATTCTAGAACTCAAAAAGAGTAAGGAAAAGAGACAATATAATACCCTTACGTAATTTGTTGAACTGGACTTTTGAATTCACTGGGAACAGATGCTACGATTTAAGAGTTTTGTAAATTCGTTGTTCACTTTGAAATTGTGAAATTACATTTTTCTCTATGATTTAACTGTCGTTGTGTCATTATTCTAGAACGTTGATGTGATTTGTGTTCCTATAATCAGCTACTGGCAGAGTCACTACAAAAGTAGATGTTTATGCGTTCGGAGTGGTTTTGATGGAGTTGATAAGCGGTAGAAAAGCTCTAGATGATACAATGCCAGATGAACGGTCTCATTTGGTCTCATGGTTCCGCAGAGTCCTTGTCAACAAAGAAAACATTCCGAAGGCTATTGACCAAACTCTTGACCCCGATGAGGAGACAATGGAGAGCATATACAAAGTTGCTGAGCTGGCAGGACACTGCACTGCTCGTGAGCCGTACCAGAGACCAGACATGGGACATGCTGTCAACATCCTGGGTCCTCTTGTTGAGCACTGGAAACCTACCACCCATGAAGAAGAAAACTCTGGCATCGACCTGCACATGAGCCTTCCGCAAGCGTTGCAAAGATGGCAAGCCAATGAAGGTACTTCTAGGATGTTTGATGATATGTCCTTCTCTCAAACTCAATCAAGCATCCCTTCAAAACCTTCCGGATTTGCTGACTCGTTTGATTCAATGGATTGTCGATGATAAAAAAAGAAATAGACTATAACATTTTGGAACCAAGAAAAAGAAACTCGAAAGAGTTGGGATGGGGAAGATATGATCAAGTAAAGCAGCAGGTATCACAAATTTATTGTATTTGTTGTTTTTTTTCTCGTTCTTTCCGCGATCTTTATGTCACTAAATCTCATGCGTGCCTGAACCTTCAGTTATTGATCCTTGTATTGCTAACAGCTTGATTGAGTTGCTACTGATCGTGAGAAAGAAAAAAATTAAAGAAATTAAAGAAAGTTTGTTGTATGATATTTCACATACTCATTAGTGATTGTTTAATTATATTCCTCTTTCCGTTTTGCTTTCTTCTTTTGACAATTCATTCATTGTATTTGGTATAAGGCTTTGTTGGCGTTCTGGGATTCATAAACCCAACCCTATTTAATGGGATAAGACTTTGTTGATGTTGTATTCATTGTGTTAGGTATATCTGTTTAGATGATGCCCTAGGCTGTAGAACAACATGGCTGCTTAGGATTCTGGTCATTATGCTTGCAAGATTTAATCAAAAGAAGCAAAGATTTTGGTTATTAATGGGGTAGGTTGATATGATTAGATTTAAAGCTGGAAGAGAGAGAAAGAGAGATCTTGAGAGAGACAATTGCACATGGAAGAGAGCAAGTTAGATGGAAACATGTTAGGTTGGTTGTAAGGGTGGACCTTTTGTTTGAAAGTGACTTTTGTAGTGCTGCACATGTATTAGGAAAGTGACGGGGATGAGTAGTGGAGTCCAAGCTACATCTAACTTCATCGACTTAAACTATTTATTTTTTAAATTGCACCTCTTGAATGATTCTTGCAAAATATTAGTCAAATTGGAAATATTTAAGCCATCTAATTGAGTTCAAAGAAATTGACAATCACTATGATCTAAGAAATATTGAAATTTCATCGTGACAATTGAATGAGTAAATGGTTTCGAATTGAATTGATTTTTGCAAAGATGACCTATGAATTGAGATTTATAATATAGACGGTTTGAATAGTTGGAATTTGATGTGGAATGGGTCCCACAATTTATCCTCATTCTTTCTTTTTTCAAAATTGTAGATCCCTCCCCTAAAAGGCTTGTGTACATACAAAACATACATCTATATACATATATATATATATACATACATACATACATATATATATATTTATATATTCTTTCATGTCTACCAATTGTTAATAATTTAGAAACGTAAGGAGGAGACGGAGACCATAAAACCAATCTGATTGATTGTTTACGTGGAAAGATAGTGAACGATTTTATATACGGTTGAATGTCAAAGCCGCATTAGGAGGTCATGTAATGCAAATTGCAGTGGTTACAGCTAGATGATAGGCCGGGCAAGGTGCCTTCTTCTATGTTCTTGCTCAAGTTGTAATAACTAGTGTTAGGTGCTTTGAGTGGTAGTGTTGTCTTTGAGTGTAATGGCCCGCTCGAAAAAACGTAACCACTTTGACGATGTGAAAAAAGTGCACACATACTGAAGAAAAACCGGCTGTTGTGTAGTATGAGTTGATGAGCAAACAGAGAGATGCGAAAAATCACTTCAAACACTACTACAAGTAGGTTCGTGCTCTTAAACATGTCCCTTCACGACTAACATCTCTCTAAGTCAAATACATAATTAAGCAACCACCACGGGTGACTCAGTGGTTTGCGGTGAATTTATGGCCATATCCCACAAGCCACATTCTGGGCTTGATTTCTGGTGCTGGTGAAGCACACGATGGGGTCAGGGAATGAAATACCTCTGTCAAGGTCTAAAATATCGATATTATCCCGATATTTCTATCGAAATTTCCGTGTTTTTGGACTACCGATATTTCCAATATCATCGATATTTTAGACCTTGATAGGAACTCTATGTGGTACTAAGTCACTCATGTCTCTTACCATGCAATGTATAAAGTGTAAAATATTGTACTAATTCATTATATATAAATGATTATGGTGTGTTTAAAGTTCTTTCATTAATTGCTACATATTTTCTACACTTACAATGTTTGCCAGCTCGCTATATAATCAACTTAAATCAGTTAAATCCATCATGCAATGCATTTCCTTCCAATTTTTTTGTGATAAACTAATTGATAATTGACTAAATAAACATCCTGCAAAGTTTCAATAAAAATTTCCAAGTTTTTCTTACAATTTCCCTGGTTTTTATTCAATTTTTATCGATATCGATAATATTCCGATATTTCCATCGAAATTTCCATATTTTTTAACTACCGATATTTCCGATATCATCAATATTTTATACCTTGGCCTCTGTGAGTCTTTCCAACTCCCTAAAGAGTGGACCACTATGGCGAAGTCACCAGCTAGTTCTTTAAAAATATATATAATTAAGCAACCCATGCGTAATAGCATGCTTCATTAGGTGATGTTGAAGCACGTACGGTGTGGTCCCTCAATACGTAAATAGCATATTATAACGTGATCATCCTAGCATGTTTTTAAAACTATAATGCAAGACTTAATTTCCGTTATGCAGAGGATACTAGTGTGGACATGTATTGAAGAAAATTTGTACAACAGCGGATAACAGCTCATAGAGTTAGTTTATTCAGTAGTTAGGATTGTTGATTTATTGGTTAGATTGGTAAGCTAAGTTGATAAGCTGTCACAATTAATTAGTACTTGGTGAAAAATGTAAACATCTGTGTTTTCCTTTAGGTTTTTTTAGTCAAAATGGTTCTTGAGATTTGCATAACACATCACTTTAGTTCCTGAGATTAAAAATCAATAGAAATGGTCCCTGAGATTGTCCACCATCCATTATTTTGGTCATTCCGTTAAAAACTCTGTTAAGTGTCCCGGAGTTCTTAGCTGAAAGTTTGGACAATTTTCAAAGTTTCGTAACTCAATCATTTCTTAACCAAATTCGACCCATAATATATCAAAATGAAGATAGGAAAGTGTAGAACAAGATTAATAGCTTGAAAGGTGACTGGTCAGCGGGAAAACTGGAAAACTCGCCGGAAACTGAGTAAACTTTAAACGTTCATAACTTCTTCAATACTCAACGAAATCGAGTTAGCCATTTTCGAGCCATTTTCCAGCCAAACCACGACGAATTAGCCATTTAGAAAGGTACCATTCTCTTCGCCTCGTTGAGAAGTATGATTTTCAATTTTGAATTACTCGATTTCGTTGAGTATTGAAGAAGTTATAAACGTTTAAAGTTTACCCAGTTTCCAGTGAGTTTTCTAGTTTTCCTACAGACCAGTCACCTTTCAGGCTATTTTTAGACCATCTCCGTCAACCATTGGGCTTCCAAATAGGTATAATCTTATTCTACACTTTCCTATCTTCATTTTGATATATTATGGGTCGAATTTAGTTAAGAAACGATTGAGTTACGAACCTTTGAAAATTGCTCAAACTTTCGGCCAAAAGCTCTAGGACACTCAACGGAGTTTTTAACGAAAGGACCAAAATAATGGATCTTGGACAATCTCATGGACCATTTCTATTGATTTTCAATCTTAGGGACCAAAGTGATCTGTTATGCAAATCATATGGACCATTTTGGCTATAAAGCCTTTCTTTTATAATAATACGTAATAATCGTTTCATTTACTAACTTGATAATTGATGTTGGATTAGATACAAATCTAACAATAAGAGCTCATTTTGGGATGCTTTTAGAATAGCTAAAAGCGCTTCTCGTGAAAATGTTTTTGGAATCAATCCTTAGTAAAATATAAGTGAATTCTGGGACCAAAAAAAAAAAAAACACTTAAATTTCTTTTTAGCCCTTTTTTTTTTTTTTTTGACTAATGCTTCTTGCAAGAAGCACTTTAAGTGCTTTTTAGAACCTAAAAACATTTTTGCTAAAAGTAATTTCAATCATTTTAGAAAGACTTCCAAAGGAATTCTAAATCAACATCCTAACCACATACATGTTATTATGGATAATACTTAAGTACTCACTAGTGAGTACCATATATACGCATTTTTGATTTGACTTGATCAAAATATAACACGTGTTTCTTGTTTTAAAACCTAAGAAAAATTAAATAACACGTGAACTATTTTTTAAAACAATAAAACATATGTTAAAATATTTTTGGGTCAAATCTAAAAAGTGAGTATATAAGATACTTACTAGTAAGTAACTAAGTATTATAATGCTGTTATTAGTCACCCAATAACTTTTACCATAACTTTGTTCTTTATGGTTTATTTGTTGTTAGATTGTTGATTTATGGTTGATTTATCATAAAGTTGAGAACTTTCATGAAAATGGCTTGGGCTAAGTTTATTTTAACAAAAAACCATGTATAACTTTATTTAATGAAAAAGACTTAAATTTTATGGAAAAACTCTTAAATTTTAATAAAAAGGGAAAAAAAACTTAAATTTTAATGAAAAAGACATAATTTTAATATTAAAAAAAATTAAAAAGACACTGACGGTACTACACTATGTATGAAACTTAACAATACTACACTGTTTATGAAACTTAACGGTATTACACTATTTATGAAACTTAACAGTATTACACTGTATATATATGTCCTGAGCGTCCTCACACATACTGTTTATGAAACTTAACAGTATTACACTGTATATATATGTCCCACGCGTCCTCACACATATTGTTTATGAAACTTACTACACTATTTATGAAACTTAACGGTACTACATTATTTATGAAACTTAAGGTATCGTTTGGTATGCAGACGAGACAGGATGGGACGGAACGGAGAGGGAGCAAAGATGCCCTCGGATGGAAACAAGGAGGAAGAAGAAGGAGACGGAGAGGTTATAATTTTGTGTTCCACGAATATGGAACGAGTCGTTCCAGGGGGTGATGCGGAAAGAAAATTCACCCAAAATTTGTCCCGTGGAACAGCGCGTTCCACCCCTTTTAGGCGTACCAAACATGGGACGGAACGCCTCGTCCCACTCTGTTCCGTCCCGTCCCACGTACCAAACGGTACTACACTATGTATATATGTATATTATTTATTTTGCCTTAAGTAGGTACGAGTGAAATCTACATATATCACTTATATATATTATTTATTATATACATGAAAATACACCTTAAGAGATTATAGTATCAAACATGTGTTTGTGTTATCTTGTTTTGTCAAAGGCCAAAAAATAGGAGTCATTGTTGTTATAGTTAGCTAATTCATACATAATATAATATGTATGTGTATTGATGAGTCGATATTATACTTTATATTTTACCCTCATCTTAGTTATAATTTAGTGGTTATTTTGGTAAAACTTTGATACTTTGGTATGTATTTTCAATGTAGGACATTCGACTTCCTCTTAAGCAAAAAGTGATCAAACGGATGAATTTTGGAGTGATTCCAATTGGAGGATGTTCGTGAGTGTTTCAAAATTCCAGATTTTTCTACCAAGCCGTTTGACTATGGCAATGAAATAAAAACCCAGCGCGCAGATTTCCCAGATTGACGTTTCTGGACATTTTGGGTATTTAGAAAGTCAAGATGGCATATTTTAAGGAAGATTCCTTTTGATGATTTGTTAGGGACATCTCAAGCTTTAAAAATAGTCATTTTGGGACCAAATCAGAGTTGATTTGGTCGGTCAAAAGTCTGATTTTCTGAGAAGTCTGAATTTCAATTTAAATATGAATGTATTTCCTAGTTATCTTATTCTATTATATTTCCTAGTTTTTAGAAGACATTTTTTAGGCAGAATTTTATTTTCTAGTAGTATAAATAAGGCTTATTAGCCATTAGGGGGAAAGAACGCATTACTTTAGAGAGGGCGCTACTTTAAAGCTTTTGACGATTCAAGTTTATTTTCAAGGTGTTTTCTATCCATATTCTAAATAATATTTTGTTTTATGATTGTTCGTAACTAATTTCGTTTGCTAGGGCAAGGCTACAAGCCTTAGCAATAATATGTAGGTTTTTTTCAATTTGCTTATGATATTATGCATGCAAGTTTTGAATTATTAATCACCGTATTTGAACCTATCTAATTGTCTTGATGATTGGCCACCATTAGGGTATTTAGAAAGAAAAACTAACGAAAAGTCCAAAAAAACTTTAGTTTTAATGAAAAATGACAAATAAAGATGTAGTGAATAATACTAGGAAAAGGTAAAAATGTGATTTTTCGTTAAAAAGTGAACAGTACCATGAGTGTTTCGTTAAAACTCCCTATTTAGAAAAGTAATTTGATGCAATTTTGGTGGAGGACTGTCCCAGAAATTGACTAAGGCTTCTTGTGGTTAATATGTGTAAATTCTTAGGATGGACGACGCGTCTTAAGGGTTATATGGTTTTTCAAAAGGATTACACAAAACTTAATGAGTCTTGCATGTTCACATTCAATCTGGACGCCACGGACGAACTGACACACCCTGACCCGGGATGTCCACTAGGACTCCGAATCGAGTTGTGCTGGCCGATACCTAGAAGGTGACGAAACCATAAAGTATGATGATGTGGAAAATGTGAATAAATTTAAACCTAAGAGTGCCTAAACACCAGAGTGAGCTGGTGAGCGGGAATGAACCCACTTCACACGTGACGTTAAAGCATAAGTAAGTACAATAGAGTGGATTAAGAATCATACCCTTGAAAGAAATCTCCAATACTAAGATTTGCCACGAATCCTCGACGATAAGAAAACGCAGCTAATAAAACCTGGAGGGTGAAAATAAAACAAGGGTGAGTGGCCCTATAGATAAAATTTTAATAAAAACCTTCTAAATCGTTATAACCCCTTGCTGCAACACCTGTATAGTTTCCAAAAAATCATACCACGTATCAATGTGAAATCAACAGGATATCAACAGTAAATCCATAATTAAACCACGACACAACATCTCATCAGCAATATAAATAATCATGTGCTCAATAATCTATATTAGCACGCAAGTCGAAGTCACCTAATGTGACCTGTACAACTGCACCCATAGCTCATTAATCAATGCTAGCACATAAGTCAGAGTCCCCTATAGTGACCTGTACGACTGCACTCATAGCTCATCAATCAATGCTAGCACATAAGTCGGAGTCACCTATAGTGACCTGTACGATTTATCCATATCTCATTTATGCTAGCACATAAGTCGGAGTCACCTATAGTGACCTGTACGACTTATCCATATCTCATCAATCAATGCTAGCACATAAGTCGGAGTCACCTATAGTGACATGTACGACTTATTCATATCTCATCAATCAATGCTAGCACATAAATCGGAATCACCTATAGTGACCTGTATGACTTATCCATATCTCATCAATCAATATCCCAGTAATATGTCAGCCGGATCCACCTCTTGTGGCATGTACGGCTGAACCCATAGCTCATCACACATCCCTGCAAATGAGTCGGAACCACCTCTAGTGATCTGTATGACAGGCTGGGTGTAAATAATTACGCTCAAGTGCTACGATCACGTGAAAGTTGTGCGAAGTATCGCAAGTCACCTACGAGTCGGAACCACCCAATGTGGTTTGTATGACAGGCTAGCACCTACCTTGAATCCAAGGTGAGGGTGTGGTGTGAGAGGTAACCGATCACGTGAAGGTTAGGCCATGTCCTCGGGTGAGAGCACTAACACTGGGGTGCAGGGTTATGAGCTCTAAATGCATCTAATATGACATGTACGATTTATAGACAACATGTACGACAATGTTGGAGTTGCCTCTATTGCAACCTGTACGACATGGTCGGAGTTGCCTAAAACATACATGTAGTCATGCCATAACTCCAATCATTTCAACTAATACCATAACTCACCTGAACTTACCTGGGTGTCCTGCGTTCACCTTTGCACTTCAAAACGTTCACAATAATTATGTGCAGGTAATATACTTATAGATAAAACATGATGCAATCTAATACTCAACCATGTTATAACATTTTCAATTATATGCATATATATATATATAATATGGCATAAAAATGCATAAGTTGTAACGCCCTACTCCCGAACTATTTATTTTCGGGAATAATTATCGGTGATAAGCCCACCTAGACACTAGTTTAATTAACTATCATTACTTACATTTCCTTACTTCAAATTCTTGATTCTTCACACATTGATTTATGACCAACATTTAACCACCAAATCATAAGGTTAAATCTCACATTTTCCACCAATGTCCCTCACATTACTCAATTCCCTAAACAATGCTATTGTCTCAATTAATTAGTCTCATTTATTGTATGGCTGCATATAACGTCTCGTTAGACTGACTACATACCCTAAACAGAAATCAAGCCATTCGTAGTTCACAATAATTACTTCAAAGCATTCACAGTAATCGTAAGGAATAATCAACTTATAAACGTTTGTGGAATTATCAATCATATATATACACAATAGAAAAGAAAAGACCCACTTACCTGAGGTTCGCGCTACGACTCCCTAGCACGAATATCAAGACATCACGAACCATTGTCGCCTGTGACCAAGTCCAAGTTGGCCGGGAAAGGCTCTAATTTCACTCAAACCTGCAGGAACCGTAAAATGGGTGAACTTCTATTCTCCTTCCTCGATGTTCCAACGCACATAAGGCTGTTTGGGCTTTGCTCTAGTCCTCAAGGGAAGTCTAATGGTGGTGGTAATTGGTGGAAAACGTTTCACAATTGGTGGATTTCGACAAGGCTTACCGCCGCACCCGTGGTGGGTTTTTCACCAAACTACAACCGTTTTTCTTCTGATTTTGGATGGAAAATGGTAAAGATGAGGTTATGGGTGAGGTTACAGGTGATGGATAGGTGAAAATCGCTTGAAAAACGGTTGAGAGCCGTCGGAAAACACCCCGGGTCGAAACCGGGTTGTGTGTATATGGATGGTCGACAAGAAGGGGATAAAGGAAATCAGTCTCTCTCTCCTCCCCTAATTGGTCCTCTCACTCCAACCTTTATTTCTGATTGGCCATAATAACACAACCTGATTGGGCTTCTTTTGCCACAAAGTGGGAGTTTAATTATTTCCTAAACAAAAATTAGAGTAAACAATTTCAAACATCTGTAACTATACCATTATAATCCGAACTCGTAATCGGCTTTCGCCTATGTGTTCATACCAACGAGTACTACACAAATACGCTAAAAGAATAAGTCTTACGTTTCTCTAGACGATGATCAATGCAAGTCAAAGTCCTTGCCTCTAGGGTATTTTCGCCAATTCCCTCGGTTAAAATAAAAAAAAACGTAAATTTAGGAACGGGTTGTCACAATCTACCCACCTTAAAAAATTTGATCCCCGAAATTTAAAATCATTTGTCATACAAAAGTAGTGAAAAGATAGTAGAAAACAACTATGTAAAAATGATATCAAGTTAGAGCGATTGTATAAAAGAGATTGTCATTCTGTCACGATCAGTTTGCAATGGTTCTTCTTTCATGTCTCCAAACTCAAACTTTCTTTCTCCTTCAACGCAATACTAAAATATAATACTACAATATCAAATCCTTTATGAAAACATTAAGCCAAAAATAGATATACAATAACATATCGTCAAAATATACAAATCATATAATGTACCATTTAAATAGTTGTACTGAAATCAAAACTGAACATAGAAAAATTTCACCTACACTCTCGCAACGTAACTTACTCCGAAAATAAGTGTGTATTATCTTTGGGTCAAACCCAAACAATAAATAACTAATAAAATAAGTGAATTTAGCTGCTAATTTAGAATGACCTACTTGTTTACTTGCTTAACGAATCCAATAATAAGTTATTGATATTACGGTCTGCAGCTTGCAATACCGACAACTCACTTTTGTCTCAATAAGCAAGTAACAATCCCCGAGGGTGCATTATTACCATCATGCCTCCTATTGAAAAATACATACATCGCCTGAACAAAGCCTCAATCGTGTTCACCCTATCTAATGTTACCAAGCTCAAAACCAGGAATGTAATTGTAATTACACATAACTCTAACAAAGATAAGTATCTATCAATCATGTATTGTACGTAAATCTTTATATGTCGGCTCCAATGGTACTATAACTAAACCAATATTGTAACCGTAGTTACAAGCAACTAAAATACAGATAATGTTATGTTGCAACCATGCTAATTGTAGGGCCAACAAAATGCGACATATCCACTAAGGTCTAAGTAGCTCGTTTAAGACTAATCGTTAGTCACGTTGAACAAAATATAATACTTATGACCTTCAAAAACTTCCAAAGCTTGGAAATGAACCACGTAACATAATGAAATATAAATACATCAAGATGATAATCTGTTCGGTTTTTGTTTGACTGAACTTGCATAGAAGTTTAGAAACAGCTATTTTACAATGCCATCTTCCTCTAGAAGCAACCAAAGAAGAAACTGTGGTTGTCCATAAAGTTTGAATTGTATATCCTCAAACATCCTTTCAACTCTAACCCAAGGCGAGACGCCTAGACTGAAAATTCTCTTCAATCACCTCAAGTGGAGCCTCAATTTTAATTTCTGTTTTATCTCCACATTTGATCATGTCACGAATTGTCTTCACAAGTGTCTTCCAGCCCATTTTAAGAAAATAAACCATCGCCAATACTTTAAGCTTTGAGGCTGGAAGAATACTGCTTTCTACTTAAGTAAAACTACCACTAATTAGAACACCACATGAGCGTAACATTGGTTCAGCATCACGATTATTGATCTTCACATTCTCTACACATACAAAATACTTCGAATTGAGAGTGTATAATGATACTTCCCAACTCCATTCATATAACAAAATGATTATAATCATTCAAACCATTTCTTGATAGGTTAAAGGTAACTCCATATCGATACTCGTATTTTCCAACTGGAATAGAATAGGACAAGCTGAAAGTGTTCAAGAGTAAATATGTTCTTTTCATACAACCGGAAAGATACACTATAGTGCACTAATAGCTACTGATTAAATTCTTCTACTGCCACTGTCAGAAACTTAGTCCTTTCCAAAAAGTAAGTGTATTTAAGAAGTTCTAAGGTTGATAAAGATTTTTAAACACGTTCTCCATAGAGAAATGTCATTCGATTTCCAAGCAAAGATGATAATTGTTAACTTTAAATCACGGATAAAATAGTTCATTCCAAATGGTTCTATACATTGGTAAGACTACTATGAATTCAACAAGCTTCACAAGAAAACTCTGAGTTTCAAAAGTTTGTTACATAGACCACCAATTTGAAATAGGATTCGTGCGAAAAGATGCAAGAAAACTAATGTAGTACAAAAAGTGGAATGGTGGTATTCTCCCGAATATCGCCAAGGAATCAAAACTATTTTTTATTTCTACTCTCAAATGGTTTAATAATGACGGTTAACAATAGTGGTGAGATTGACCCATAAATCCCTGGTGATACACCAATATTGATACATTAACCTCACGTTAGGGCCATCAACTAGTCTCAATTCCACACCTTTCCTTGGCAGAAAAGTTCTTTGCTTATAATCTAGAGACACTCGCCAAAATGGTCTTCTAAAGATCTACGAGTCGTCAAATCTGCCCAAAACTTAGGAACAACTAACATATTTTCCGTATTCGACGAGGTGGCAAGATTCAAACATTAGATTCGAAAACCAAGAATGCTCACATCACGTGTGTGATGAACGCACTACTACCCAACTTATGCTCTGATACCAAACTGACACACCCCGACCCGAGATGTCCACTAAAACTTTGAATCGAACTGTGCTGGCCGACACCTGGAAGGTGACGAAGCCATAAAGTATGATGATGTGGAAAAATGTGAATAAATTTAAACCTAAGAGTGCCTAAAAACCAGAGTGTGCTGGTAAGCGGGAATGAACCCACTTCACACGTGACGTTAGAGCATAAGTAAGTACAGTAGAGTAGATTAAGAATCATACACTCGAAAGAAATCTCCAATACTAAGATTTGCCACGAATCCTCGACGATAAGAAAGCTCAACTAATAAAACTTGGAGGGTGAAAATAAAACAAGGGTGAGTGGCCCTATAGATAAAATTTTAATAAAAACCTTCTAAATCGTTATAACCCATCGCTGCAACACATGTATAGTTTCCAGAAAATCATACCACGTATCAATGTGAAATCAATAGTATATCAACAGTAAATCCATAATAAAACCACAACACAGCATCTCATCAGCAATATAAATAATCATGTGCTCAATAATCTATATTAGCACGCAAGTCAAGTCACCTAATGTGACCTGTACGACTGCACACATAACTCATCAATCAATGTTAGCACATAAGTTGAAGTCACCTATAGTGACCTGTACGACTGCACCCATAGCTCATCAATCAATGCTAGAACATAAGTCGGAGTCACCTATAGTGACTTGTACGACTTATCCATATCTCATCAATCAATGCTAGCACATAAGTCGAAGTCACCTATAGTGACTTGTACGACTTATCCATATCTCATCAATCAATATCCCAGTAATATGTCAGTCAGATCCACCTCTTGTGGCATGTACGGCTGAACCCATAGCTCATCACATATCTCTGTACACGAGTCGAAACTACCTCTAGTGGTCTGTACAACAAGCTGGGTGTAAATAATTACGCTCAAGTGCTACGATCATGTCAAGGTTATGCGAAGTATCGCAAGTCACCAATGAGTCGGAACCACCTAATGTGGTATGTACGACAGGCTAGCACCTACCTTGAATCCAAGGTGAGTGTGTGGTGCGGGAAGTGAACGATCACGTGAAGGTTAGGCCCTGTCCTCGGGCGAGAGCACTAACACCGGGGTGTAAGGTTATGAGCTCTAAATGTATCTAATATGGCATGTACGATTTATAGACAACATGTACGACAATGTCGGAGTTGCCTCTATTGCAACCTGTATGACAAGGTCGGAGTTGCCTAAAATATACATGTAGTCATGCCATAACTCCAATCATTTCAACTAATACCATAACTCACCTGAACTTACCTGGGTGTCTTGCGTTCACCTTTGCACTTCAAAGCGTTCACAATAATTATGTGCAGGTAATATACTTTTAGATAAACCATGATGCAATCTAATACTTAACCATGTTATAACATTTTCAATTATATACATATATATATATATATACACACATATGGCATAAAAATGCATAAGTTGTAACACCCTACTCCTGAACTATTTATTTTCGGCAATAATTATCGGTGATAAGCCCAACTAGACACTAGTTTAATTAACTATCATTACTTATGTTTCCTTACTTCAAATTCTTGATTCTTCACACATTGATTTATGACCAACATTTAACCACCAAATCATAAGGTTAAATCTCACATTTTCCACCAATGTCCCTCACATAACTCAATTCCCTAAACAAGGCTATTTTCTCAATTAATTAGTCTCATTTATTGTATGGCTGCATCTAACGTCTCGTTAGACTGCCTACGTACCCTAAACAGGGATCAAGCCATTCGTAGTTCACAATAATTACTTCAAATCATTCACAGTAATCGTAAGCAATAATCAACTTATAAACGTTTGTGGAATTATCAATCATAATATATATATATATATATATATATATATATATATATATATACACGATAGAAAGGAAAAGACCCACTTACCTGAGGTCCGCGCTATGACTCCCTAGCACGAATATCAAGACATCACGAACCATCGTCGCCTGTGACCAAGTCCAATTTGGCCTGGAAAGGCTCCAATTTCACTCAAACCCACCAGAACCCTAAAATGGGTTCAACTTCTATTCTCCTTCCTCGATATTCCGACGCCCCTAAGGCTGTTTGGGCTTTGCTCTAGTCCTCAAGGGAAGTCTAATGGTGGTGGTAATTGGAGGAAAACGTTTCACAATTGGTGGATTTCGACAAGGTTTACCGCCGCATCCGTGGTGGGTTTTTCACAAAACTACAACCGTTTTTCTTTTGATTTTGGATGGAAAATGGTAGAGAGGAGGTTGTGGGTGAGGTTACAAGTGATGGATAGGTGAAAATCGCTTGAAAAATGGTTTAGAATCGTCTGAAAACACCCCGGGTCGAAACCGGGTATATGGATGGTCGATGGGAAGAGGAGAAGGGAAATCAGTCTCTCTCTCCTCCCCTAATTGGTCCTCTCACTCCAACCTTTATTTTTTATTGGCCACAATAACACAACCTGATTGGGCTTCTTTCCCACAAAGTGGGAGTTTAATTATTTTCTAAACAAAAATTTGAGTAAACAATTTCAAACATCCATAACTATACCATAATAATCCGGACTCGCAACCGGCTTTCGCCTATGTGTTCGTTCCAACGAGTACTACACAAATACAGTAAAAGAATAAGTCTTACGTTTCTCTAGACGATGGTCAATGCAAATCAAAGTCCTTGCCTCTAGGGTATTTCCGCCAATTCCCTCGGTTAAAATAAATAAAAACGTAAATTAAGGGACGGGTTGTCAGAAGTTGCATGTTAGATATACGTTCTATGTTGGAGGTTCCACGTAGGGCATACTTAAGGAAAACCTAACCTTCAAAATATGCAAGGGTAATTTATAAGTAATTGGAAGAACTACGTAGAATTGCTAAGGTGACGGCGGAACCCTAGTGCTTAAATAGATTTTCAAAATTATTTTCTTTTGTTTTCTTTACTTTCCCAATTTATTTAATTATTTTTAATTAAATTCGTTTTTAATATTTTAGGTCATAAAATCACATTTTTCCAAACTTTGTTTTCAAATAATTAATTAAGAATTGGGTTTAACATAAATTATTCATTCAATCCTTGTGGAAAAAGATCTTACTTGAGCTGCTATACTACGATAACCTTATACTCTTGCAATTATAGATGGTTTTTGTTAAAATGCAAAGTTTTGAAACATTTTTTTATTAATTTTCCTAAAGATTAAACCAGCGAGAGAGTTAATCAAAATAAAAGGAGAAACGAAACACGGCATCAAAAATAAATTTCTCTTTTATCGAAACGACTTGGAAATCTTTAAAGTATATAAAAATAAAACTCCTAATTCTCTCCTCTAATCCAACCTCAGCTCGTCTAGCTCTTTGCCATTCTCATTCCAAATATGTAAGGTCTAGTGAGCAAAACCACAATTCAGTAGGGACATAAGTCTTATTAAAGATCATTGCCAAAGCTAAGCTCAGTGTCACAGTCACGTAATTCAATTATAGCATGTTATCAATCATAAAGGATACATATTATATTGGGTTAATCTCTGTTTACTACCCTGAAGTTTCGTGGTTTTCAACATTTAGTACATCAAGTTTTTTTCGTCCCAGAGTCATACCTAAAGTGTTAATTTTGGGACAGTCTCATACATCCGTTAGTCAAACTGTTAACTCTGCTGTTAAATGATGACGTGGCGCTTATGTAGACAATGACTGAGCGCCACGTGGAATATTAAAAAAATAAAAATAAAATAAAAAAAATTATAATTAAAACAATTTATAATTTAAATTTTAAAAAATTAAAAAACCAAACCTAAACCTAAAAAACCAATCTGGGTTATCTCTCTGTTTCTTCTTCCCCACCCAATCCCGCGACTAACCCCTATTTTCTGTTCTCCCTCTCTACTCCGCCCTTGTTGCTTACCCGACGACCCCCTCCCTCCCTTCTCTCCTCGCTCAGCTCCAAGTACCTCTCCCCCCACGCCTCGATCAGATCGCCCTCTCGCTCCAGCAATCTTCCCTTCCTGGTGGATGTTTTGCCATGAGTTCATGGCGGCACACAGTGGGTAACTCTCGACCATCTGTTTGTTTCCCTAGAAAATGAATTAGAAAATTTTTGAAAAATGGGATGATGCATTTCAGTTGGATCTCGATTTTCTGTTTCAATTTTGGTTCTGCAGCATTCGAATTTGTTATAGTTTACTGAAATAAGTGTAAATTCGTGAAAAATGAGAAGCTGCGTTTGTTGTGGGTTTTGTTGGATCTGTTATATTGGGCAATTTGTGTGTGATTTGAATAGAGGAAACTGATTTTGGCTTGTAAAGGGAAGGAGTCGGAGGGGATGAAGTTGAGGGAGTCGGTGTCGATTGGGGAGTACCAGGTGGTGTTTGGGTTGGCGGCGAAGAGAGATGAGCCTGGTGAGATTGTGGTGGCGGCGGAAACAATGGCGGAGAGGAGAGAGACGACCGAGAAGGGGAACAAAGGGTATCAGTTCATCGGTCAACGTGGCTATTGGGTATCAGTTCATCCGTTGGTGCTTGGGTGGGCAAACGGATAGTTGGCTGTGTTTAAGGAGGACGAGGAAGAAAGGGGGCGTAGGAGGGAGGTGAGGTAAGGACGAAGGTTAGGACCGGCTTTCTGGAGAGAAATGAGGGAGGGGGAAGGATGGATGTGCGGATGTGTAGATGTGCAGAGGGAGAAGGGAGGGGTTCGGGGTAGGGAAGACAAAGAGGATCTGGGGATTTTTTATTTTTTTTTACTTTTATTTATTAATTATTTTAATAGTTTAATTTTTTTAATGACACGTGGCGCCCAGTCATCGTCTACATAGGCGCCACGTCATCATTTAACGGCAAAGTTAACAGTTTGACTAACGGATGTATGAGACTGTCTCAAAATTAACACTTTAGGTATGACTCTGGGACGAAAAAAACTTGATGTACTAAATGTTGAAAACCACGAAACTTCAGGGTAGTAAACAGAGATTAACCCTATTATATTTCATAAATGTAGCTTAACTTCATAAACGGATCTGCATGTCTCCTACCATGCAATTTATACCACTATAAGAATGCTCTATTATACAAACTAACCCTTATAACTCAATAATCCTAATTTTCCCTTTTTTGCTAGTCATGTTATCTATATCATTGATCTCCAGCCTAAATCACCCAATAATCCACAATTATTCGGACGATATCCTAATATAACGTGGTGTATCAGATACACAAGAATTTATCAATATGGTGGTGCCTACTTATTAGAGATGATTTTGTATTTATAAAGAAATAACTAGTAAACAAATCAATGGAACCAAGGGTAGGCAAGAAGGCTCCATGTTGTCTATATAATCTTTTATATCATAACCTTTGCCTTTTACTTTATCAATCAGTATTACTTGACTACTTATTTGTATGGTTTGCCCCCCATCTTTGACCGCATATTAAACAAGAGTATTAAGATTTCTTTTCCAAACCCTCACAAAGATCACTTAGCAAATATAGCAACCCAGAATATCTTGCATGGACCTTTAAACTACCCAATATTCTTAACTCCATTCTCTTCACATTCTCCATTCTCCAAGATATATATAAGAGAGATCATGCTGCAAAACAGCATATATCCCTGCAATTGCATTGATCGTAACATCAACAACTGAAATGGCACCTTTCCTTTTCTTTCTCTTCCCTCTCCTTGGTCTTTCATGTAAGTATACGAAACCATGCACGTAATTAGATATCATCACCTTGCTATATAGTAATAAGTTAATAACCCTAAATTTCATGTTTCACTAACATTTTTCTTCTGTACTTGAGTACAGTTGCAGAGATCTCAAGCAAAATTGGCATAAACTATGGGCGGCTAGGCAACAATTTGCCGTCTGCAAACCAGTCTATCGAGCTCATCAAGGCCATGAACGCAGGCCGTGTGAAACTCTATGACGCAGACCCGGAAATCCTAAAACTCTTATCTGGAACGAATCTCCAAGTCTCAATTATGGTCCCAAACAAGGAAATCTCAACCATTGCATCAGATCAAACCAAAGCCGATGAATGGGTCCGAAACAATGTCCTCCCCTATTACCCCGAAACCATGATCCGGTACCTCCTCATAGGCAATGAAGTCCTTAGTTACAACTCCTCGGACCAAGATCGCCAAATGTGGTACGATCTAGTCCCTGCCATGAGTAAAATTAAGTCCTCCCTCAAATCACAAAACATCACAAACATCAAAGTAGGTACCCCATTGGCCATGGATACGTTGCAATCAACATTTCCACCATCAAAAGCCACGTTTCGGGCTGATATATCCGATACGGTCATGGCCCCGATGCTGAGATTCTTGAACCGGACCAGGTCCTTTTTTTTCATTGATGTGTACCCTTTTTTCCCGTGGTCTTCAAACCCTGGCAACATTAGCCTAGACTTTGCATTATTTACAGGAAACAGTACCATGGAGTACACTGACCCGGGAACTGGGTTGGTCTACACTAACCTCCTAGACCAAATGCTTGATTCATTGATCTTTGCCATGACCAAGCTTGGGTACCCCAACATCCGGCTCCTGATCACGGAAACCGGCTGGCCTAGTTCTGGGGACATTGAACAACCCGGTGCTAATATACACAATGCCGCCACATATAACCGCAATTTGATACACAGAATGGTTGCAAAACCACCTCTTGGAACACCAGCTAGGCCTGGTGTTGTCATACCTACATTCATATTTTCATTGTTTGATGAAAATCAAAAGACAGGACCAGGGACGGAGAGGCACTGGGGCTTGTTGCATGCTGATGGAACTCCCATTTATGACGTTGACTTGACAGGCATGGTCCTCAAATTCCTCTAGTAAACCAATTTTTATATATGTTTTAAAGAAGTGATTTCCATACACCAACACTCTTGTTTATTTCTTGCATTTAGATTAAATAAATCAAAAGAGAATGAAGAGAAAGAAATAAATATTGACGTGCAAAATGAAACCATCTTTACATTTCACTCAAAAGTTTGACATACTTTCATTTTTTTGGTTCTATTTTACATACTTTCTTAAATGAAACTTTCAATCGCATGTCTAGTGTATACCCTTTCTCTAATAAAGGTGGAATAGATGAAATTTTTAGATTGTTTAGCTGATAAGGTACTACATTTTCAAACTTTTTGATATTTCTCTTTAACGACTTGATTAATATGTGTATATATATTGTAGGGAAGCGGGTGTTGGAGGACTACGAGCCCTTGCCGGAGGAGCAAAACAACAGGCCTTACAAGGGCGCGGTGTGGTGCGTGGTGGCGAAGGGTGTGAGTGTGAATGACGAAGAACTGGGGTCGGCTGTAAACAATGCGTGCATTGCAGGGAATGCCAGTGGGACGTGTGACGCTCTTTCACCAGGAAAGGAGTGTTATGAACCGGTTTCGTTGACTTGGCATGCGAGCTTTGCTTTCAGCTCGTACTGGGTCAAGTTTAGGAGTCAGGGAGCTACTTGCCATTTCAATGGGCTGGCTGAGCAAACATCTCTGGACCCAAGTAAGTTTTTTTTTTTTGCTCTTCTCCAAAGGGAATGCCTATTAATACAAGAGTTTTTTGTTTTTTATTTTTTATTTACGCTGACGGGAATCGAACCATGAATTTATTCCAATTTTAATACATTACTCTACATCTGTGACTACTTGATTCGGGTTCAAATAAGATTTCCAACCAACATCTTCTTAATTAAACTTTTTCTCACACTATTTTCATGGGAATTAAGATTGATTAACTAGTATTCTTCTTGCAGGTCATGGATCTTGCAAGTTCCCAAGTGTGATTTTTTGAAGATTATCAGAAAATGCTTCTCTTAAAAATAAAAGCAGCTGATCAGGCTGAAACAATATTGCAAGAGATGGTGTCTCAATTGTTAGACTTGAAAGTATAACTGTAACAGATGAACGTTAATTTGCTTGTTATTTATATATAACTGAGAAAATGTTGCTTTTGTTCAATGCAACTCTTCAATTATCCGTTTTTGTTCAAAGCTGATGGGAAGTGTCCCAGCCCCCAAGTGTCAAACACTCTAGTTTTGGTCTCTATGACGACACTATGCCTCTTTTGACTGCCGAGGACATACAAGTACGCTATGCTGAGGGTAGACCAATAGAACAAATTTTCATTTCCAACGTTAATACCAGTCGTGTTGGAAATAAAATATAAAGAAAGAGATAATAAGAGAGAATAGAGAGAAACAAGAGAAATGTTGAGAGGAGAAATAAAAAAAGCGTCATTTCTTCTCACTAGTATGTCTATATATATATAATTTACATGGAAATGATCGTAACTAATTAGATATGGGTGTTCCTAAAAAAAAAAAAAAATTAGATATGGGTAGTGTTATTCACACATCTTTTTTTACTTCTCACATACTCTTATTAGTTTTTGTCTATTACTCTTCTTTAATTCATTTCATTATATGACCAAATATTCAAACAAAGAGTAAACTGTCGATTTGCCCCCTAAACTTTCACCGAACTTTCGATTTCCCCCCTGAACTTTTCGATTGGAAAATTTCCCCCCTGAACTAATTTTTTTAGCCAATTTGCCCCCTACCGTTAGTTTTTCAAACATTCCATCCAAATTTCTGTTAAGTGAGACCATGTGCACAACATATGAGGGTAGTTAAGTCATTTCACTCTTAAAAATGATTAAAAACCTGAAAATAAATTTTAAAAAAAAAATTCCCTCTATTTTTTACCTCTACCGCCGATCTCCTTGTACCCACCATTACCACCTCCTCCCACCCCTGAGACCCATCAACCACCATATCCGGTCCTCCCCCTTCCCACACACAGAGACTCCTCCTTCCCCTCTCTATTTGTTATTCTACGAACAATGCAAGGAACGAAGAAAGTGGGGAGAGAGAGAGAGAGAGAGATTTGTGATGCAGGAAGAGGGTTGGGTCATTGGGGTAGCAGAGGGTGGGGCCAAATCAGGGAGTGGGGGTTACGGTTGAGGGAGATGAGGGTAGGGGGAGGATGTCGTAGGGGTGGGTGATGGGGGTGCGGAAAGGAAGTGGTGGTGGCTGGGGTTTTTGTATTTTTTTTTTCTTCGATCTGTTTTTGTTTAATCATTTTTTTTAATAATGTAAAATTACTAGAATGTTCATGCCATGAAGACAATAACACCGTATGTTATTTTTTATACATAGGAATGAGTGAAAAATAAAATTGAGGATATGAATAAGAGGGAAATTTTCAGTTTTTTAATCATTTTTAAGAGTGAAATGACTTAACTACCCTCATATGTTGTGCACATGGTCTCACTTAACAGAAATTTGGATGGAATGTTTGAAAAACTAACGGTAGGGGGCAAATTGGCTAAAAAAATTAGTTCAGGGGGAAATTTTCCAATCGAAAAGTTCAGGGGGGAAATCAAAAGTTCGGTGAAAGTTTAGGGGGCAAATCGACAGTTTACTCTTCAAACAAATATGTAAAAAATAAAATTAAGTATGTGATTACAACCAGTCTTACATATTACATACATTGGGCCCAGCCGCATATTGCGGACAACCACCACTACTCGTCTACTATATAATGATATATGAAAATCAATGGAGGATTAGTGGCCACAATTATTGTAATAACATCAATCAATCAATGAGTAATAAAACCATATATAATAGCATAATGTCACTTAGTATTATGGTTTCGTTGTATTTTTCTTCACTGGTAAATGAAAAGTTTTAAGTTCAATTCTTGTCAATAATGAATTTGAATTATATTATTGCTAGATCATTATAAGATTTAGCCCACTCTCCTTAGTGTAGTATGGATTGTCCAAAAGAAAATCAGAATGTGCTAGTCGAGTGGTTGGCAAAGGCCTAGTGCTCAGGTGTTTAGGCGAGAGACTAGGCAGTTTTTTAATTTATATACCGTATAAATAAATGTCTACTTATACTTAAATAAAAATACATAATTGTATTGAAGTAAATAAATTGCAAATAGAATGACATAAATATTATAAAGTATTAGAAAATATTGAAAGTATGGGAAACAAGCATATAACAAGTGTTTATCTAAGTATTTAACAAATCTCTTACAATTTCTTGAAAAATAAATACAAAATAAAATTTATTTTCTATCTAAGTGAGAGTTGCTTGTGACTCAGCTAGTGTTTAAGCAGACTAAGCTAGCGTCTAATCATCTTTTTTTTTTTAATTTTTAAATGTTTAAGAATTAATTGAGGCATCGATCATCTGCCTAGCGCTTAAGCGACAAGACGTGAAAGTTGTGTTACTTTTTTTAGTAAATTGTAGCAATGGTCTCTCAACTTTAACTCAATTAGAGCAATAGTCTCTCAAATAAAAATCCATTAGCATTGATCCCTCAACTTATCAAAACGTACAGCTATAGTACCTCAACTAAAAATCTATTACCAGTAGTCCCTCAACTTTAATTTAATTGGAGAAATGGTCTCTCAACTTTAACCCAATTATAGCAATAGACCGTCCAACATAACCAACTTTGGCAAAAATTTGATGAAGTTGACGAAAATAACTATAGCTACACGTTTTGATAAGTTGAGGGACCAATGGTAATAGATTTTTAGTTGAGAGATCATTGCTCAAATTTGATTAAAGTTGATAGACTATTGCTACAATTTACTCTATTTTTTTTAAATAAAATTTTGGCTGGTTTTGACTTGGGATAAAGAACGAAAAAGACATGCGTTTAATACCGTAGACAAAGGTACATGACAAAACGACCATCTAAGGGTGCAAGGTTTTGATAAAGTACGGCAATTAATGATCTTCTCACTATCAAAACCAGTTGTGTTGTTAAGGGTGAACACCTCAAAGATCCCATCGAATCCTCCCACTTTTTTAATACTTTGGTCGACTAAAGATCTCAACTTCCACACTCCGACAAACACTATGAAGCTCTTATCGTTGTTCTTGTCGCTGTGACATCTCTCGTTCACACTATCAGCATATTACGCATAAAATCTGTAGAAAGTCAGAGGCGCACGATAACAAAACACACAGAGATATCAGCTATGCTTTCTTCATCTGCTGCTTCTGCAAATCAAATTGGCGCCACCTTTTCCTTGAGGCCCAACTTGTTGTTGGCAAGCTCTTCTGATTGTGGGGGTGCCCTTCAATTCCTGTTTTCTAGCTACAGTTTCAGAAGCAGATGTGTTTTTCTTCGAACATGGCATGGAAGGCGAGGTGGGTTTCTTCCGAATCGCGGGTTTCGAGTGTTTTGCGAATCAAAGGTGATTCTTGAACACCCTTTTCTGAGAATTTCATGAATTTTTTAAATTTTGGTTGGTTTATGTTGAATTTATATATTCAATTTCTGCTCTTTTTAATATGTTTTTGTTCATAATGTTACTGCTTTTGTAATTCTATTAGTGCTGGTGAGCTTGTGACTGCATTTGATAGTTTTCTGAGATAGGAGCTGTGTTGAGATTCTTAGACATGAAATCGCGTTTAGGATATTAGTTTCGGTTATTCTGGTTCTGAATGCGTTACAATCTCAGGAGGCAATCATGTTCTGTGCTCATTAGTTAATAGTTTGAATTGTTTTGGTTTTGTTGCTGGTTGCACCACCGTTTCTGTGACATTCTTACCACTATTCCTAGTTTCATGTTTTAAATAAGGAATCAGACACCGGTAGGTAATTCACCTTGCAATGCGGTCTAATGTTCCCGAGTATTTGGATTGAAACACAGCTAGAGGGTACTGAATACTGACATATATTTGTATCTGAAATATTCAGTTACAGACAGAGGAACTGCAGATAAGAAGGTATTCACCATTTCTAGAAAGTGCGTTCCTAAACAGGAATGGTGCTTCTGTATCTGATGAGTGGCAGGCAGTTCCTGACATTTGGAGATCTTCAGCCGAGAGATATGGTGATCGTGTAGCATTGACAGATCCATACCATGACCCGCCTTCAAGCATGACTTATAAACAGGTTAATTTTCTTTTCCGATTCTAATTCTCCCTTACATATTTGTTTTACCTTCACTGTTTGTTCCTTTATCTTCTTTTGCGTGCTTCATCCAATTGCCTCTATATCGGTTGGTTCAATTTTATCATTTCTTCTTCCGATGTTAATACGAAGAAATGATAGTACTATGTTTATAACTTTTGTTTTTATTCCAATTTTGAAATTGCAGCTGGAAGAGGAAATTTTGGATTTCTCTGAAGGCCTAAGAGTTGTTGGAGTAAAGCCTGAAGACAAAATTGCACTTTTTGCCGATAATTCATGTCGTTGGCTTGTAGCAGATCAGGGTACAGTTCCATTTTTGGCCTACCAAATGTGCTACTAAATAAATTTTGTATTCTTCACTATGTATGATTTATGGATTTTAATTATCCTCATGTTTTATGTTGGTTTAGGTATAATGGCTACTGGAGCTATCAATGTGGTAAGAGGTTCAAGGTCTTCAGTGGAAGAGTTGTTACAAATATATGATCACTCTGAAAGGTGTGGACAAAGTGCCTTCTTACTTGCCTGTTCTGCTTATTCAAGTCAATTTCCACCACCTTTGTTATATTAATATATGAATTATTAGATGTATATTTTACATTATATTCACCGGTAAAATTCATTTCCAATCTTGACACTCAACATGGTTTGTCTCATCGGTTTCTATTTGATACTCTTCTCATAATTGTGCAGTTGCAACTTTTTATAATAACATGATTTCACAGTCGATCTCTTTTCGAGCCTTAATGAGTGCAAATTTGTTCTTTCAAATAATCTAAAGCATTTTTAACACATGTTTCCTTCTCTTTTTGCCTTGATGACTCCATAAAATAATCTTAAGTTTCATCACGACTACAGTGTTGCACTTGCCGTGGACAGTCCTGAATTGTTCAATCGGATCACAGAAGCATTCTCTTCCAAGGTTGTCACGAAATTTGTAATTCTGCTTTGGGGGGAGAAGTCAAGCCTGGCCAGTGAAGAGAAGACTCCTGTTTTTAACTACAAGGAGATTCTGGATCTGGGTCGAGAGAGTCGTAAGAGTATGCTCGACTTTAATGATGCCCGTATGTCATCCCTCTGTCTTTGCTAACAGTTTCTTTTTTTGCTTTAAGATAGTACCAAAGATCTATGATGCTAGGGCTGCAGTAACCATAGTTTAAATAGTCTATTAGGAGACCTCGTATTCAGTCTATTACTAATTTCATGCCAGTAACCAGATTATAGAGTTTCTCTTGGGTGTCTTGCCGTTGAACTCAATCATAGTTGTTCCCAGTTTGATTTTATTTCTCTATTTCTGTTGTTTGTTTCTGGGAATTGTCTTCTATTCTGGTTTTCAATCAATGTAGCGGCTGGATGGCAGCTCATTACCACTGCCCTGCATTATAGTACTTTGGGAATACATATGCTCTTTGATAGTATTTGTTTAACATGGAAATTGCACTGCTTATAATTTTTGTTTCGATGCACTTCTTTAGCCAATATAATATACCTCTCTTTGGGTAAATGAATGCAACGCCCATATGGCTTAATTTCAGGGGGAAAGTATACATATGAAACTATCAACTCAGATGATGTAGCTACACTAGTATATACAAGCGGAACAACTGGGAACCCGAAAGGTGTCATGCTAACTCATCGAAATCTGTTGCATCAGGTTTGTATGTTGAATACTCTTGGTATGATCAACAAAGCAATAGTATCTAGACTGTAACTTCACTGGATAAATTTATTGTCATTTAACCTTTTCTGTTTGATAGGTAAAACTGCACTGACGAAAACATGCATCTCCCTGTTATATCAAAAGTACTGCAAAAGCCATTTAAAGAATAAGAAAAAGGTCATATTTGATAATCAATTTGAACGTGCAATATATGGTGTACTACCGAAGAAGTTGGAAAAGCTACTAAGTACATAGATTTAGCTCGTTTTCAACTCATCTTGTCTTCTCTAGAACTCTAGAAATTTGAATACGTGATGAGCCCTACATCATATGAAGAATCTGACATTAAAATAAAATATACAGACCCAAACTCTAATAAAATGGGTACGTATAATTTGCAAACTTTGTGAGTGATATGGAACTTATATCATGGCCAGGAGGCCGTCCAACTTATGATGTATGACAAGATGCACTAATAACGCCTTTGTCTCTGGAGACTTCTAGGGTGTTGCAAAGATGGATTTTAGGTGCCTTCCTTTTATGTTTAATTTGAGCTATAAATGATTGTTAGAGGTAGTTTAGTTCTTCCTTTGTTCCCTCTTCTTCCTTTGCATTTTGGATGACATTCCCCTGTTTCTTTTTGTTATAAATGGAGCCAATAGATGTCTATAATTGTTAACTTGAGGCTATTTTCTATGTGCTTTTTTCCCAGATAAAAAACCTATGGGATGTTGTGCCTGCTGAAGCTGGGGACAGATTTCTCAGCATGCTTCCACCTTGGCATGCCTATGAACGAGCTTGTGAGTATTTCACATTGACGTACGGAATCAAGCAAGTATACACAACTGTCAGGAACTTGAAGGTATTACTGTTTTGAATTGTTTATTTTCATGGATGTTAAGTTGCTCTGTTTCCAACTTTCCAGCATACTATACTCTGAAGAAATTTATTTCCAGAGCTGGACAATGTTCTCTCGAGAAAGTACATGATAGGGAAGTCATGCATGTGGCTTGCACATTGCCCCAACCCTTTTTTTTTCTCAAGGAATAACTTTACCTTAACCTTCTCCGGCGATTCAACAAATTACAAGAATATTGTTAGTGACAGAAAATGACATACTATTTGTTTCACATCCAGTTATTCGATACCTTTTCTTGCTTTTATGGTGTTCTAATTGATATGATTATTGGTTTATAGGAGGATTTGTTACAGTATCAACCAAATTTCATAATTTCAGTTCCTTTGGTGTATGAGACACTTTACAGGTATGTCCTTTTTCTTGGAAATTATGCTACTGCAGAGGTCTGGTTTTAATTAACAAAGTAGACAACTGTCTTATGAGTTTCCCTTTTTTTGTTGTTTGAACATGTGTCGATTTTTTTTTTTTTACCTTGTTCGCTTTGTTTTGTTTGTAACATTGTAAAATTGGTTGTACAATGCATCAACTAGTTAAAATTTTAACCTTTTTTTTCTTCTTCTTTTTGTATTCGTTTGCAGAAATATTTTCAATATTTAGGGTTATCTGTTAGTCGTTATTGTTCATTCAGGGTTCTAAAGAAGTTTTCATATTTTCATCATGCAGTGGGATTCAGAAACAGATCTCTACGAGCTCTACTGCTCGTAAGTTTATTGCACTTACATTCATAAGGATCAGTTTGGCACACATGGAGTTAAAGAGGATTTACGAGGTTCAACCACTGAGTACCTTGTCTTGTTTATGCTATTTTCTATTTGCACAGGCCATAATATACTGATGAAACAAAAGGCCTAAACGTAAACTGGATTTGTGCTTCTGCCTACTTTAACAACTTAGGCACCATGGGCCCAGTAGCTGAATGAGTTCATGTGCACCCACAATATAGACATCACATCTTCATAAATGACTTAAGTTCCGTGACGTGCCTCAGTATATTAACAAATTAGGCATCACGTGTCTGAGACACAGCAACCGGCCTCAACACTTTTTGCTGTCAAAACAGAACATATAAAGGAGAACAGACCCTGTTGATAGAGAGCTTACACCCCGCCCTTTATAGTAGTGACAGGAATATCAATAGAAAAATTTTCAACGGCAATTTGATCATTTGGGTCCCACATCAGCTATGTGTTGAGATTTAGAGTAGTTTAAATACAGCCTAGGAATTCAAATCTCAGCTGGAGATAGCCCTTTTGGAGGATGTTGTAGAACCGAGGCTCTAATACATTAATGATAACCCTAGAAGGTCTAAATAGAATATTGATCACAACAGTAATATAATTCTTTTATATTTAAACTATTTGTTCATAATTTTGTTTACCATCCCATAAAAAATAGAGTTTTTCTTTGATTGAATGCATTAGAATCTTCTGGTAAAATTTTTTTTTGGAGGCATCTTGTTTTAATTGCCTTTCTTATCTCAAACTTATTAACAACTGATTTCACACTCAGTTATTGATCTTTTTATGTCTAAGGTGTTACTAGTTAACAACTCATTTCCCAGCCAAACTTATTGGATTGATTGATTTGAATTTCGTTTGTAGGGAACATATTTGACAAGGAACCAGAAGCAACCATCTTATCTTGCTTCACTGTATGATTGGCTATGGGCAAGAGTTGTTGCTGCGATATTATGGCCTTTGCATATCTTGGGAAAGAAGCTTGTCTATAGTAAAATTCATTCTGCTATCGGAATATCAAAGGTCATCTTTTTTCGAGTCATTTATTGTAGTCACAGCTTCTTTTTACTAGAATTTGACAGTGTGAAAAGTGGGTATTTAGTGGTTTTCTTTGGTGTATTGTGTGGTTTGGTTTGTAGATCATCGTTCACAAGCCAACTGAATACATTGGTTAATATATCTGAAGGATCGGTGTTTTAGTCAGGAAACTTTTAGAGTTCTTGTAACTACTTATTTTCTACATTTCTTTCTCATCTGCAAAAGTCCCTGTGTGTAAGAAGATTTAGATTGTCTCGTCATTTTTTTGGGTCTTCTAAGTATATCTCATGGATGCTTTTGACTGGAATGAAGTGAACTAAGGAAATCTTTCCCTGGCTTCCTGCAGGCTGGTATTAGCGGAGGAGGTAGCTTGCCATCATATGTTGATAAGTTTTTTGAGGTTAGACTCTCACTCATATATTACTGCCAAAGAGAAGTTTTGGACAATCAGCTCTCATTCTAGCGATGTGCGCTTGCAGGCAATTGGTGTGAAAGTGCAAAATGGATATGGTTTAACAGAGACTTCTCCAGTTATTGCTGCTCGCCGGCCAAACAATAATGTAAGAACAGCAATCTAATTTACATATAAATAATTGATATGTACTTGTTGGTTAATGGAACCTATGACAGTGCATGTGATAGCAGAAAATAAAATAAACAGGTGATATTTTGGAAAAATTATTGTTGCTTTGTTAGAGCAAAGCTCAAGTTATAACTTATATGTAAGAAAAAGTTCAAGGAATTATGATGATAATGTAAAGTGTTTATATGTGATAAAAGGCCCAAGGTTTTTATATGTTTTTATTCAAGGCTGTGAGTTCCGTATGTGGTACATTGTATGATAACATCACAGATTTAAATTTTTGAAGGTTCTTGGTTCAGTTGGGCCTCCAATTCGACATACCGAGTTCAAAGTTGTTGATTTGGAAACTGGTGAAGTTCTCCCACCAGGATCAAGTGGCATTATAAATGTTCGGGGCCCACAAGTGATGAAAGGATACTATAAGGTAACATTTAACTTTTGTAGATCAGAATGAGCTTTTTAATTTTTGAGTCGCTGATAAGATAATGCTAAAATTTTATGGGCATTTTGTGGGTTTAAATAGTAAAATTTGATAAAAGGTGGTATGATTAAAGACATAAAACTTGTGGTACTGTAATATTGGTGAAGAAAAAAGGGTTATTAAAACTCATTTTCCCATTCTTCTCGAGACTTCGTTATAAATAGATTACACGAGTGTAATTTAGAACCATGGAAATCTTCAATAGATGTAAACTAGGCATTATTAATTGATTAGTGATCCAACCAGGAACCGTCTTCTTAGCATCTTTATACTCACAGAAAAGATGTTCAAAACTTCTAGCTGACGGGCCCTTTCCCTTTGTATATTAGCGGAAATATTCTAGTATTTATTACGGAGCCACCTGTTAAATGTTTTAAAACTGCAACTTGAAAGGTACTGAACTGGTTAGTATTATCACATGGTAGGTGTCTGTTATGCACCAAATATTTGCAGGCATACATTACTTATATATTTACATTCATATGAGTGTATGTGTAGAGGCACCACTGTCGTTAAACTGAACCTACCCCATCAAGATATATCTTAAGTCCAAGCAGGGTTAGCACAGTGTTTCATACGCTCAGGATTTAACACAAGATTCCATATCATGATTGAATTGTTGGTTACCACTGTCCCTGACGCTTTTAAGAAGAAAAGCTTAGGTTATTATAATGTGAGCCCAATATTAGTTTATATTCCACATTAGCCTTAATTTTCCCCATATACTTGCAGACTGTCTGAACATATTTACTCTTGTAGAAACGTTACTTCTTCGTACCACTTATCCAAGTCCATAACATAGTATTTAATAGTTTTACTCTATTAATTTGGTGAAAATGTTGAGGTGCCCGCTAGTTCATGTGTGTAAGTGTTTGGAAAGTGTACTTGCTAATGTATCTTGGAGATTGGTGCCATTTTGCTGTTGCTTTCACCCAAAATAATCAGAATTCATATTATTTTTTCCTTGCGTAAGATGTCAATTGACCTTTGCATTCACATTTTGAACTAGAATCCAGCGGCTACAAAGCAAGTACTAGATGAGGATGGTTGGCTGAGTACTGGAGATATTGGTTGGATTGCTCCTCACCACTCAACAGGGCGAAGTCGTCATTGTGGAGGTGTTATTGTCCTGGAAGGACGCGCAAAGGATACTATAGTCCTTTCAACAGGTATACAAACATATTTTAATTTTCTTCTACTAGACCGCCATGTATCTTCTTGCTAAGAAGTGAAAGGAATAGTAGCAGATCGTTTAGGCCTATGGCCAATGGGGACACCCTCAGAGGCCGACCAGGTCCATTTCCGCTTCCCCATCCCCCACCTAGAATTACCAGCCATTTGATTTAACTTTTGGAATTTCTCTTCTTCAGCTTGTGGTAGTCATAATTGTTTGAACTCCTCTTATATTATTTATCTCATTTACATTTCAAATTAAGAGCTTTTAGTTGTTTACTTTATCATGCTGATCTTCAATTTCGTTGGCTTATCACTATTCCCTAAAGTGTAAGCTGTTTGGATGTGGGTCAGGTGAACTATTTGCTTTTATATTCTAAAATCTAGTCTTTTAGTGAGAAACAAAAGGAGTAATGGGATTTTTGAAGATTATGTCGGTGTAAGGGTTGTGTGAAAATGTTTGTCGGCTCTTGGGGGCTTGAGTTTCCATTGAGTTTCGGGATTCTTCTTTGTCTGAAATCTAGAGAATTTGACAAACATCTTTATGCTAATTTGTTGTTAAAAAAGTCTCTTTATCATAAAAGAAAGGTAATATAGTGGATTCCGATTTTAGAACTTTGTAATAAATTTCTTCTCATCTCCTTTTCCCCTTTTTCTCCTCTTAATACCCTACTTGCCATCTTTTGTTCTTTAATTTTTGTTTGCTTGAAAAATCAGGTGAAAATGTTGAACCAGTGGAGCTTGAGGAAGCTGCCATGAGAAGTAGTCTAATTCAACAAATTGTTGTGGTCGGCCAGGTCGAGTTTCAGCAGCTTTCTTTTGTTCTTTTTTCTTTTTCTGCATTGGACTTTCCAGAACTATAGTTATCTATATTCTGCTACATTTAAGAGAACATGTACTGATTTTGTGAGTCGTATGGCATTTCTGTATGTAGGATCAACGACGACTTGGGGCAATAATTGTTCCAAACAAAGAAGAGGTTTTACTTGCAGCCAAAAAGTTGTCCATTGTAGATGTTAATGCCTCTGAGCTCAGTATGGATAAAATGAAAAACTTGGTATATGAAGATTTAAGAAGATGGTAAGATTTCTTTGTAAATTATCTTTTACATAGCGGATATGAATTAGTTACCACCGAAATAAAAACTCATGAAAGAAATTGTCATAATATCATCGTAATGACATGCCGTTGAAAACTTCAAGAAACATAAAAGGAATACAGCCTATGAGGACAACATCAGAGGCCATTACAATCTAATGTTTTCTTTTTCTTATAGTTCCCTATCTATTTCATGCAGGACTACAGGGTGTTCGTTTCAAATTGGACCGATTTTGATTGTGGATGAACCCTTCACGGTAAAGTATCTTTGCCCGCGTCGTCATTCAAGTTGCAGATGTGACTGGTAATTATCTGGTTAGTAATACCTTCTATTGTGCAGATTGATAGTGGACTAATGACTCCAACTATGAAAATTCGAAGGGACCGAGTCGTAGCTCAGTTCAAGGAGCAAATAAATAACCTGTACAAGTAAACATCTTATCCCGAAATTCACAGAAGCAGTTTAAAGTGCATGTAATTTAAAGGAAATAAGAATTGCAAGACCTAGTGTGTAGCCAGTCCAATACTTTTTCGAGTCTCTGTAATGTAAGTTAAGTTCCTTGCTATCTCTTGAAACACAACACTATAAAGTTTGTATATTTGTATGTTGTATCCGAAAGAAGAGTATCTTGACCTGCCACCATAGCCTTCTACGTTACGCTGGAAATATAATGCCATAATATGAAATTATTGATCTGCATGCAAGCCTAAATCTTCAAGTTCGTTAGATTCTACTCTACTTAATAATTTTTTTTCGATTTTGGTTTATGTAAATTTGTCGTTATAAGATCTACTGTGATACATATGTATAATTCATAATCTTTTTTTTTAGTAGAACAATAAGTAGTTGTTATGAGAAGGGAAATTAAGGGGGTTCGAACTAGCACGGTTTTTTTTTTTTTATTGGCACCTCCATATTTTGTTGAACACGCTTCATTTAAAAACCTAATATTGAAGGGGATGAGAGTTAAAAAAAACAATCATCATAAAAACCCTGGAGATTATCACTTTAATCGGTAATTACGTACTGTGCTAAACTGAACCACAGACTCGCACAAAACTTACTCGTTATAGAAGCTCCCACTCTCTGCATGCGCTGGGAAAATTACAACTATATAGTGTGTTTCTTTAGTTTAAGGCTTATTAGTTGAATTGTATCTGAAACTGCCACTATGTCTCAATTTACCTCTTAAAATTGGTTTTGTCTCACTATACCCGTTGAAACCCATTTTAAACTCATTTGGTCTCACTTCACATCTTGTTGAAAATGTAAAATTCAAACCCAATAAATCATTAAATTCCTTTCTTTTCTTTCTTGAACCCTAATTTGTTTTGTCAAGAAGATTAGTCAACTAAACCCAAGCATCAGATGGAGACAAAACAAAGAGTGGTTTAAAAAGTGAAATGTCTAAAATACCTTTGAATTTAACATTAGGTGAAGTGAGACCAAAAGAATTGAAATTAGAATTGGCAGTTTCAGAGGATAGAGTGAGACAAAATTAGTTTCAAATGATAACTTGATATGTGGAGACTAAATTACGGTTTTAGGGGAATTCAACTAATAAGCCTTAATTTAAAGGTTGTTTTATTGGCACCCCCTATTGATGAATGCACCTCAGATAAAATTTAAATATCAAATGCCTTGTATGTTCTAAAATGAAATGACTTATATGCCCTAATTCATATTTCTCTCACCACTTTGGTTTTTGGGTTATTCTAATCATCCGTTTCTGAAAATTTGCCAACAATTTCATCCTGGTTTCGTTCAAGTTGATTAAAAAACCTGCTTAATTTTGGGAAATTTTGGTGTTTGAATATGTGGGGTGTTGTAAAAAATGATGACAATAAATTTGGGTTGTTGCAAGCATGGTCTACAATATTCCATAATATCTTGATATTTCCATCGAAATTTCCGTATTTTTGGACTACCGATATTTCTGATATCATCGATATTTTAGACCTTGCTAAGTCACTCATGTATCTTACCATGCAATGTATAAAGTGTAAAATATTGTACTAATTCATTATATATAAATGATTATGGTGTGTTTAAACTTCTTTCATTAATTACTACATATATTCTACACTCACACTGTTTGCCAGCTCGCTATATAATCAACTTAAATCAGCTATATCTATCATGCAATGCATTTCCTTCCAATTTTTTGTGATAAACTAATAGATAATTAACTAAATAAACATCCTGTAAAGTTTCAATAAAATTTTTTAAGTTTTTCTTACAATTTCCATGGTTTTTATTCAATTTTTATCGATATCGATAATATCCCGATATTTCCATCAAAATTTCCGTATTTTTGGACTACCAATATTTTCGATATCATCGATATTTTATACCTTAGTTGCAAGTACTATGTATTGGACCATGTTAATGAAGCACTCGTGCATATAAAAAAGACAAGCCTCAACTTTTTTCCCAGAAGCTGCTCGATGTAATCCAACCCACTTGGAAAACAGAGTGGGAGAGCAAGACGGCTTTTCTCAATGAAAGGGTTTTCAGGATGCCTTGAGATGAGCAGCTTCTTAGTGCATTGTCTTCTGAGAGTGAGAAATTTTTCTTTGTAATCGGAACACAGGTGGTACATCGCGTGCTTTTATATAGGTGATGGAAATTTTTATATAGGTGTATCCCCCTATGTTCCGATCACACTAAAAATTCTCTTCCTGAGAGTCAAGAGTGTAAGAGTTGCATTTCTCGTTTCGAAATGAGTTTCTCCTCAGATGATCTCTCATTTACAAATGAAAAGAAATAATACCATAGTAAAAAAAACCCTAATTTAATTGCTTTTATTTTCATAAATATTTAATTAAATGACTAGATAACATATGGTTAATAGACACGGTGACGTGGCCCAATTAATTATATAAGGATTAGGAGTAGTGCCACATCACGGTTAAGAGAAAATTTTCATGCATGAGATGGTACACTAGATGTTATTATATAAGTGGACGAAAATTTTATATTTTAAGTGTCGTTCTACTTATATGATAATATATATTGTATCATCTTGTGTTTCAAGTATGCTAAATAATCTCTACAGGTTAACTGGTGGAGCTAAAAATAAGCAGAGAATCCTCATCCGTAGCAAAAACGGACTCTTTTTCGTTTGTAGTTTTAAATCCATTCTAATACATATATATATGGCCTGAATCACTGAGAAAACAACAATTTTCTCCATACTTTCTTCTTCCTCTCCTCGCTCCAAAACAATCTACGGTCTCCGCAACTCAACGACACAACCAACCCTAAGTGGGGAGGTCATACTAATAAACACTTCTCCCTCCCTCTCTCTCGACGATGAAGAAAACTAAAGCGTGCTGCAGTCACCCACCAAGCAGCAGCGACGGATCCCTGAAACTAGAAGTTAATGAAGAAGAAGAGCACGATCATAAACCCTACATCCTTCAGTTACCAGACGATGTAACAGTGCAGATCTTCTGCAAACTCCCAATCAAAACGCTCGTCGAGTGCAACCGTACATGCAAGTCCTGGCGTCGTTTGCTATCAGACCCTCAGTTCACAGAAGACCTATTTTCACGAACGCCGGATTGCCTTTTGTTCAACGAACTGAATCACCCCAAATGGAAAGGCCAGTTTCTGGTCGACTTCGACAGGGCTTCAAACCGAAACCAGGTCGTGCTCAAGCGCTTCAGTAAAATCATCTACCCAAATGTCAAGGCTAAAGTACGTGAATATTCCCTTGTGGGTTCGTGCAACGGCTTCCTCTGCTACCGCGAATCTCTCCTGTACCCTGCGATGACAAAGGTCCATTGTTTTTACTTGTCTAATCCTGTTACCGGTGAGTCTTTAACTCTTCCAACACCTACCGAACCTGCAAAGAGAGATTGTTTAGGGTTTGGGTTTAGTCCCATTAGCAACCTCTATAAAGTAGTCCGGATTATGAGTCCGTTTGAAGGATCTTGTGATGTAATGGTTTTGAAAGTTGGCTCTGGGATTTGGAGAAAAACTGGAGAATCCATCGACAGTTTCCATGGAAATTCTCTTGGGGTTTATCTCAATGGATTTCTTTATTGGATTGCTCAAAGTCGTAACAGGGACGGTCCTGTTTCTCTAAGTGCAGGTGCTCCCTTTCTATGTGCATTTGACGTCGAAAGAGAGTGCTTCCAACAGTTACCACTACCGCCTTGCTGTTTGCATCTGACAGTTGCTCAGCTCAAGCTCGGAGTCCTCAAAGGTAGTCTCTTCCTAATTCTTAGATCAACACCTAATATGATTGAGATTTGGGTGATGAAGGAGTCTTGGACTAAAGAGCATGAGTTCACATACTCTTCTAAGTTTTGTGTTACTGATATATTGAAATTCACAAAGGAAGGGAAGATCTGGTTTACGCATGAGAATCGATTGTGGGCTTATACTCCTAAGATGATTGTAAGATTTGACCTTGATGGTTTACCTTCAAATCTTTCAGAAGGATTTCTCCATATTCCCAACTTCACACCGCTTTGGCCATCTTTACCAAACAGGAATCAGGTCAAGCAGGAAAGCGACAAGGAATCAGAATGAGCAGGAATCTCGATTCCCTTTCTGCATATTCCAAGCTTTTTTAGTAGGGTTTAGAGTTTGAGTTGACGACGTCTCATTACGAGATTTCGTATTTTAGTAGCTAATAGATATGTATTCTCTTGCTAGTAGAGGTTTGATTTTCTTCTGAGATGCATCGTCTTCTTTCTTGTTACCGTGTTTCTATTTCATATTGCGATCATAATCCTCATAGTCGCAGTTTGCTCAGCTACCAGACACTTCTCGTTTGTTTGGTCACTGAGACAATGGGAATTAAAGTAATGATATTTTTAAATTTTTAACAGTAAGTCTTTAACAGAGCTTGGCTTATAAAATTTTCAACCAATATTGCATATATATTGACATTACTTTTCCCTTCTTTATATGCTCTCACAGTGACAAATGAGCCTTTGAGGTTTCGTCTCGTATAGTCTTTCATTGTGTGGAAAGAATTCCTTAGTTGATTAGTCTGTTAGAATTTAGAGTGCAATTTTCTTACATGCGTGTTAATTTTTTAACACCATTTTGTTACGAGTTAAAGGTTTAAGATACAGGAGCAGCTTTTTCTACGGAGTAATGCTAAGGAGGCTAAATTTATTGACAAAATTTTAGAAATTAAGGGATATGGAAATTGATAATTGAGTTATTACTTAAACGTTGATAAACGTACTCATTTCTATTGTTGACACATCGTTTAGTTTACTAATTTAGTCTCGAAACTTAGTCTCCCTAACATTACCCTTTTTTTGCATCATGCCATCCATGCTGTTGTTGACAAGTTTTACAATCTGCAACAAAAGAAAATTTGCGTTGTCTATCTATAGAACCTTAACATTTGAACCTTTCTTTTTCCTTTATTTTTGTGGATTATCGCGGCAGTAGAGGAGTTCGATTGAGCATCCTCATCCGCTGAGTGAGCGTAGTGGTAAGGTCTGCAAAGAAAGAGCTTCCAGATGGCCGGAACCCCTAGTGGTCTGCTGTCGCACGTCTGCTAGTAGTGACGTGATACAATGCAGTAGAGCCGCTAGAGGCTGCAATGATGGGCCTAGGCACATGGAGCTGATGGTTGCTGCTCAGCACGAGGCGGCTGAACTGGTAGTGGGCTGTTTGACAGGAATCGGCTAAATGAGGTAGGGACGCTCTAATGGCGGTTGTTGTCTCTGCTGTTGCTGTTGTCGGGGCTGTTCAGGATGCTGCTGTTTTTGCTCTTGGAGATTCCTGACGGCAATTTGGGGCCTTCACGTAGCCACGTCAATCCCAATTCGCGGCGAAAGTGGCTCCGAGCCTCGGATAAAGGCTGGGAAGGGTCGTTATCAATGAAAACTTTGGATCCACTTTCCTTGACCGTGGAGAATTCATGACAATCCCAGATTGCAAGAATTGGCCGTTGTTGTTCTTGCTCGTGGTTCTTCACGTGTTCACCATTGTTACCCGATGTGAACAAGGATGATGAATGAAGGACAAATAACGATGAAGAAAGATATTGAAATTTACTTTCTTCGCTTAGATCTCTAAGCACGCGTTCTATAACTCAATTTTACTCTCAATAAAAACACTAATTTGTGGATACAAATTTCATACACGGTTGACTAGACGAAATTTCACCTACAAGAGAGCTTAGAAAAAATGAGAGGGTGTCCGCCAAAGGGCCTCCCCGATGCGTAAGTTAGAAAAGCAATTTGAGAGAAAATAAGAACTTGAAAAAGTTCTAAATAGTAAGTGTCGATTATCGATTTTCTCATTTGACTTAGTTATTTATAGACCTGAACCCTAGCAAACGATTGATTTTCTCATTTGACTTAGTTATTTATAGACCTGAACCCTAGCAAACAGTTGTGATGAAAGGTTGCAAACCATACTAGGTAGACCTTAATGTTTTGCTAGTGATGGTACACACCAGTCTTTGTAGTGTCCCTGTTGGTAAAGGCGTCAGCGCACTTGACACTCAAGTGGAGACTTTGTAGAATCAGCTTCCCACAAACACTGGGTCAGGTATGGCCCGATGGCAGGACAATCATGGCCCAAAACACCTTTCATTTGTTGGTGGCCCAAAGGCCTAATACTCAGAGGTTAGACTGGTGCTACAGTATATCATGTAGGATAGACAGATGCTACGTTTCCTGAAGTGGTTTATGGTATGCTCACAATGTCAAGAGTAAAACCGTCATAACGAGCATATAATCCATGTATTCTTAATTCAATCGAATTACCCATCTAAATTTTGATACATTTTGCCTCTGCGCATCATCTGTAAAGGGGAAACTATCATTTTGACACTAATGCTACTTTAGCATAGTAGTCCTAAAATGCGATTATATATACTTGGGAATCGCGGCAAAACCAGAAAACCACAAAAATGTCTCTTTATCTGATATATTTCTCACTGTCCATTTGTAATTTGTATAACTTGAGTTTATTTGAATAGTAGCCTTCTAATTTTGGACTAAGTAATCGTTTGAAAAATTAAGGTGTGGGGGTCGTAATTCTTGATGGGCATGGGCACTTTGTGGCGGCTAGTGCTTGGAGAAAGAAGGGCATTTCGTTTGTCGCACACGAAAGATTTTTTATTATGACCAGAACACCACGGGATACATTACGTGTTTTTATACAATTGGTGAAAAATTTTATTTTTAAATTATTAATTTTTTTAATACACATATCCTACCATTTATGTAATGACACGTAATGTATCATTCTGTGTATCGATTACATTGAAAAATTTCTCGTCGCACACATCAAATTGCTAGAAACTTGGGAGGGTATCCGGTAGCAGAGCGTATGGGTGTACTGCGTCTGCGTACAACAGATTGTGGTCGAGAGTAATTTCACTCATGCACTCGATGCAATTAACGACCAGCCTAGGGACATATCTGCTATTCGTATGATTGCGGAGGACGTGGTGTACTGGGCAGCTGTATTTTAATTTATACAGATCATGCCTAGAACTAGAAGTTGTAATGAGGTTGCCTATGAAGCTCAGTTTGCCGTGTTAATTGGCAACGAGATAGTTTGATTCGAGGATCAACATGACACTATTTAGGATTCCCTCGAGGGAGTAATCAATTGAGAATTTGAAAGACTTTAATGGATTTATAAATCCATGAATTTTTATAGAGTTTAATTGATTTGTAGAGATTCCATATAAAAGCTTGATTCAATTCCCTCGAAAATCTCATGAAAAGATGTGAGATTTGTGGATGTTTAAAATACACTACGAAATCTCTCCAATTCCCTTTAATTCCTTAACTTTCTCAAATTATTTAAAATCAATTTCTAATTGAATACATCTGGAATGTTATAAATTTCTTTAAAATCCTAATTGAATACACCCGGATTTCTAAGGATTTTAATAAATTATCTTAAAATCATGATTGAATACACCTTGAATTTCAAGGAATCACTTAGGGTGTATTCAATTGGGAATTTGAGATATTTTAATGGATTTATAAATCCATGGATTTTTATGGAGTTTAATTGATTTGTAGAGATTCCATGTAAAAATTTGATTCAATTCCATCAAAATCTTATGGGGAGAGGCGATATTTGTGATGCTTAAAATACACTATAAAATCTCTCCAATTCCCTCTAATTCCTCAATTTTTCCAAATTCTTTAAATTCTAATTCTAATTGAATACATTTGAAATGTTATAAACTTCTTTAAAATTCTAATTGAATACACCGGATTTCTAAAGACTTTAATAAACTATCTTAAAATCCTAATTGAATATACATTGAATTTCAGAGAATCACTTAAAATCCTGATTGAATACGTCTAGATTCATTAAAAGAATTAAAATCCCTCAAAATTCCTATTGAATACATCATCCTTAAAATCCTAATTGAATACCTTAGATTTATTAAAAAAAATTAAAATCTAGTAAAATCTCAATTCAATACACCCCTAGATTTGATGAAACTCTCATTTGAGGTCATTAATATATCGTTCTTTTAAAAAAAAATTCGTTTAAGAAATTAAGACTCCCTAATTAATTAAGCAAAGGAAAGATACCTCGTACCTCCCTCCTCCAATGCATCATCAATAACCTTAATAAAAGTAAAAGTAAAAAAAAATAATAATAAATAAATATATACCATTATCTCCTCAAATTCATGTTCTTGGTCCGACGTGAACAACTTCCATCGACTCGGCACAGAAAACGTTGTCTTGTAACTCTTTGCTCGCATTCTTTCACACGACTTTTGCATTTCCTTCACGGCTTCACCTTCTTTTCAACTTCCTGCAATCAATCTCCCACACTCCTCTCTCTCTGTGTCGATAAATACATTAAAAGGGAGACGCACAGAAGAAGCTGTTCTGGGAGCTCTGATGAACCCAATTTCCGTAGTTTCTGCTTCTGCTTCTGCTTCTGTCATCCAAATGGCCACCTTTTTCTTAGCGCCAAACTACGTCCTGGGCAGCTCTTCTGATTGCGGGCACACCCTTCAGTTCCGTTCCAACAATAATTCCAGAAGCGGACAACTTTATCATAGAAAATGGCACGGAAGCCGAGGTGGGATTTCTGTCAGTCGTGGATTTAGAGTGTTATGCCAGTCCAAGGTGATTCCTCAACACCCTTTCGAGAGTTCTATATGTTTTCTTTGAAAATGGATTCCTTACTGGGGGTATCTGTAATTATTCGTACTATTCAGTTTATAGTTTTGTGTTCATAGTATGTTAGTATAGCCTGTAACGTTAGTATGTCTTCAATTCTATCATTAGTGGTGAGAATTTATGGTTCCACGAAAACATGATGAGACGGTATTCTGAAATTGGCTGTTTTGACGATCCTGGACTTCTTCTTTTTGACAAGATGATATTCTCAACTACTCTTATCTACGAAGAGTGGTAATGGAACTTGGGGTGCAAGAGATTGAGCACACAGTCTCATCCACCTGACCTAACCCACGTCTGTGACATTCATGGAATTGTAAAACAAGGTTTAGGATATAACTTTTCGTTTGTGTGGAATATATTGTATTTTAAATTCTCATATAAGTGCTAGGTAATCAAGTTAATTTGTTGATCATCTTTGGCTTCATAAGGTTTTTGTATTCTATGCATTAGTTTTTGTTCCCATGAGTTTTTCTGTAGGGGAATGATTTTGCACACTCTTTTTCACATCCTGCAAAGCCCTCTCCTTTTTCAGCCATTGGATTGAACAATCAAAGGAGAATCAAGGGCTGGAATTAAGGGGACGGGGTGTAGAAGGTGAAAAAAGGTGTGAAGAAATCACTCTTCTTTATGATGTTATAGTATGGATTCTTCTTGATTACCAGAGTTCTTATTCATATTGGGCCAGAGTTTTGTATTGGAGAAAAAAGTTTTATTGGCTTTGAATTTGAATTTGAATTCTTACTGAAAAGCTGCTACCTTGGTTATGCTTTGAATTTCAAATACTAGATGTCACCTCCAGGCTCCGACTAATACACAACTGTGTCTGTAGACACCTGAACAAAAGCTGTATATGCCCATCATCTTCGTTCTTCACTCTTTTGCAGATTTCTTTTCAAATATGGAATTAGAACCTGATATATGCATGCTTCCATAGTTTATAGAGCTAGTATTTTTCCGG
Source organism: Malus sylvestris (assembly GCF_916048215.2). Taxonomy (NCBI): domain Eukaryota; kingdom Viridiplantae; phylum Streptophyta; class Magnoliopsida; order Rosales; family Rosaceae; genus Malus; species Malus sylvestris. Next base: position 1,791,338 of record NC_062263.1, on the reverse strand, counting down.
CTAGAGGATTTGGTCTGTACTCTTATTCCTCTATCTGCTTGATTGCTAAAGATCATGCCACATCCATATAGCTAGTGTGTGTCATCTTCTAACTTCACCTCATATTCGGAACTATCAAATACTTTTGATCTTGTTGTGATGGTCTTATTGAGTATATATTATAAAGTCTGTGTTTGTTTTCTCTTTAGCTGTAGAAGCCTTGGAATGTCTGATATACAGATGGTCACACCTATTTGTATTTGCAAAAAAAAAACTATGTTACAGACAGAAGAAAAGCAGATACGAAGGCATTCACCTTTCCTGGAACGTGTGTTACTAGATGATAATGATGCTTCAGAATCTGATAGGTGGAAAGCAGTTCCTGATATTTGGAGATCTTCAGCTGCGAAATATGGTGACCTAGTAGCATTGGTGGATCCCTATCATGACCCACCTTCGAGTATAACTTATAAACAGGTTAGTTTTCTTTTCCATTTCTGACTTATCACTTTCATACTTATTTTATCATGGCTACTTTGCTCTTTTTGTTGGTCACTGATTCATCACGATGGGAACTTAATGCTTTTATTAAGGGTTCATGTTTGTTACCAGTGGATCTAGTTGGAGACTAGGAGGACAACGAACAGAAAACAAAATTCCTCTCTTCTTTGTTGGGTTTCACAATATTCTTCGTTGAATTAAAAAATTAACTTTCATTGAATAAAAAAGATTACCACCAATGTTGTTGAGTCTACGCTACTTTTCTACTACAACTTTTTTCTTTCATTGTTTTGTTAAGTCGTCTCTGGTTTTGTACCAGTAAACATCAAATTTTTTCTTTCATAGGTTTCTGTTGTGGAGTCTACATTGGGGTTTTCACTTTCAGATTTTGATTTTGGGTGCTGTCTAACTTAACAGTTGACACTTTCAATTTGAAAAGCGTTTGAGTGTTGTAATTTGAAACCTTCTTGGCCATCAACTTGGTTGATTATATTAATTTGTTCTTGTATAATTTTTATGATCTCATACTGTCACTTATGTTTCACTTAATCTATTTTTGTGTTTAGAGTTTTACAGTTCCATTGAGTGTCTTTCTTTCGCTTTCTTCAAAATTGCAGCTTGAGCAGGAAATTTTGGACTTTGCTGAAGGGATGAGAGTTGTTGGAGTAAAGCCAGACGAAAAAATTGCACTGTTTGCTGATAATTCATGCCGTTGGCTTGTTGCTGATCAAGGTATGCAATTTTTATTCACATTGAATCATTCTTCATAGCCATCTTGTAGCACCTTCTCTAGGATGTGGCATGCTCATTTTCTCTATGGCCATGCCATTTCTCTGATAGCGTCACTTTTGCTATTCAAGTTTATTGCTTTACATCCTGCTATTTACTATTCGATTATAAACTGAGCACGTTTTTTAATAGTAAATCAAGTGTATATTCTATTCATAGCAAAATATACTTGAAAATTCTACAGATAAAATACATTGCCTGACACGGTCATGCTTATTACTTGTAAAGGAATTAACTTCTGCCACTGCTGATAGATCCTCCACCGACTGTATATTGTATACCCCTCTTTTATCGATAAGTTGACAATGCTTAGCTGATCAATGTTAATTTTGGGGCGAAGTCATTGAAAAATGTTAATCTGCTGCACATGATTCTGTTTGTGTTAATTTATGGATTTATCTCATTGGGGTTCCTGTAAAATTTTTAAAGCTGACTGTTTTGATTTATTTTGATTAGGTATAATGGCCACTGGAGCAATCAATGTGGTAAGAGGTTCGAGGTCATCAGTCGAAGAGTTACTGCAAATATACAATCATTCTGATAGGTTCGGGTCTACACTCTTCTTATTTAAAGTATATTACCAATGTCTATATAACTATATGATTGATAAACCTTAATTACTGTTTGATAATACATCTTAAATCTGAAATTTCCATTCTATGAAGTTAGTAGCGGGGTTTGGTTAAGATCATTGAAAGTACTTGGTCCGTAAAAACATGAATTTATTTATTTACAAAAGCATGTTTTCCTTTGTATCTTAATGAATCATGGAATAATGTTTTACTTCATTGCTCCGACAGTATTGCGCTTGCTGTGGACAGTCCTGAGTTATTCAATCGGATATCAGAAGAATTTTGTTCCAAGGCGATGAAATTTATTGTTCTGCTATGGGGGGAGAAGTCAAGCCTGAAAAATGAAGGAAAGGTTCCTATTTTCGACTACAAGGAGATTCTAGATTTGGGACGAGAGAGTCGCAAGAGTTTGCTTGATTCTGATGATAAACGTATGTCAACTATCTGTTTGCGTTATGTATGAAGTTCCTTTTTCGTTTTACAGGAATATGTGTGCACTCCCTCTCTTAATTCTGTCCATTAATTGTTCAATCTTCTTTCTGTGAATGGACTACAAAATGCTTGGTGCGTTTGCAGCCTCTGATGTAAATATTCTGATTGCAGAACAGTCTGATACGTATGAAGTTATTAAATCGGATGATGTTGCTACATTAGTATATACGAGTGGAACAAGTGGCAACCCAAAAGGTGTCATGCTCACACATAGGAATTTGTTGCATCAGGTTGGTTTTGTTTGTATTGTTTTGCACGTATTTTCCTTTCATAACTCAAAGAGTGTTATGAAAATGGTTTTTTGAAGAAGCTGTTCTAGTATCTATCTTTTGTTTTCTGCTCTGCTTACTTGCGTTACAGTTTAACCAACTGTTTTTTGCACCTCGGAAGGTCTTCGTTAGCTTCTTTTTGTTAAAACTGAATTCACTACTTGCCTCCATTATATTGAACTCATTTTTGCAGTTATTTGCATTTTGTTTCTCAGATAAAGAACCTAGGGGATGCTGTACCTTGTGTAGGTGGCGACAAATTTCTTAGCATGCTTCCACCATGGCATTGCTATGAACGAGCTTGTGAGTATTTCGCTTTTACGTGTGGAGTTGAGCAATTTTACACCAGTGTGCGGAAAATGAAGGTATTATTATCTCAACAGGAAACGATTTTTTTATCTTTCAAAATGAACTTTATACTATTCTCCGGTGATTTTGAAGAAGAATTGAAAGAATTGTTGGCCGGAAATGGAGAACCTATTTGCATCGCATCTGTTTATTTTCCATCTTGTTTGATTTTACATGTTCAAATTGATCAGTATTATTTGACAATTTTCGTTTATTTGATAGGATGATTTGCGAAAATATCAGCCAACCTATATAATTTCAGTTCCTTTAGTGTATGAGTCACTTTACAGGTATGCCTTTTCTTCATGTTGTCTATTTGTCCTCTTTTTAGGTATTAACGTACTTATTTCTCTTTGCAGCGGTATTCAGAAACAAATTTCATCCGCGTCTACTGTTCGTAAGCTTATTGTGCTTACATTCATAAGGATCAGTATGGCGTACATGGAGTTTAAGAGGATCTATGAGGTTCATTTACTGTGAATTTATTCTCTGAATAGTTCTGTTATTTTCTATGTTCATCTCCAAACTGGAATGCACTGCATACAGTGATTATATGAATGAGGCAATGGATTTTGTTGTTTCTGTTGTGTTTTGTTGTAGCACCTACTGTACCACCTAAGCTTATAGCGTTATCAATATTCATTTATAGGGAACGTATCTGACGAGGAACCAGAAGCAACCTTCGTATCTTGTTGCAGTAGCAGATTGGTTATGGGCGCGAATAATTGCTGCGTTATTATGGCCATTGCATGTGCTGGGAAAGAAACTAGTCTACAGTAAAATTCAATCCGCCATTGGAATATCAAAGGTCATCTTATTTCGAAGTTATTATTTGTGTCTTCTTTGTTCTGTGACGACTTTTGTTTATTACGTTGATTAGAAAGAGCGGGACTAATTAGGAAATTCTCTGGCTTCCTGCAGGCCGGCATCAGTGGAGGAGGTTGTCTGCCTTCACATGTTGATAAATTTTTCGAGGTTGGATTCTCACACGTACTTTCCTCGCCAAGTAGGATCTTTAGATAATCAGTTCTCATTGTACTGTTGTATGCTTGCAGGCAATTGACATGAAACTGAAGAATGGATATGGTTTAACAGAGACTTCTCCTGTTGTTGCTTCTCGACGATCAAATTTTAATGTAAGAAATACAAGTTAAATTGTTTGTTAGTTTGTATTGTTGAGTTGTGCTTGACATACCCCGGTTGGTATATACCTCAAGAACAATAGCAAACTAAATAAATGAACTAGTGATGATGCTATTATGTTTAAATTAGGACTAGAATGATTCTATAGCTATTGCAAAGTAATTGCTTATTGACCATTTATCGACTTTATCTATCCTGACAGACATTTCTTGTTCCTACTTTTCTGAAGGTTATTGGTTCTGTTGGGTTACCAATTCGACATACTGAGTTCAAAGTCGTAGATTCTGAAACCGGTGAAGTTCTTTCTCCTGGTTTGAGCGGAATTCTGAAAGTTAGGGGACCTCAAGTGATGAAGGGATACTACAAGGTACCATATATTGTGTTCATCAAATGTTCTTTCTAATTTTTAAATTATTGAAAGATCTGCCAAAACCATTTGCACTCATTTTGTATATCTGCCACAGAATTTCAGTATCGAAGGGTGTCTTAGTTATTATCCTCGTATTTCGCTTCAATTTTATGTTTACGTTATACAATTTTGAATTCGATTTTTAATGTTACTACCAGAATTCAGCATTTCCATTGCCTAATGATATGCTTGTGACTTTTTCTGTTCATGTTTGGACTAGAATCCAGGCGCTACAAAGAAAGCATTGGATGACGATGGGTGGCTAGACACTGGAGACATTGGTTGGATTGCTCCTCACCATTCAATAGGGCGAAGTCGTTGTTGTGGAGGGGTGGTTGTTCTTGAAGGACGTGCCAAGGACACTATCGTTCTTTTAACAGGTATACCAAAAGCTTAATTTTCTTCTGCAACATTGTCATGGATCCGCTAGCTAACAACTTGAAATGTCTTCCTAGTTTCAGTTCCATGGACTATGTAATTTCTTAAACACTGCGCTAAGGAAACAGTTTTTGTCACAAAACTAGTGAGTCCAAACTACCGGGTTGAGGGACATGTATTTAATCGAATCTTGCCAAACATCTCGATCGTATGAGTTTATACACATGTGTCTTTATTTTCTGCTGAAATCTACTCCTATGTGTCTGAATGTACTATCATTTCCCTAACGCTGTGCAAGTCGGCATTTTTTACAAGGGGAAAATGTTGAACCGGTAGAGATTGAGGAAGCTGCCTTGAGAAGTAGTCTAATTCAACAAATTGTTGTCATCGGCCAGGTTATGCCGCAGTTCATTTCCCTTATATCTGTCTACATTCCGCCATTTTACAACTGATGTACTGATTCTGCATGTGTTTGCATTCATATATATAGGATCAGCGACGCCTTGGGGCAATTGTTGTTCCAAACAAAGAAGAGGCTTTACTCGCAGCCAAAAAGTTGGCTGCTGTAGATGCTGCTGATGCCTCCGGCCTAAGCAACGATAGATTGACAAGATTGGTTTATGAAGAGCTGAGAAAATGGTAAAAATTCTTTATAGGTCAACAAATTGTTGTAGATGTTCTTGGGAATCACCGGGTTTCAATGATCGATAAATTTAAACTTCGTACGAGGCCTTTAAGATTCAGTTGTCTCAAGAATGGTATCTGTTTGCTACAATGCGACTGTCTCTCATGATCCGTCGTCCATCTTTTGCAGGACTTCAGGGTGTTCATTTCAAATCGGACCGATCATAATCGCGGACGAACCCTTTACGGTAAAACATCCATCCATCCATCCCAGTAGTTCCATCAGCACTGCCCTTGGCTTTACAGATGTGAATGGCTGACAAATTATACTTTCCTGTTGCAGATTGATAGTGGCCTAATGACTCCAACCATGAAAATTCGACGGGACCGAGTCGTGGCTCAATACAAAGAACAAATAGACAACCTTTTCAAGTAAACCAACACACTTGTATCGATTTTTCCATGCGCATGGATCACATATATCATAGTAAAAAACTCTTCATCAATATTGTGTTGTTTTTATAAGATGGAAATTCTTTCAAACAATGAAGGGTGGTCCCACAAGGTTCCCCATGATACACCTTTGACTCATGACAATAATAGAGGTCATAGATAGGCCACACGTAAAATGGGGCCGCAAGATTTCGTTTTTCTTTGATGCACGGCAAGTAAAGCATTGGACTGATTAGAGATAGACTCGTTAATGGAGCGAATTTTGATGGGAGTTTTAAAAATTAATAGGATATTCAGTAAAAAAAATTCAATACGATATAGATGATATTTCAAATTCAATAATCTAATTAGTAAGATAAGGTTTGATTGTTGTGTTATTTCCAACAGCATCCTCTTCAGATTCTTTTGGTGATGATTCTAGGGATTCGTAAATCGTGTTTGTTCATTGTACATCATGCGGTCAGTTTTTATCAAGTACTGTTTGTATTTAATTTTAAAATAAAAATATTTAAAATGATTTCTGACTGTACGGTGTACGATGAACATATATGATTCACAGATTTCTGGAATCCTCACAAAAAGAATATGGCAAGGATCCGGATTCGTGTTATTTGGTTTGGTTGCTATTTTAGCAAATTAAATATGAATTTTTGTCATTTCGTCCAAATGGAGTACCCTACTAGGTTTTCTGCACGAGACATCCTCATTGGTGAATTATGGGTCCAGTTGTAAAATGACGAAATTACGCATGCCACGACTTCAATTTTGACAAAATATTAGATTCGAGTTAATAAAATATTAGATTGAGTTAACGGCACGAGGTAAAGTTAAAAACATTAAACATCAGTCAAGGGGAAAAGTATGTCACTGAAACCTTCAGAGAGCAAATTGATATTTGACCATAGTTTATCAGCACGTTAACGAACAAGCCTAAGAACTTCTCTAACACAAGCTGTACAACAACAACAAAGTATTTTCTCATTAAGTGAGGTCGGCTATATAAATCTTAGAACACCATTGCGCTCGATCATGTGTCATGTCCTCCGTTAAATCCAAGTACTCTTAAGTCTTTTCTTAGAGTCTTTTTCAAAGTTTTCCTAGGTCTTCCTCTACCCCTTCGGCCCTGAACCTCTGCTCCGTAGTTGCATCTTCTAACTAAAGCGTCAGTAGACCTTCTTTGCACATGTCCAAACCACCGTAACCGATTTTCTCTCACATTTCCTTCAATTTCGGCTACTCCTACTTTACCTCAAATATTCTCATTCCTAATCTTACCATTTCTCGTATGCCCACACATCCAACGAAGCATCCTCATCTCCGCTACACCCATTTTATATATGTGTTGATGCTTCACAAGCTGTAAAATCACTAAAATTTTATTTTAAAAAACCAGACTATAAGTGATTCTATATATGATAGCAAAGTGAATGGCTCTCTTTAAATTGAGTCACTATTCATATGCTAAATGTTAAAAAACTAGTAAAACTCAATGGTGGACCGATGACCAATAAGAAAAGAAAGCGAGAAGAGAAGGCGGTTTTGAAAAATGGAGCTTTACCTATTAAGACAAAAACACAAAAGGCATGTTATAGAAATTCACTATCTTTGAATCATTTCAAGAGAGACAAAACTCAAATCGCAACAAACCTAACTAAAAAACAAGCAAACCAAATTAATATCTGACCCCGTTTGTAAAAATTTCAAACTAATTTTGCATCCACAATAACTAATATCTACACTTTTGTAAGTTCACAATTCATGCACTTCGCAAGATCAAACTTTAAAATTTTATGCACTTCTGCAAGGTCAATTCACAATCTATGCACTTCTGCACGAACGGTTTCAAAATTTCAATATTTATACAAGATTAGTTTCAAAATTTTATACATTTCTGCAATATCAGTTTCACAATTCATGAACTTTTACAAGATCAGTTTCAAAATTCTGACACTTTTGCAAGAACAAGTTTAAAATCCTAGCATCTCTACAATATTATTTTTAGAATGCTAGGGCGGTCAAATTTCTAAACCAAATGATATGTCTCCAATATAAATAAGGGGAAGATATCCTGTCCAGATCTCTTCTACCAAAGCCCACCAATCAATTAATCCAGACTCTTGAAATTTGATCCAACGGTTACAAATAAGGGGTCCATTTAAAAGATATAATAATTTTAGCCGTTAGATCAAATTTCAAGGACCTGAATTAATTGATTGGTGGACTTTGGTGGGAGAGATTCGGAAGGGATCTCTTCCCGAAAATAATGATCCCGAAAATAAGCATATTAATCAATACTTAAGTAACAATATAATAATCACCAACCACATCATTTGGTTTATTAAATTTAGTCTGAAATTTTGGTATTCTTAGCATTACCCATTCACATTTTAGTTTGTTAAATATATAATTTATTGGAGATGAAAAGTTAAATAAGCAGTTAAAATAATTTTTTGACGCTGTTCGCTTGTTAGATTTAACAAAATTTAGAATTTTTTGACGCTGTTCGCTTGTTAGAACTCCAACGAACACGGTGGGGCTTTGTGTAGAACTAGGTGATGAATGCCAGCGTCTCACTTCCTACACCAACTGCAACTCTGCGCCCGACGCCGCGTGCCTTTTATCGCCAAAAACCTCCACGCCCAAATCATCAAAACGGGCCTCCGTCTATGCGTGCCCTTACCCAACACACTCTTGGATGCCTACGGGAAATGCGGTCTAGTCGAAGACGCGCGCCGGGTGTTCGACGAAATGCCTCAACGAGACCTTGTCTCGTGGGCTTCAATTTTCACCGCCCACAACCTAGCCAACGTCCCCCACCGAACCCTCTCCATGTTCCCTGCAATGTTCGAGTCTGATGGTTTGCAGCCGGACCATTTTGTGTTTGCTTGCATTGTCAAGGCCTGCTCTGGTTTGGAAGCTGTTAGACAAGGCAAGCAAGTGCATGGCCGATTTTTGGTGTCCCCGTTTCGCTATGATGATGTGGTTAAGTCGTCCCTGGTTGATATGTATGCGAAATGTGGATTGCCTGATAATGCTCGTGCGGTTTTTGATTCAATTGTGTCCAGAAGTCTGGTTTCTTGGACTGCTCTGATTTCGGGGTATGCCAGGAGTGGAAGGAAATCAGATGCTATCGAAATGTTTGAGAGGTTACCTCTTAAGAATTTGTTTTGTTGGACTGCTTTGATATCTGGGTTGGTACAGAGTGGACACGGCGTTGATGCATTTTATTTGTTTATTGAAATGAGGAGAGACGGGGTTGATATAGTGGACCCATTAGTTCTCTCCAGCATTGTTGGAGCTTCTGCTAATTTGGCAGTGTTGGAGCTTGGAAAGCAGGTTCATGGTCTAGTTATTGGTCTTGGCTATGAGTCTTGCTTGTTTATTAGTAATGCACTAGTTGATATGTATGCAAAATGTAGTGACATTTTAGCTGCTAAGGATATTTTTGCTCGAATGCATCGAAGAGATGTAGTTTCTTGGACTTCTATAATTGTTGGGGCAGCTCAGCACGGGCGAGCTGGGGAAGCTTTGACTTTATATGATCAGATGATTGCAGCCGGAATAAGGCCAAATCAAGTTACCTTTGTTGGATTGATTTATGCTTGTAGCCATGTTGGTTTAGTTAGCAAAGGACGTGCTCTTTTCAGATCTATGATTGAGGATTACGGGATTAGCCCCTCCCTGCAGCACTATACATGCTTTTTGGATCTTCTTAGTCGCTCGGGGCACCTTGATGAAGCTTCGAATGTTATTGATTCAATGCCGTTTGAGCCGGATGAACCCACTTGGGCAGCTTTGTTAAGTGCTTGCAGACATCATGGAGATACCCCAATGGGAATCAGGGTTGCCGATCATCTTTTAAGCTTAAAACCAGAAGACCCTTCAAGTTACATACTGTTGTCTAATGTCTATGCCGGTGCGCGTATGTGGGAAAACGTAGCAGAAGTGAGAAAGTTGATGGTTGCTAGAGAAGTTAAGAAGAAGCCTGGTTATAGTTCCGTTGGCATTGGAAAGGAAAGCCAAGTCTTTTACGCCGGAGAGACATCTCATCCTATGAAGGATGAGATTTTCGGTTTGCTCAAGGAGTTAGATGCAGAGATGAGGAGAAGAGGCTATGTGCCTGACAGTAGCTTTGTTTTACATGAAATGGAGGACCAAGAGAAGGAAAGGCAGCTCTTTTGGCACAGCGAGAGGTTGGCTGTGGCATACGGGCTGCTTAAGGCTGTTCCGGGAACTGCTATTCGGATAGTAAAAAATCTTCGTGTCTGCGGAGATTGTCATACTGTATTGAAATTCATAAGCAGCATTGTGAAGAGGGACATCATTGTTCGAGATGCCAGCCGATACCATCATTTTACTGACGGGAAATGTTCGTGCAATGACTTCTGGTAACTCTATATATTTTTGGTTTCCCTTTCTTTTACAAAGTTCTGCATTCTAATTAAAGAAGGTAGACCGATGGTGTGTGGAGATTGAAGCTGCTTTCGCTGTGGTTATCGTACCAGAAAAAAAAAACTTCAATACAAAACTTCGGCTTGTGTCTCGTTTTACACTTCTAAAGAAAAATTGACTTGCTTAGCGTCGCCTAAATCATGATTTTAAGGGACGATAACCACACTTTTTTTCTCCTTCTATACTCGTATTTAATTTTGACCGTTGTTTCGGTTTGATTTTTTTTTTAATTCAATGAAAAAGAAGAGCGTTTATGAGGAAAAAATAGTTTGTCTTTCTATTGAGTATTGTTATTGGTACTCTGAAATGATTTTGTGCACTTCAATTTTTTTATATTTAAATAGAAAAATACAATGCACAATAAAAAATTTTAGATTATTAATAACATTACCCTTACTATTTATGTAGTCAACCAATTAATAGATGGGTGCCTGGTGAATCCACACGATTCAACCTACCAGTATTATGAGTGAAATTTAGAATATTTAGGCAGGGTTAGAGGGAAGACCTAATTGCAACAAATTATAATTTAGGGAACTTTAACGAAAAACTTTCGGTACGGTTCATTTTAACAAAAAATCACATTTTTACACTAAAAAGTCAATCATGGTACTATTTACTTTACATTTTATTTTATCCTTATCGTTAAAACTCAAAATTTTCAAGTTATTTTTATTAGTTTTCCTTATAATTTATGGCTCATGTGCTTTTGCATCATTTTAATATTTTCGACATAGCGATCTTAATTTATGGAACATTTTAGCATCATCTTTTCTTTTGGACATAGTGATCTTCACAGATAGGACTTTGAGATGTGTGGTTATCTGGTGCTTAATAAAATAAGAATAGTCGGAAGGCTTATAAGATTCCTATAACAAATTTTCTAATGCAATCCCATTCCCACTTCGGTCCTATCTTCAGGATAAGGACGGATCCTGTTTGTGGTAATTCGAGAATCAATTAATCGTGTCCGTTCATCGTATATCATGCGGTTAATTTTCGTTAGATACTATTTATATTTAATTTTAAAATGATTTATAACCGCACAACATACGATAAACAGACACGATTAATTGATTATCCGGATCCTATTCCATATCTTCATACACCCCACATCACCTTCGTGCAATTCGTTTAGATCTCTAGATCTGTTGACTTCGGATTTCGAGATTTGAATTTGAGATGTGTGGCTTATAAGAATCTGTTTGGTATTCAAATTAAATCTTTTTTTTTAACTCAAAAATAGTATTTGAGTCTCAAACCAAAAAATTTTGTTTGGTAGAATTATTTTGAAAAACAATTTTTGAGTCTAAGCCTACAATTTTGTTTGGTAAGATTATTTTGAAAAATTGAATTTTTTTTTCAACAAATGATACACTAAAGGGGAAGGAGGGGTACGCTAAGGTTTAGCCTCATAATAAGCTAACAATAATGTGATTCAAATTCGTATTTGACGAGAATCAAACCTAAAACCTCTCATTCACAGACGACGATGAATTTAAAACTAACTTGAAAATATAGCTTACTTCATGAAAACATAAAAAGTCTGTTTTTTTAATTTTTAAAACTAAAGGCCCCAGTCTTATCCTCTTTATTTCCAGATCATTTTTTCTTCATCCTCTCTCCTGTGTCTCATCTCTCTCTCCCTTCTCTCCCCTCTCTCTCTCTCTCTCGTATGAAGAGATTCGGCAGCAAAGACCCCTGCGATATCTTCCAATTGCTTCTATCTCTCTCTCCCTTCTATCTTTCTCTCTTATCTCATCTCTTCAGATCTCGATCTCCCTACTCCGGATCCAATAAGGAGTTGCTGGACAGAGAGCTATGTTTTTCTTTTGAAAAGAACTTGTGTGAAGATTTAAAAACAATTTTGTGTTATACCAAACAAGTTTTTAAATTTTATGAAAAACTGATCTTAAGAGAAAAATATTTTCGGTAGGGTACCAAACGGGCCATAAAATTTGTACTTAACTAATTTTACAATCCAATTCCGTTCTCACGTTGTTATCTTATCTTCATACCACCCATCCCCTCCACCAAGTTCGTCAAAATTCCCAATACCCTAACACAACACACTCGTTGACTCCTTGACATAACAACAAATCTCGTTGTAACCAAAGTCTAGCTTTTATTTTTCCAAGTACGCAATTTGGTCATGCACACGACATGTACTCTTGTCACTAATTCATCTCATAATTATTTGGATAATTTTAAATACTCGTTTAAAAATATTTTTAAAATAATTAAAAGTACTTTTAAAAGTATTTACTAACGAGCTTTAAGACAATCGACAACAAAAGTGATTTACCTCTTGTATATGTAACAAATATTTATTTCAAATGTGACTATTATGGTAAACAATTTATTTGATATGAGTACAGCGTAGTAGAATACTCATGTGGTTATTATTCTCTATCCAATTCTCTTCTGACACGTGGTGTGGTTGTTACCGTACTAATCGAAACTGAGTAGTGAAATACGGAAAAGGGATCCTCGCCGGATCTCTTCCTCCTAATTTACCAAATTAGGGGATTCTTGCCGTTGAAATTTGATCAAACGGCTACAAACAGAAACCCATTTTAAAAGTTATAATAACTTCAATCGTTAGATTAATTTTCAACTGTACGAATCCTCTAATTTAGTAGATTATAATGAATGAATTCGAAGAAAATCCATTTCCGTGAAATACCATGCGCATCAAGACAAAAATGTGGCCACATACAGATAAAACCGGTTTATAGAACTCTGCCACGTCATCAAAGAGATGTATACCATGCGCATCAAGACAAAAATGTAGACCACATACAGATAAAACCGGCTTATAGAACTCTGCCACGTCATCAGAAGAGTTGTATATGTATTTTGCCCATCCCAATGGCTTTGTTCACTACGTGATTATTCTGTTCATCTTCTTCATCTGATCAGAGCCAGAGAGAGAGACAGAGAGAGCGCGCGTTTTAGAGAGAGAGAGAGAGAGAGATGGCAACGGACGTGGCGGTGCTGCAACATGGAACGGTAGGGAAGAGCCTGGGCAATGGAGGAGCGTGCTGCAAAAGTGGGCCCGGGTACGCCACCCCGCTCGACGCCATGGCTGGTCCGAGAGAGGCTCTCATCTATGTAACTGCCGTTTACTCAGGTACCCGATTGCACTTTTTCCCTCATCACAAATATTCAAGCCTTCATTTCTTCTTCGTTGAATCATGGGTTGAAACTTACTCCCCCACCCTCGTTGTACATATATCTTGCATAAAATAAAATTAAAAAACAAATTATCTTCTGTGATTTGGGTTTTTAATTTTTAATTTGTTCTCTGTTTTTTTTTTTTGCTGAATTTATAGTAAAATCTTAAATTGGTTAGGTTACAAGTAAAAGATTTGAACTTTGAAGGGATTTATGAACTTTATCTCCTTAATTTTGTTGAATCCCACATGATCATAGTAAAAGAAAAGTAATAATTTTAAATATTTTAATCTTACTTTAACTAATACCGATATTTTTTATGATAAATCTTGCCCAAAGAGATGTCTTTTTAATCCGTCTCTTTAATAATTTTACAAAGGCAATGATGGTGGGTCCTTGGGTCCCTTGGCCTCGCATGCCTTGGCTCCACGTGGCGATGATGGTGGGTCCTTTGGTCCCTTGGCTCTACGTGATTTGGTTCTACGTGGTTGCCGATGTATGGATCTCTCACGTGTGACCTATTAATTCGATCTCATGTGAGAGGGTGTGTTCGATTATAGTAAAAACAAATTTAATAGATTAAACATCCTAACTTCACTCTAATTAACACTGAGGTTTTTTATGATAAAATCTTACACCTAATGGATTGGGCACTTGGTAATTACCAAGTTGGGGATAATATTGGTGTTCGTTGGAAGTGGGCTTTTTATGATAAAATCTTACACCTAACAGATTGAGCAAGTAGTAATTACCAAGTTGGGGATAATATTGGTGATCGTTGGAAGTGGTCTTTGGCCTATCTCTTTGATAATTCTACAAATTTTATTGTTTCTTTAAATTGTTGCTTATAAAGAATTATTTACATGGACTGTTTTTCTGCTTGCATTTGGCAATGAAGATGTAAAATTGATGTTAATTCTTCGAAATGGTATTGCAAATTAGGAACGGGAATAGAGAAGCCGGATTACCTTGCCACGGTTGATGTCGATCCAAGTTCGCCTACTTATTCCAAAGTAATCCACAGGCTGCCCGTACCCCATTTAGGTGATGAACTGCATCACACTGGCTGGAACTCGTGCAGCTCTTGCCATGGAGATCCATCTGCAGAACGGCGTTTCCTTGTACTACCTGCATTAATGTAAGATACTAAATTTCATGTTGCATGGACTGTTATACTGTTTGGTCTTAATTGGAAAAGTAGTTCTTATGAAGTTAAGCAAGTGAAATTTCTTGTTAGGCAGCCAGTCTGAAATGGTTAAGGATAAACGAAAAGAAATTTGAGAAGAATCCGCACAGATCAAAATTTTCAAGCTGGAACCTCCTCGATCTTAAAATGTTTATTAAAAGCTTAATTGATGTATGTTGATGTGGTGCAACCTTGGTGAAAGGAAAGATCGCAAATAGTTTGGAGTATCACTTATTTTTCATGATGTTGCGATTCACTATTCTTAATTTCATCTAAAACTGAGGCTTTACATGTAATCGAGCAGTTGAAGCTGTTCTACTGAACATTTTGTCTTCTGCTACCTGTGATTTCTTTACCATTTCTTATAGTACAGGAGATACGAATTTCATTAGCTGATTAGGTATCTGGAGCATTTTTAAGATTGTTTGTCTAGGAATGACATCCTTGGTTGAAGTTTTGAAATTTCCCTCGAAAAAAACACAAGCATTTCGATCATCATGTTTGGCCTGACCGGAGTGTCAAAATCAACTATCCGAAAGTTTAAAAAATCAGCATCTTCTTACACAGAGACCAGTGTTGTGAATTGATGGAACATATAGTAATATAAGTGACATCAACTAATGTTTATATATACTTGCTACTCCCTATTATTTGACAAGTTCTGCATGCTTTAAATATCACTTAAGCATTACCGGCTCTTTTCTGTAAGATTCTGAGTGAGTTCTTTCAAGCTTGTATATATGTGTAGGCCAAAGTATTGCACTTCTTATTAATCCTATTTTATCTTTCAGATCTGGTCGTATATATGTGATAGACACAAAAACAAACCCGAAGGCTCCCTCTTTGCATAAAGTTGTTGACCCTGCAGATATTGTTCAGAAGACTGGATTGGCATATCCACACACATCCCATTGCCTTGCTTCGGGCGATCTACTGGTTTCTTGCCTAGGAGATAAAGATGGCAATGCTGTAGGAAATGGATTTCTTCTCCTTGACTCTGAGTTTAATGTGAAGGGCAGGTATGACCTTCCGCTGGAAACCTCAATTCATTTATTGTAGATTTTGAAGAACTGTCATGTAACACCATGTGGAATTGACTGATTCCCACACACATCAATATCGTAAAATTTGAGTTTATATGTTGACAATATAAACATGGAACATGAGATTGATCATACCTAACATTTATGTGCATCCTTATTAAACATTTGAAAGAGATCGAACCCCACTTCTCTGGGCTTGGTTGCATGGTAGCCTTGGTAGGTTGAAGACATCTGCCACTTCCACAGTTTTGATTACATATAGATATCCTAACATCTGACAGGTGGGAGAAACCAGGGCACAGTCCACTTTTTGGCTATGATTTCTGGTACCAGCCACGACACAAGACAATGATAAGCACATCATGGGGTGCCCCTGCTGCTTTCACTAAAGGTTTCAACCCTCAGCATGTCTCGGATGGACTGTATGGGAGGCATCTTCATGTATACAGCTGGCCAGAAGGTGAATTGAAACAAACATTGGATCTTGGAAATACAGGACTCTTACCCTTGGAGGCGAGTTGTATAAACTTAATCAACATTCAGCAGTACTCGTTTTCACAGTTTATTTTCCTATATAAAGACATCAGGCGACTCTGGATCTGTTTTATAACTGAATCTCACTGTTTGCAGATAAGGTTCCTGCATGATCCTTCTAAGGACACTGGATTTGTTGGGTGTGCCTTGACAAGTAACATGGTGCGATTCTTCAAGACAGATGATGGTTCGTGGAGCCATGAGGTAATTCGATTCATTCTTACTGTCTTTTGAATCCTTATTTTCTTTTTTGTTTTGGAAAAAATTAAAGTACTAGGTCCGGAGTACCCAATAAATCCTAATACATTTTTACAGGTTGCAATATCAGTGAAACCATTGAAGGTGCAGAACTGGATTCTTCCGGAGATGCCTGGGCTTATAACTGATTTTCTGATCTCACTTGATGATCGTTTTCTATACTTTGTGAACTGGCTTCATGGAGATGTGAGACAGTATAACATTGAGGACCCCAAAAATCCTAAGCTGACGGGCCAAATATGGGTCGGGGGGCTAATCCAAAAGGGATGCCCAGTTGTTGCTGAGGCTGAAGATGGTACAACAAAGCAGTTTGACGTCCCAGAGATCCAGGTCTGTGTGATCTTCATCTGATAACTTTCGGTATCAATTAGTATTCCTTACCATCACTTAAGTCTTTTTTTTTCTGTGGATTAAGAGTTGGTTTGGCTGCTGTATCGTAGTAGTCCTGTACCAAAATTTGCTCACCATTTTACATGCTATTGTCTAATAAAAGGCATCAGAATATTGTTGATATAGTCACTCTCCTGTCCAATGTAGAGTATAATTGCTAAGTAAATAAGATGTACTCAAGATCCTAGGTTAATGTCTTTCCGCACCAACTCTCCAACTCTCTCGGTTTTCAGTTTTGAAGCGAGTAAGGGGTGAGTAGCGGGTGTGAATTATAATGCATCGCCTTGACATGAAATGTTATCATCTCTTTGCAGCATTTCCCATGCATCACATGTTCTATCTTCTTCTCATGTATGTCTCATTCACCACATGATTGTAGTATAAAAAAATAGATACATCTAGCTTTTATGAGGCATAAGTACGTTCATGGTTGCCATACTTGATGGTAGTTCTCAAAGATATTTCATGCCGGAAATTTCGTTTTACTGTTTAACATTGATTGATGAGTTCATGTCTTCCATTCAGGGGAAAAAGTTGAGAGGTGGACCTCAGATGATCCAGTTAAGTTTGGATGGGAAGCGGCTTTATGTCACCAACTCGCTTTTCAGTACATGGGATCGCCAATTTTACCCCGACCTTCTGGAGAAGGGATCTCACATGCTACAGCTTGATGTTAACGCTGAGAAGGGTGGTCTTGCATTAAACCCGAACTTTTTCGTCGACTTTGGAGCTGAACCGGATGGTCCTTCCCTAGCCCATGAAATGAGATATCCTGGTGGTGACTGCACTTCAGATATTTGGGTTTAATCATTCTCAAAGTTTCTCTTGCAATTGCTGTCTAATTTTATCATCTGGTACTGAAAATAATGTAGTATGAACTTATCTTTTAAAATAAATAAAATAAAACCATCCGGTGTGTGAATTATGACATCATATGTATGGCATGACCGTGATATCCATCTCTTTTTACAAGCACAGTATTGCTAGCCTCTTCGCACGCTCTCATCTTTTGGTACAACAATCAACATCCATTTTTGGAGTGAGATTATACTAATTGTTTCATGATAAGGAGATCTTATTGTGCAGGCGAAATTTGGTGCCCTCTTCTTTGTCCTATGGAGTTGCTTTCAACATTGTAATCTGTCGAGATTAAGAGTCAACAAGGAAACGAAATCAAATGGGAAACTAACCTTAAGGTTCTATTTATTGTGCATAAGATTCAAATAGGTAATTAACAAAAATTTTGCATCTTTGTGGCTCTGCGACTGTTTTTGATTCTGAAGTCTTCCACTATTTTCCTAAATCTTATTTAATGTGCCTTAAATGGTTAAATTTACTTTGGTGTGGAGATGGTGGTGGATTGAATTGAAAAGTTTTATAATTTAACTAGCCTATAAAAAAACCACATACTAAATTAGAAAAACCTCATTTTATTTTCGTCTTAGGATTAAGTTTGCATTGAGACGGCTCTGCAATTTAGATTTTGTACTTACCGCATGCATGTAGTTTTTCTTCAAACATAAGAAAAAAATGTTATGTTTGCTATGCAATTACCTCTTTCCTCCTTGGAAAATCAACATGCAGAGACATTTATTGGGAACCCGATGGGCACGGGGGTAGTTGTCTGCAATTTTCAGTCTCAATCAAAATTAGAGACGGATAAATGAAGAACCTGAAGAGAAATAGAGACAATGAAGATTGTAATCAACAACTGCGGGGCACAATCGTGCCTATACCATGAAAAGAATGAAAAAACCGAACTGATGAGAGTGTTTGGATACAGAGAAAACTACGAAGCCAGTGAGACGTTATCGTAATCAAAATAATTCCACTGCTGACTTGCTTATGTGGCCCACGAAACTGAGGACACCTGTGTTCTAAGAATTCTCTTAAACACAACCATACACTTTTTTTTTTTTTTTAATATTTTTTTTGTAGAGACGGATTAGATGAGATTAGCTCTTCGTCAACCGTCACGTGCAAGGCACCAATCCTCTTCCAAAAGAGAAAAGACCATTGCACCCAGAAACCCCCGTCCATCCCCCTCTACAAGATTTTATTAATAATATGAAGAAAAAAAGAAAAGTAAAACAAACGCGGGGAAAGGGCCCGGGGAGGCCTGGGCCAATACCCGCTAAAAACAATTAACGAAAGTAATATGGACTAATTTAAGACTACTTAGCTTCGGTCACCTGAAATTGATTTCCCATAATTCACACAACCATACACCTTGAAACACACAACCAAACACCTCGTTTCTTCTTCCCTGCAACTTTTTCACTCTTTTTCCTTCATCTTCCTTCGCCCATTCCAATCACCACCATGGCTGCCATTCATCATAATTGCAAATTTAAATAAAAAATGATTTCTTTTCAAGATGAACAAAATAAGACCCATATGGAGATGGGAGTCACCATCTTTGTTGTCTTTTGCACCTTCGACAACCGTCCTCACCCACCACCAACAGCCACCGTCGTTCATCAGCTTTAGAACCGATGATTAATTGTATCTTATGAAATCGTTGAGTAATCGAATTCATGGCACCTGTAAGAATTGGTTTTGGTTGGTGCACTGGTTTGGTCGAATTTGCAGAGGAAGGGCGATAGTTTGGTTGGGTTTGCAGAGGAATAACGATGACGGAGGAGAGAGGTTGGGATTGACGGAGCGGCTGCCACAGGGAAGGGAGGAAGAAGATAGGTGTTTGGTTATCAGGATAGCAAGAATTTGGACGTGAGTTTTAAAGACAGGTGGTGGACAAGGGGTGGATTTTTTTGCTAAATTGCCGTACTAACCGAATTGCCAACCGGTATCATACCGATTTTGTGCCAAAATTTTTGTTCCAATCGGTAATGGTACGGTATTATACCGTACCAAAATTTCATGGTACGGTATTTGTAATGGATACCATTACCACGGTATTACCGTACCATACCGAAAATGTAATACAATTTATAATTTATAAATTATATAATAGATAATTATATAACACATATTTATAATATTCCAATAATTTGAAAATAAAACCCTACTTATATTATCATTGTTGTTGGTGACTTTGATCTCTTGAAATTATGGAAAGAAATCAAACACAAAAGAGTTCCTAATTCTTTCACAAATAGCCATAATATCTTTGTAACCTCCACTTCTACTATTGCTAGTGAAAATGCATTTAGCCTAGGGAGGAGGGTTGTGGATCCTTTTAGGGTATCTTTGACTCCTAAAATAATAGAGGCACTAGTGCGTACTAGTGGTTGACTTAAGGGCAGATGAAGTAAACTTCTACAAGGAACCAACAGATGATATACTTCGATTTTACAAAGAAATGGAAGAAGAGAAAACAAGAAAGATATGCTTTAATTTTTTTAGTAAATTTATTATTAAATGGTCTTCAACTTTAATTCTTCTTGCTACTAATTAATATGTTTTTTTAGTTTGTAATGTAGGCTTGACACAAACTCAATATTCTACAAGTTCAATGCCTTCTCCAAAAGCTTCAACATCCCAAGCTTGAATAAATGATCAATGAATTCTCCTTTTTGAAGTTTACTTCCAATTTTCATTTGGTTTGAAACTTTAATTTATATTTGGATTGTTAACTTCTATTTGGATTGTAAGCTTAATTTTCATGATGAATCTTGATGCATCATTTGAATTATTATGTATGTGAATTGTGAATGATGAATAATATATAAATTTAATCTATAATGTATGAGATAAAGATACAAAAAAAAAGTTTTGCCCTTGAATTGGGTTAAAAAAACAAAAACAGATTTTGTCCTAAAACAAAATGGCAATTACCATTGCCATACCATGCCAACCGAACTTTTGGCAATACCGAACTTCATTATACCGAAAGTTTGGTACGATAATGGTAATAGATTTTACCAAACCGAAAGTTTGGTACGGTAATTGGTACAAGGGTTTTGGTACGGTAACCGTACCGAACCCACCCTTAGACAATTATTGGGCCATCTAATAAGTCAGTCTGGTACTGACAAGGCAGTACCCAAGTTTTATCCCCTTTGTTATATAGAAAAGTTAATGTTTTGTCTAACAGACTAACTAGTTAAACGAAATCATAATAACTACAAAAATGCTACTTTTATCACGTAGTTCTATCATCATTTATACTATTTTGTTAATAGAAATGAGACCTACATGTGTTGGCGAACCTTATCTCTATTAGAGAGATGAGACCTATATACGTTGATGGATTCCTATCTCTATTAAAAAAATGATATAAATAATTGTACAACTAGCGGTAAGTATAGCATTACTCAACTACCACACTCATCTAAATAGCAATTGGCGCCGGGTGCTAGGCGGCGTAAAGTGACAAATTCTCGTCACCGGAAAATGACCCTCTCCGATTCTATTTGTATTTATTTCTTTGAACTAGCAAAAGCCCAGTTACGAGCAACATCCATATTTGGATTCAGGGCATTTCCACGGATCCAAATTATTAACCCTGGTTCGTTGACATCCTAAATTAGGGGTGGTACGGATTGGTATGATTCAGTTTGACATAAGAAAAAAAAAGCCGATTCAATTAGTTCTCAAAGGTTCAGTTTGGTTCTGTACCTCCAATACCGTCATTAAAACTACACCAAACCTAACCATAGTTAATTAGCTTGACTCGGTTTAGTTTGGTCGGTCTAAATCTATTCAACACAAATAAAAAAGTTCAAGATTTCAAGAGTTTTAACCTCTAAACATTCATATATCTCACGCATTCTAATTCAATTGAATGGTTTAAGTTTTTCAGAACATAAAAAGTTCATCAAGTGGGATATAAATTAGTTTCAATTAAATAAAGAGTAAATTGTAGCTATGGTCCCTTAACTTTAACTCAATTGGAGCAATGATCATTCAACTAAAAATCCATTATCATTGGTCATTCAACTCATCAAAACGTGCAGCTATGGTCCCTCAACTAAAAATCCATTACCTTTGATCCCCTCAACTTTAATTCAACTGGAGAAATTGTCTCTTAACTTCAACCCAATTGTAGCAATGGTCATTCCAACATAACTCGTTTTGACAAAAAAATTTACGTAGTTGACGAAAATGACCATAATTACACACTTTGATGAGTTGAGGGACCCTAATTATATAAATGGTTATTCCAACATAACATATTTTGACAAAATTTTGAAGAAATTGATGAAAATGACTATAGCTACACATTTTGATAAGTTGAGAGACCAATGGTAATGGATTTTTAGTTGAGGGACCATTGCTCCAATTTGATTAAAGTTCAGGGACCATTGTTACAATTTACTCTTAAATAAAAGGGTGATTTTGTATAAAATCAATAAAAAGTTACAATATTGACAATATATCAACAATATTTATGTTATTGGTACGATACTTAAATACATTTAAAAAATTCATCATGTATTATGATACTTAAATGCATTTAAAAAAAATAAAAATTACAAAATCTGTCACTACAACTGTTACGACCTTCAACTAACACTAGGGGTGATATTGGTATGATTATTGTACCAAAACCCATGTACCAATTACCATACAAAACTTTTGGTATGACAAAACCTATTACCTTTACTGTGCCAAACTTTTGGTATACCGAATTTTGGCATGCCAAATAGTTATGTTGGCATGGTATGGTAATGGTAATTACGACTTTGTTTTGGGTCACTCTTTTCGCCCAAAATTTTGGAAATTTTTCAAACCCAATTCAAGGCGCAAACATATTTTTTGTGATAACTCATCCCTAATTTTATGTTTTTATAAATTTTAAATGAGTGAATTAACGAAAATGCCCTTAGAGGCGAGAACGTTGACTCCAGTTGACCATCATTTCGTGAAGCGTATGGGCTATTATTTATCATATTCTTGAAGTACTCAACGATACGGACGCGTAGGCGCAAGCGGAAGCGAATATAGAGTTACGGTTAAAATTTTACAGAACTACAAATTCGAAAAAGTACCCTTGTAAAGATTACTATTTATTATCTTATATATTTCTCATAATTATTATATTATTATTTTGAAATTATTTTGTTATCATATTATTATTATTTTATTATTAGTTGAGAGAAAAGAGTGGGAGTATTGGCCAATCGGAAAGAGAATGAGAGGAAAAAGATGACTGCTGCCCAATTGGAAGAGAATGGCAGGAGAGAGGGAGAGCAACCAGAGAAGGGGGAAAACATCATGTTGTTATAGAAGAAATAAAATTGCATAAAAGAAATAAGGACCTCGCTCAAAAGCGAAACAAAATGGGGGACACTATCAGGTATGCCTGACAGAGAGAATTGCTTGCAACACAACTACAAGCCCAGATGCACAAATGAAAAGAATAAACAAGCTTTTAGCTCAAGAAGGCATCTTTTGAACGTTGAACTTTCACGCTCATATAGCGAGAAACTATTCCAATCGGGAAAAGGGAAGAAAAATGAGTGACCAATCAGAAATAAGGAAATGATGGAAGGGAGATAAGAGAGGAGACCACCCAACTCGGACCCTCACCTGACCCGGGTTTTGACCAGGTTTCTATCGACTTTTCCGTTGCTTTTTCTGTCGGATTTCCGGCATGTTGAAGCCATCCAACACCATCACCTGACTCATCGATCTTCCCTCTTCAATTCCCACCCAAACTCGACGGCTTATAGCCCCAGTTTCATGAGGAACCGAGTGAGTGGCGCCGAGGGTCTCACGGCAGCGATCAGCCATTTCTGAAACAAACTTCGTCGACCACCACCATGGGTTGAATTCTCTTGAACCTAGGAACAGTCTCAAGGCTTGGTTGGAGTGGCGGAGCACCGAAGAAGCCGAATTGACAACCACCCTTTTCTAGGGTTTCCGGCGGGTTCGTGGAGATTTGAAGCTTTTTCCGGCCAAATTGGACTTAGCCACAGGTATAAAACTTGATCTACTCATTGAGATTTTCATTCTACTAAAATTTTAGAATTTTTGGAATTAGTTGAATTTTCCGGCGAGTCGGGATGGCCGACCGCCATGTACGGCAGAGCATGGCTAGTGGGCTGACGCTGCCTTTGTGAGTTAAATTTTATGTCAATTTGATAACCGTTTGTTATAGTTTGATAGTTTGAACCTAGTATGGAATACTATGTCACTTGACCATTTATGATTCGACTATCTGACCGTTGGATCATCACCAAACTTTAATACGTTATAGTACATAATATTTGAAGATATTAGAAACTTACGGATCAGGAATCCTACGTATGGATCTTCCCGAATTGGATTTGTAAGTTCGTAAAATAAAACGTCAGCTGCCACTTAATTTTAGCGATTGGCGAAGATCCAACCATTAGATCGTTCCGAAACTTTAGGATGTTGTTTTGGAAGCTTATTGAAACTCTTGGGAAGTTACGGATTGGAAATTCAGGGTGCGGATCTTCCTGATCGAGTTACCTAGGGTTGTGGACCCTACCTTCTACCTTTGACCGATGGTTCACTTTTGGTCAATGGGTTAGCAATCATTCTAGAATTCTGTTGGGATGCATTTTATGTAAGTTACGTGTTCTATCGATAATAATTCTGAGACATGATTTGATAATTGTTCTAGGCGCCGATTGTTCGAGACACCTCGATATTCGTGCTAGGGAGTTGTAACGCAGACTTCAGGTGAGTGGGTCTTTTCCTTTTTATAGTATATATATGATTGATAGTTTCCAATTATGCATTTGAAAAAGAATTTCTTACCTATGCCTGGATTAGACTAAAGTTTATAAAAATTAGCAAAATGACGGAATTTATGAAACATGTTGCATCCTACGAGATGCATGGGTATGCTTATAATCTTTGATGCCATAATTATATCTACGGCTATGAATGTTATTATGTTGATTAGAATTATTGCATCATTATGGCATGCTTATATTCATGTAGTCTGCTCATCATTGCTGCACCTCGGTGTTAGTGCTCGCCTCGGGCCAGAGCAAGTGCTTCACATATATGTTCACCTCCCGCATTGCACACTCACCTTGGATCCAAGTAGGTGTCAGTCCTGTCTTACAGGTCGCATTAGGCGACTCCGACTCGTAGGTGACCGCGCATAGCGCCAGTCTTCACGTGATCGTAGCACTAGAGCGTATATTATGATTACACCCAACTATGTCGTACAGGTTGCATTAGGCGACTTCGACTCATGTGCTAGCATAGATTGATGAGCAATAGGTTCAATCGTACAAGTCCCATTAGGCGACTTTGACTAGTGTGCTAGCATAGGTTATTGAGCACCTGATTTTACTTATATTACTGTTTAAATTTATATTTATTTCAAACCCTAATAGATTAGTGAATATGAATTTTTGTTTAATTGATATAAGATTATAGGGTAATACATTATATGGTTATTGATTATAGATTATTTATATGAATACTATGATGATTATTGATTTTTTTTTTTTGAAGTACATAAAAGAGGATATATATATATATATAGGAACTTGAATACACACATGGTCTAGCAAGAAAAAAAACAGCTGAACATGGTGAAGACATTTACATCATATTTATATTAACATAATAAACCCCAACTCAACCAACTAAAACCCTAAATAAAATGCAGCTTTGCAAATGACAAAAAAATGATTACCGTAACCACTATAAACCCTAATCAACTTACTCAATTACTTAAAAGACCCTAATGACCAGTTGTTGTTTAGAATAAAAATTGAATTCTTGATTATTCATATGATTGTTGATATTGATTAATTAAATTCTTGGTTTGATTATATATTAGTCTACTCTAGGATTAAGAGTCTAAGATATTTTTTTCTTTCTTTCATTATACAATTACGTAATGGAACGATGCTATAAAAAACAGTGTTTAAATCCTTCTCCAAATATTCTGGATAGTCCTCCTCTTCCTTCAAATATTCCGGGTAGTCCTCCTCCACCTTCAAATATTTCGAGCAGTCCTCCTCCGAGTAGTCATCCTTTGAGTATTTTGGGTAGTCCTCTTCCTTTGTATTGATTAATTATAGAAGACATTACTATATAAAAAGATTTGTTTATTGTCATTTTTCTTTAATCTTACACTCTTTTAAGTTCGCTCATTCCTCCGAGAATTCCTGACTTCGCCATTGAGTAGCTGTGAAATTTGTAATCCAGAAATGAAGAATAATAAGTAATAATATTGTGGAATATTCCACTGCTGTGTGAGTCTTCAAATCATAATTCCTTAGCCTAACCCCCTCATGCACGATAACTTGCAGCCTTTAGGCCCGTCCATCACGGCAGTGTTGTTGACCATATAAAGTTTGGCATTTTATGGGAATTCAATTATGAAGCCATACCAGCTGTGTTTTAACAATGAAAGTTCTCTAGTGACGTAGAATGGTAGCAATGATATCAGCAAATACCGACATCGGTTGTATTACAGTTTCAATAACCGAGAATCACATCGTTACTGTAAATTATGTAGCTTCTTGTTTTCTTTGTTTTTAGAAGGCGTATTACCTTTATTCACGTAATCGAAAATTCCCAAATATCACCTTCAAGCTCAACCTACAACCATTGAAACTCCATTCCTGCGTTTATATTCAAACCCACCAACAGAGCATATCATGATCAACACTAATACTATTTACCTCAAAATCTAAATTTCAAACATATGGAACCCAATGATTTAACAGGTATTGAATTGGATCGAAAATGAACCTAATGTAAGATGTAGTTAATTTAACATAAATTTAACTGATGCTTAACAGATCTGAAATTTTCAATAGACTAGTTACTTGTTTGGAATATTTAAAAAGGATGGGACTACTTTGAAATAACACTAAAAGATTGAGGAGTTCTAGGTACTTAATCCTTTTATTTTTTTTATAAGAAATAAGCTTTATCCTGACGCTTCCTGAAACTCAAGTTCATT
The DNA here is from genome assembly GCF_916048215.2 of Malus sylvestris. Taxonomy (NCBI): domain Eukaryota; kingdom Viridiplantae; phylum Streptophyta; class Magnoliopsida; order Rosales; family Rosaceae; genus Malus; species Malus sylvestris. The sequence continues at coordinate 1,764,470 of NC_062263.1, read as the reverse complement.
CTCATTTTACCCTGTAAACTCAAATTGTCCCACTTAACTCCTGTTTGGCATTTTTGCGGAGAAATGTCTTGGGTTGAATGAGGAAATAGCTTGCTAGGGGTCAGTCCAGGGACCAAATACGCCTAATAAAGCCATAATTAAGACAAGTCGTCTCATCACTTATTAGTCGTAACGTGGATCCTCCTGTAGCAGACATGCAAAAATGAAAAAGTCTAAAGTTTTTTTTTTTTTTTTTTTTTTGAAAAGGTGAAAAAGTCTAAAGTTAGGTATGCGCTTATGCCTATAAAACCAAAGGCCCATCGGTTCCCAACTTCATCATTTCATCACCAAATTAATTTGGCAGCAAATTGAAGAACTGATTGCTTAATCATGATGAACAACCAAGTAATCCTCAGTCTCACCTTAGCCATCTTCTTCGCAGGTAAACAAATTGACTTGTTATGTTCTTTTTGTTTACGGTTATTTGTATGTGATCTGGTACGTGTCATGATTCATGAAAAATGTTATATCGATCGTTAAACTGTTAGACATGAAATTTTAAACTGATGATTTTTGTTTTGTTTGAACGTTATTAATTTGTGTTCAAATTGATCCATAGTTGGTAACATTATCATAGACACATTGTTGACCCTAGAAACTACAAAGCCTACGTGGCTCGCAGGCCGAGTAATTAATGAGCTAACTACGTCCTTCGGTGAATGCGGGGCGTGCCAACTCGTCGGCCGAGCTCGGCCGAGGAGTAAATTTGTTGATGTTGCGTTGAGTCGCGCTACTGACTTCTGCGTCTTGCGATTGCGGCCGAGAAAGGAACACGTCTCGGCCTCTTGGGCTCTCGAACCTGAAGACAAGGTTACTATTCTTACGAAGTTCAATATCAAATTCGGCTTTCAATGTGCCGAATGTAATAACTGTAACACCTCACTTCGCCGAGAAGGCTGATGAGATGACCTCGACCAATAAGGATTTAGAAACCCTTCTCGACCGAGACTTGGATAGGTAATCAATCGTTCTCGCCGCAGTGCTGTTGATGCCAACGGAAGATACTGCGAGACCGACTGACTCTACGGTGACAGAGCTATCTATGCCGACTTAAGATATCACCGGTTGCTTCCACAGTGCTGTTGATGCCAACGGAAGATGTGTCAGCGAAAAAGGAAAAAGAAAAATCACAAGTTGTGAGAATTTGCGCAGGGCAATTTTGTGTGTTGAATTTGAGGGGGCCTCTTCCATTGTTTGTAGCCTTGTATTTATAGGTATCATCCTCATCTCGACGGCTCGCGTTGTAAAGCCGCTGCCAACATCAAAGTTTTCATTCATAACAATCTCCTAAAAGATTGTTATCACTTACCAACACGACACCATCTCGTGCTAATTAATAGTATATTAGCATATACCAATTAGTGCTAGTAAGCATCTTGACTTGAAATAATGATATGCATGCATGGCTCCGCCAAATCCAATCACACGTGGCTATCCATCTCCAATTTAACATCTTCATCTTCATGCAAGCATAATTCGTCGGGCGCCGTCCAAAAGCATATCCCATTTAGAATCCTTCATGCATTCTGGCGTGGATCAAACCCAACTGCATGCAATTACCCAACCTGATTAAAAATCCCCACCATTATCTCAATATTTTACGCAAGTAAATCCTGATCCAAACGTTTAATGGCCTCCACGTGCTGAAACCGTGCAATCACACAAAAAATATTCAACTTGATCACATCTCCCATTTATCCATGTCGTCTTATCCCATTTATTTTGCATCAAAACCGAGATAACTTGTTAAGAGATAATTATTATAATTAAAAATAATAATAATATCTCTTAACAATAATATCTTAACTTTTTATCCAACGGTTGAGAACCCTGCTTACTCAACGGCATTGACCGCTTAGGCCGATGGTGTAAAATCGGGTCCAAACATTGCCCCCCAATTTCCTTGAACTTCGGCTCGTAAGCCGAATGGTTAAGGAAATTAGCGCAATTGATGTTATATATGGTCGAGGAATCCACTTCATGGCCTGGTCGAAGTCCTCCGCCCACTACTTTTCATGGTACTCAGTTAAGTCCGTTCGACCAAAAGTTAAGTCAAATGACTTTCTCTATTAGCAGAGGACTTTCAAATTCTTAATACTTCTTCAGCCAACCCTCCTTGACCTTTTCGAACTACTCTTCTCGACTTCGGCCTATCTCAACTTCGGCCTAATGGTTGGCCGAGCGCAGACCACTCCACCAAGCTTGTCCTTGAGTTCATATGTGCTAACTTCGACCATTCCTAACAAAATCTTTGCATGCCGTGATATATCTTTTTTGCATGCCACCCTTTTTTGGTCGAGATCCCAATTTGCATGCCATGTTATATCTTTTTGCATGCTACCCCTTTTTTGGTCAAGATTCGAATTTGCATGCCATGTGGCGTGCAGGCCTACATAAAGTCCCACCGAGAAGAACCTAATTCTTAATACAATTGGTGGATGATTTGCTTAGGACGTGGTGGCTTGCATGGGACCGAGAAAACTAGGCCGAGAGGAAAGGCCATACTCGGCAACAATACACCCCGCTGAGCTCAGTACGTATGGTTATATATATATATATATATATATATATATATATATTAGTCGTCCGAGGAAGATATATATGGATTGCCGCAGTGTTGTTGCCCCTTTATTTTCTTATGCATCGGCTTAATTAGCCAGATGATTAAGAAAATAATTTATTCATTTTCTTAATAAAAGAAAACAAAAGTGGCCAAGCTATAAAGAGGAGGAGGCCAACGATGTTTTATTCCAAGCCGAGATCTTTTTACATCAAAATTTTCACTTTGACATTTTCCAAAGCCGAATAAAAGATCATCTCCAAATACGTTCGGCTTGAAGGAATATTTTTTATCGGTTGCCGATTGTGTTAAAAATTTATTATGCCCCCCAGGCATAATTTCGGCTTTTAATTCAAATAACTTGGCCGAATGAGATATCTCCTTATCGGCTTTATCGCCAATAATCATATCAATTAGCGTAGTTTCTTGGGCTAGGCCAATATCTCGGCCTCGTTCGTCATTGGAGCATTCTTTTGACGAATTATTTTCTGAGTCGATTTGTGGCTCAAAAACTTGAATTTTTCCATCTAGGCCTACCACACTTTCAGTCTCGACCGAAAAAATAGGTGGCCTAGGTTTGTCTTCTTGGCCGACCATATTTTCAGCCTCGACCGAAAAAATAGGTGGCCTTTGTTCTTCGGCCAAATTAACAATTTTCTTAGGCTGATGTTTGATTACGGCCGGAGCGGAAAATTGCCCCCCGGCCTTTGGACCTAACCATTTTTCAAATGGAATTGATCTGTAATCAGAAACGTAAGGAAAATTTTCTTTATCTAGCCAGGCATTAAATCGAGCTCTGTCTTCATTTACCCATTGCTCTTGCAGGGTAACATGAGCTTTTATTCTCAACATGCAAGCGAATGACTTTTGCATCTCTCCATGGCCACGAAGAACTTTTTCCACTTCCAAAGATCTTTTACATTCCTCATTGTGTTTTTTCAATTCCTCTAGGAGCTCGTACAATCGGCTACGTTGAGCCAGATTGGAATCTTGATATATCATATGAACTTCGTAGTATTAGCACTGGGTCCCACTGGGCGTGCCAAAATGTTGACCCTAGAAACTACAAAGCCTACGTGGCTCGCAGGCCGAGTAATTAATGAGCTAACTACGTCCTTCGGTGAATGCGGGGCGTGCCAACTCGTCGGCCGAGCTCGGCCGAGGAGTAAATTTGTTGATGTTGCGTTGAGTCGCGCTACTGACTTCTGCGTCTTGCGATTGCGGCCGAGAAAGGAACACGTCTCGGCCTCTTGGGCTCTCGAACCTGAAGACAAGGTTACTATTCTTACGAAGTTCAATATCAAATTCGGCTTTCAATGTGCCGAATGTAATAACTGTAACACCTCACTTCGCCGAGAAGGCTGATGAGATGACCTCGACCAATAAGGATTTAGAAACCCTTCTCGACCGAGACTTGGATAGGTAATCAATCGTTCTCGCCGCAGTGCTGTTGATGCCAACGGAAGATACTGCGAGACCGACTGACTCTACGGTGACAGAGCTATCTATGCCGACTTAAGATATCACCGGTTGCTTCCACAGTGCTGTTGATGCCAACGGAAGATGTGTCAGCGAAAAAGGAAAAAGAAAAATCACAAGTTGTGAGAATTTGCGCAGGGCAATTTTGTGTGTTGAATTTGAGGGGGCCTCTTCCATTGTTTGTAGCCTTGTATTTATAGGTATCATCCTCATCTCGACGGCTCGCGTTGTAAAGCCGCTGCCAACATCAAAGTCTTCATTCATAACAATCTCCTAAAAGATTGTTATCACTTACCAACACGACACCATCTCGTGCTAATTAATAGTATATTAGCATATACCAATTAGTGCTAGTAAGCATCTTGACTTGAAATAATGATATGCATGCATGGCTCCGCCAAATCCAATCACACGTGGCTATCCATCTCCAATTTAACATCTTCATCTTCATGCAAGCATAATTCGTCGGGCGCCGTCCAAAAGCATATCCCATTTAGAATCCTTCATGCATTCTGGCGTGGATCAAACCCAACTGCATGCAATTACCCAACCTGATTAAAAATCCCCACCATTATCTCAATATTTTACGCAAGTAAATCCTGATCCAAACGTTTAATGGCCTCCACGTGCTGAAACCGTGCAATCACACAAAAAATATTCAACTTGATCACATCTCCCATTTATCCATGTCGTCTTATCCCATTTATTTTGCATAAAAACCGAGATAACTTGTTAAGAGATAATTATTATAATTAAAAATAATAATAATATCTCTTAACAATAATATCTTAACTTTTTATCCAACGGTTGAGAACCCTGCTTACTCAACGGCATTGACCGCTTAGGCCGATGGTGTAAAATCGGGTCCAAACACACATATATAGAGATATAGAGATATTTTTTTGTTAACATAATGGTTATTTGATTATTCGTTTACAATTGGCATGTAGGTGCACATGCAGCTACGATCACCTTCACCAACAGTTGCCCCTATACCGTATGGCCAGGGTCCCTAACCTCCGATCAACAACCACAACTATCCTCCACAGGGTTCGAGTTAGCATCCGGCGCTAGCAGTTCCTTGACCACTCCAGTCCCATGGAAAGGCCGCTTCTGGGGCCGAACCGGATGCTCCACTGACGCCTCAGGAAAGTTCAGTTGTGCCACAGCAGAGTGTAGCTCTGGCCAAGTCACATGCAACGGTAACGGAGCAGTTCCACCAGCAAGCCTAGTCGAAATAAATATTGTCGCAAACGGAGGCCAAGATTTCTACGACGTAAGTCTTGTTGATGGCTTCAACTTGCCCGTGTCTGTTGCCCCACAAGGCGGCACGGGCGACTGCCAGACCTCTTCCTGCCCCGCCAACGTCAACGCTGTTTGCCCAGCTGAGCTGCAAGTGCAGGGGTCCGATGGGAGCGTAATTGCATGCAAGAGTGCGTGTACACAATTTAATCAACCACAATACTGCTGCACTCCTCCTAATGACACACCAGATACATGTCCACCCACAAACTACTCTCAGATATTTGAGGACCAGTGCCCTCAGGCTTATAGCTACGCTTATGATGATGTCAACAGCACCTTTACATGCAGCGGTGGACCAAACTACGTTATTACATTCTGTCCATCAGCCTAAAAATAGAACTAGAAAGGATATTATGTAATATCCCTTTATATCATACTATAGGAGAAATAAACTTTATGAATTTTGACGCTTAGTATTGTCATGAATTTGTAATAATTTCAATGAAATAAATAAAGAATAATACTCTTGCATTCCCCTCTTCGGGGATGAGCTATTCATGAATATATGCAAATACATATTTTTACCATAGAAAATTTATAATTAGAACCGTTCAATTTCTTAATCTTTCTTTAAATATTATCTTGACAAAAAATCATTTGAATCATAAATTATTTTATTTTTTAAATGTATCAAATAAATTAACCATGTATGCAAATAAATCAACAGCCTCTTTACATATTAGCCTAAAAATATAGGTACTTGAAAGGACAAAATTCCCTTTATACCATAGGACAAATAAACCCTATTAATTTTAACACATAGGTATTGTCATGAATATGAAATATTTCTATGAAATAAGATGTTGTCCAAGGCCTACGTAGCTAATGCGCTGTTTCTAGCTAGCATTAGTGCAAGAACCGACGAGTTTAAATTTTTAACCCAAAAAATTTAGGGTTTAACCTAGAAACATGTTTTCTGCTCCAACTCTTCTGGGTTAAATTTTTAGTCCGAGATTATTAAAAAATGAATTTAGGATTCTTAAAGTAACTTTAATATATATATATATATATATATATATATATATATTTGTAGACTATCCTAATTTAATTTTATGAATTTTTTAACCTAAAAATATTTAGATTCCGATAAATATTGAAAAATTACTAAACTGACACCATGAAACTCGTCAGACACTATGAAAGAATATGAAAAAACAATTGCTTTTAATTACTTTAGCCGTTGGATCTAAATTTGGAGAGTTAAATCTTTTTTTTTTTTTTACAATTAGATTTGATCTTAACTGTTAGATTCAATGAATTTATAAATATAAAACTAAAAAAAATACATATATTTGGTGAGTCAACCCTACTAACCCAAAGGGAATCCTGGCCTAAATTTGCCCCAGAAATGAGTTATGGGTTACAACTCATATTTACCCTAAGGGTTGGAGCAAATTGGGGTAGGTTTAGAACCTAAAATTTGAATTTTACTCTAAGGGTTGGAGGATATCTAAAAGGGGTAAAAGCTACATCTCAACGGAAAATGGTACATTTGCCAATTTTTCAGTAGTTTAGGACTACTTGGAAAATGAAAGAAGAAGTTTGATTCCAAAATTTTATTTTGTTTTATTTAAAAAATGGACTAGCTGGTGGTTTCGCCATGACAGTCCTCTCTTCCAAGGGCTGGGAAGGCTTATAGAGGCATTTCAGTCTCCTCCTGACCACCATCATATGATTCACCAACACTAGGAATTATTACTATAGTTTAAAATTGAGGGGAGTTTGGCATTGTTCATAAGCACTGTCAAATTGGCTACGTTTCCATTTATTTCCATTTAAATACAAAACTACCACTCTTCTGAAAACAATTAAAAGGAGTTGGGTTTATTCAATTTCGGCCTGGAATTGGGTTGTGCCGTGTAGGCCGGGCCTGTTTTCAAAGAGGGCGATTTCTAAGGTGCAAACGGAGCTTTGCGGACAGTGTGCAGATGGGATGTGGACCATATGATTAAATTTGAACGGTTGAAAACGAATTCATCAGAAAGGGCTTAGTGTGAAACCGGGTTAAAAAAGACTTGTGAGTTAATGAAAACGGTATCCGTGAAAATTCAAAAAATAGGAAATTAAGCTCTCCCTCCTATCTGCACGACAACAGTTGAAACCATAAGCAACAGTTGAGACTCTATATAGAATTATAGTCACCCTTTTATGTTTATGATAATTATAATTAAAAGTTGATATGAAAGTACTTGTATACTCTTAAAATGAGTTTTCTTATCACAACCAAAAAAAAAAAAAACCCTACAAAAACACTCAAACGTTGATAGTTTTCATTCTTAGGATTGAAAATACGGGTAAGAACGCAAAATCCAACTGTCCATATATGTGTGTTTTAGATTCCCAGAGTTTCTTAGCAAGCAAACAGAGTATAACAAGGACCCTAAAGTCATATTAGTTGATATCTCTTCTCTCAATTTGTGTTATGTGGTTTTTTTATTTGATAGTTTTCCTGCTTTTACTTGTTTGTTCACATGTAAGTCCCTAACGCACTGCGTCAAGGGATGATAAGCCTTTCTCAAGCTTCTACAAATGCAGCAATTCTACTTTTCTGGTGCAAATGAGAAGAGAAAAAAAAAAGCACACATGCATAAAGATTTGTATGCAATAGAGAGAGAGAGAGTTACAATGACGGTGGTGGGCTGGGCACTAGCTTCGGTTGAGATGACGGTGGTTGCGGAGTTGATAGTGTCAACGCTGCTATCCATGATTGCTTGTGTGATCCCAAAAAGCTCGTTGCTTTGCTTTTGGAGCTAAATTCCTCTTCTTCTTTTTTTCTCAAATAAACAACTCTGGTGAGGATTGACTATATGGGTTTCGAATTCCCTGTTATGTGGCCGGAGAACGACAGTTTTCTGGCTAGATTTGACCGACATGGCAGATTCAATCTAAATGAACATTTCTTGAGCTTGAATTTTAAATTTTTTCATTTTGGTTTTATAGGAAAACTCATTTTAAGGGTATGTTAGTAATTTCATGTAAAATTTTGGTTATAATGACCATTAACTTAAAATGGTGGCTATAATTCAATATATAGGGTCCAAAATTTGGTTAATTTTGCAAATTTCCCTAACAAACCTTCAAAAGAAGATAAAGAAACATGAGAAGAAACCCCACACACATTGTACATTCCGCAATTTCCAGCCACACAATAATAGAGATCTCAACCAAGACGCTCACCCAATGCAGACGAATGTCCACTGGCTCTCAGACCGCCACTTCACCATGTCCCTATTTTCACAAGCACCGGCTTGCATTTTGCTCCATTGCTTCAACGCCCCTAGTGCCAAATCGATAGGTCACTTCATGGTTGGCCTCGACGAGCACTCTAACCCAACACAGCGATGTCGAGAGGTTTTCTAGAGACTCCAGTATTGAGTACGGGTTCGCAGTCGAAATTGTGGGTTCTTGCAATGGCTTCTTGTGCCTATACGATGGTAGACCTAACTTCGGCCATTTTTTGGATATCTAATCCCATTTACTGGTGAATCTTTGGCACTTCCAAGTTCCAACACCTACTTAAAATGAAGAAATTGGTCCATCTGTTTGTGGGTTGGGTTTAGTCCCATCAGTGGTGTCTTTAAAGTTGTTCGGTTTAGCAATCCAAGCAAAGCATTTGATGGAGAATTTGGTGAGCGGAGGTAATGGTTTTGACTGTTGGCTCTGGGAATTGGAGTCTTGAGAGGTTCTCTCTCTAATTGTTCCTACACATTATAAATTGTAGACGTTAGGGTGATGAAAGAATATGGTGTTAAGGAGTCTTGGACCAAGAGCTTGAAATTATCGACTGTTTGATTATCATATTCATCGAGTGGTGAAATTTACAGTGGAAGGAAAAATCTTCTTCTTACGTGATTTTCAACTTACAGAATTATATTCCTTGAAAATTTGGCTCTCTATGTGTCGAGGTTGATGGAATGCTATTCGAGCTTTCATTGACCTCGATCATGCGTGTGTCCATATTCCAAGCTTTGTCTCGCTTAGAGATGCCATTATGGGTTAGAGCTTTTTAAGGCTAGTTAAGCATTATGTCTTTCAAGCTATGTCCAATTTCAAACTTCTAAGTAGTCATTTTGTTACTGATAAGGATGCTTAGTTAAAGATTAGAACTACTATTTTTCACAATTAATTGCAATTCATCCTCTACATTAATCCGTCTTTGTTCAATTTACATATTTTTTTTCGTACATATTGGATTTCTATGAAATTATAAGGCAAGCCCCTTCATAAACAAATGTTGCAAAAGGATGGGTGATTACAAACCCTTCTCATGAAATGACAGGTTGACAAATGGTGAATTCAAATATACAAAGCTGTCTATTTTTCTTGTGGTAAATACATGTTTTTATAGTCAAATATTTACCTAATATACACTAAGATGAACAAGAAGAAACTATACTAGCTATAGCATTAGTCAGTAGTTAACATTTTTATTGTTGTTTCTCAAATTTATATTTGGTATCTCCTAGGATTCTTGAATGCAAGAGAACATTTCTGTTTTTTAGGAGGTATAGGCACACGTTCCTTTGTTGTACTTATCGAAGTTCTCATGTAGATAAATTTTATTTACAGATTGATGAGTTTAGTTATGTCTTTGATTCAGGGAATTGGCAAATGATCCAGTTAAGTTACGGGAAGCGAGTTTCGATCGATCACCACCTCACATTCCCAAACATGTTGAGGTTGATGTGCTGAGAACGGTGATCTTTCAAATGAGCACATATTTTGGTATGGACTTAGCAGCTGAAAACGACGGGACTTTTTTCTGTAGCTCATGAAATGAGAGTTGTGTGTGTGTGTGGATTTGAGAATCAAAGTTACTCTTCCAAGTACTGTCTTCTACCTGGTTTTGAAAATATTCAAGTGACTCGATACAGTGTGTTCCCTTGACATCATGTATATGGTTGGGTCAGGAGTGCGTAGGTTGGGCATGATTCTCAAGTGCCCTTTCCTGTGCCTCCGTTGGTCTTCTTTGGGTCCTTTTGATCCTGTTCTTCTAGCTAGCCAAATGATAAATCCGAGGCTTTGAGTTTTCATAATGCTATTCCTTAAGAGCAACTCCAGCAAAGGCCCCCTAGGGAAACTCACTATTGAATCTGTTTATACCATATTTAGGATCTCGTATTTAGACCTCGTATAAATACTCGAGGGACTTAAATGTAATTATGTAATAAAGGAATGGACAAATATGTAATTAGGGGAGGAGCCCTTATTCTATAAAAAAGGCTCATTCTCACCCTCAGAGGCCAATTCCTAAGCCTCTCACCCCCTCTCAAAGCTCTCACATTACAGAGCTCACTCTCAGAGCTCTCTTTCTCCCTCACTTCTCAGAGAAATACAATACAATCAGTGTGGACGTAGCCCAAACCTTGGGGTGAACCACGATACATCTTGTGTTATTTACATTACATGCAGATTCACGGCCGGATTTACGTTGTTCCAAGACCCTCCGGTTTTGTGCATCAACAGAATCCACACAATAACTACCTTTGATAAACAGTAACCATCTTTTACATCTCCACCCCAAAATTGAATAATCATGACAATAGACAATAAAATATTAATATTTTTATCATAACAACTACAAAAATGCTACTTTTATTACGTAATTCTATTATCATTTATACTATCTTGTTAATATAAATGAGACCTACATGTGTTGACAGACCTTATCTCTGTTAGAGAGATGAGATCTATATGCGTTGATGGATTCCTATCTCTGTTAGAGAGATGATATAAATGATTATACAACTAGTGGTAAGTATAGCATTACTCAACTACCATACTCATCTAAATAGCAATTGACGCCTGGTGCTTGGCGGCGTAAAGTGACAAATTCCCGTCAACCGGAAAATGACCCTCCCCGATTCTATTTGTATTTATTTCTTTGAACTAGCAAAAGCCCAGTCACGAGCAACATCTATATTTGGATTCAGGGCATTTCCACGGATCCAAATTATTAGCCCTGGTTCATTGACATCCTAAATTAGGGGTGGTGCGGATTGGTATGATTCGGTTTGACATAAGAAAAAAAAAAGAAAAAAGAAAAAAAAAAGCCTATTCAATTAGTATTCAACGGTTCAGTTTGGTTTTGTACCTCCAATACCGTCATTAAAAGTAAACCAAACCTAACCATGGTTAATTAGCTTGACTCGGTTTAGTTTGGTCGGTCTAAATCTATCCAACACAAAAAAAAAAGTTCAAGATTTCAAGAGTTTTAACCTTTTAAACATTCATATATCTCACGCATTCTAATTCAATTGAATGATTTAAGTTTTTTCAGAACATAAAAAGTTCATCAAGTGGGATAGAAATTAGTTTTAATTAAATAAAAGGGTGATTTTGTATAAAATCAATAAAAAGTTACAATATTGACAATATATCAACAATATTTATGTTATTGGTACGATACTTAAATGCATTTAAAAAAGTTCATCATGTATTAAGATACTTAAATTGTCACATCCCAGCCCGGGATCCACCACATCCCGGGCCCGCTCCACCATTGTAGCACAATATTGTCTGCTTTGGGCCTCGACTACGTCCTCACGGTTTTGTTTCTAGGAACTCACACGAGAACTTCTCAGTGGGTCACCCATCATGGAATTGCTTTCGCGCGCTACTCGCTTAACTTCGGAGTTCCGATGGAACCCGGAGCCAGTGATCTTCCAAAAAACCTCGTGCTAGATAGGGATGAGAATATACATATAAGGATCATTCCCCTTGGTGATGTGGGATCTTACATAAATGCATTTAAAAAAACAAAAATTACAAAATTTGCCACTACAGCTGTTATGACCTTCAACTAACACTAGGGGTGGTATTGGTATGATTATTGTACCAAAACCCATGTACCAATTACCATACCAAACTTTTGGTATGACAAAATCTATTACCTTTACCGTGCCAAACTTTCGTTATACCGAATTTTGGCATGCCAAATAGTTATGTTGGCATGATATGGTAATGGTAATTACCACTTTGTTTTGGGTCACTCTTTTCGCCCAAAATTTTGGAAAATTTTCCAACCCAATTCAAGGTGCAAACGTATTTTTTGTGATAACTCATCCCTAATTTTATGTTTTTATAAATTTTAAATGAGTGAATTAACGAAAATAGCCTTAGAGGCGAGATCGTTGACTCCAGTTGATCATCATTTCTTGAAGGGTATGGGCTATTATTTATCATATTCTTGAAGTACTCAACGATACAGATGCGTAGGCATAAGCGGAAGCGAATATGGAGTTACAGTTAAAATTTTACAGAACTACAAATTTGAAAAAGTACCCTTGTAAAGATTACTATTTATTATTTTATATATTTCTCATCATTATTATATTATTATTTTGAGATTATTTTGTTATCATATTATTATTTTATTATTAGTTGAGAGAAAAGAGTGGGAGTATTGGCCAATCGGAAAGAGAATGAAAGGAAAAAGATGACTGCTACCCAATTGGAGGAGAATGGTGGGAGAGAGGGAGAGCAACCAAAGAAGGGGGAAAGCATCCTGTTGTTATAGAAGAAATGAAATTGCATAAAAGAAATAAGGACCTCGCTCGAAAGCGAAACGAAATGGGGGACACTATCGGGTATGCCTGACAGAGAGAATTGCTTGCAACGCAACTACAAGCTCAGATGCATGAATGAAAAGAATAAACGAGCTTTTAGCTCGAGAATGCATCTTTTGATCGTTGAACTTTCACGCTCATATAACGAGAAACTATTCCAATCGGGAAAAGGGAAGAAAAATGAGTGACCAATTAGAAATGAGGAAATGAGGGAAGGGAGAGAAGAGAGGATGCCACCCAACTCGAACCCTTACCTGACTTGGGTTTTGACCCAGTTTCTGGCGACTTTTCCGTTGTTTTTTCTGTCCGATTTCCGGCATGTTGAAGCCATCCAACACCACCACCTGACTCATCGATCTTCCTTTTTCAATTCCCACCCAAACTCGACGGCTTATAGCCCCAGTTTCATGAGGAACCGAGTGAGTTACACCGAGGGTCTCACGGCGGCGATCAGCCATTTTTGAAACAAACTTCGTCGACCACCACCATGGGTCGAATTCTCTTGAACCTAGGAACAATCTCAAGGCTTGGTTAGAGCAGCGGAGCACCAGAGAAGCAGAATTGACAACCACCATTTTCTAGGGTTTCCGGCGGGTTCGTGGAGATTTGAAGCTTTTCCCGGACATATTGGACTGGGCCACAAGTATAAAACTTGTTGTCCTCATTGAGATCTTCATTCTAGTAAAATTTAAGAATTTTTGGAATTAGTTGAATTTTCCGGCAAGTCGGGGTGGCCGACCGCCATGTGGGGCGAAGCATGGCCAGTGGGCTAACGCTGCCTTTTTGAGTTAAATTTGATGTTCTGATGTCAATTTGATAACCGTTTGTTATAATTTGATAGTTTGAACCTAGTATGGAATACTACGTCACTTGACCATTTTATGATTCGACGATCTGACCGTTGGATCATTACCAAACTTTAATACGTTATAGTACATAATATTTGAAGATATTAGAAACTTATGGATTGGGAATCCTATGTACAGATCTTCCCTAATTGGATTTGTAAATTCATAAAATAAAATGTCATCCGCCACTTAATTTTAGATTGGCGAAGATCAGACCATTGGATCGTTCTGAAACTTTAGGATGTTGTTTTAGAAGCTTATTGAAACTCTTGGGAAGTTACAAATCAGAAATCCAAGGTTCGGATCTCCCTGATCGAGTTACGTAGGGTTGTGGACCCTACCTTCTACCTTTGACCGACGATTGACTTTTGGTCAATGGGTTAGCAATCATTCTAGAATTCCTTAGGGATGCGTTTTATGTAAGTTACGTGTTCTATCGATAAGAATTCTGGGACGTGATTTGATAATTGTTCAAGGCGCCGATCGTTCGAGACACCTCGACATTCGTGTTAGGGAGTTGTAGCGCGGACTTCAGGTAAGTGGGTCTTTTTCTTTTTATAGTAAATATATGATTGATGGTTTCCAATTATGCATTTGAAAAAGAATTTCTTACCTACACCTGGATTAGACTAAAGTTTATAAAAATTAGCGAAATGATGGAATTTATGAAACATGTTACATCCTACGAGATGCATAGGTATGCTTATAATCTTTGATGCCATAATTATATCTACGGCTATGAATGTTATTATGTTGATTAGAATTATTGCATCATTATGGCATGCTTATATTCATGTAGTCTGCTCATCATTGAAGCACCTCGGTGTTAGTGCTCGCCTCGGGCCAAAGCAGGTCCTTCACGTGTATGTTAACCTCCCGCACTGCACACTCACCTTGGATCCAAGTAGGTGTCAGTCCTGTCGTACAGGTCGCATTAGGCGACTCCGACTCGTAGGTGACCGCGCATAGCGTCAGTCTTCACGTGATCATAGCACTATAGTGTATTATGATTACACCCAGTCATGTCATACATGTTACACTAGGCGACTTTGACTCGTGTGCTAGCATAGATTGATGAACAATAGGTTCAGTCGTATAGGTCCCATTAGGCGACTCTGACTGATGTGCTAGCATAGGTTGTTGAGCACCTGATTTTACTTATATTACTGTTTAAATTTATATTTATTTCAAACCCTAATAGATTAGTGAATATGAATTTTGTTTAATTGATATAAGATTATAGGGTAATACATTATATGGTTATTGATTATAGATTATTCATATGAATACTATGATGATTATTGATTTTTTTTTTTTGAAGTACATAAAAGAGGATATATATATATATATAGGAACTTGAATACACACATGGTCTAGCAAGAAAAAAAACAGTTGAACATGGTGAAGAATTTTACATCATATTTATATTAACATAATAAACCCCAACTCAACCAACTAAAACCCTAAATAAAATGCAGCTCTGCAAATGCCAAAAAATTGATTGCCATAACCAATATAAACCTTAATCAACTTACTCAATTACTTAAAAGACCCTAATGACCAGTTGTTGTTTAGAATAAAAATTGAATTCTTGATTATTCATATGATTGTTGGCATTGATTAATTAAATTGTTGGTTTGATTATATATTACTCTATAGTCTATTCTAGGATTAAGAGTCTAAGATATTTTTCTTTCTTTCATTATACAGTTACATAATAGAACGATGCTATAAAAAATAGTGTTTAAATCCTTTTCCAAATATTCCGGATAGGGATTGGCAAAATACTCATGGGTTTGGGTAACCGCGGTTACCCACCCATTTAAAGTTAACGGTTATGGTTATGGGTAACCGTTTAGACGAACTAACGGTTATGGGTATAATCATTTATCCGTGAAATTTAAATGGACGATTATGGGTATTACCCACGATTATAACGGATATCCATCGGTTATGGGTATTATCCGCGGTTATAACGGATATACATTTACCCATTTAATTTAATATATGTAAAATTAAAAAAAAAAAAAATTAATTTTCCATATTTTCAATTTCCATATTTTCTTGCATTTTCTCATAAACCAAACAGGGCATCAAATTTAATTTTTCTTTTTAACTCTTATTCGGTGCTGGGTTTTGATTGCTCATTATTTCAAGTTTCATGAATTCGGTTTCTCCAAGAATTGCGATATTTTTATGAATTTTTGTGCTTTAGCAATTGATGAAGCTTGAATTTCTATACAATTGATTATGTGTTAAAGAATAATCATACCCTTTTTTTTGTCA
Source organism: Malus sylvestris (assembly GCF_916048215.2). NCBI lineage: Eukaryota > Viridiplantae > Streptophyta > Magnoliopsida > Rosales > Rosaceae > Malus > Malus sylvestris. The sequence continues at coordinate 1,748,385 of NC_062263.1, read as the reverse complement.
ATGGAGAAAAAAAGGTCTAGATATGATTTTTACATGTTCAATTTATGTTGGGCAGCCTTCTAACTTTGTATTTTATAGGATTAAGTATTATGTTTTCTATGGTTGATTAGCTAAAATGTCGAAAAAATGAGTCTAGATATGATTTTTACATGTTCAATTTATGCTGGGCAGCATTCTAACTTTGTATTTTATAGGATTAAGTATTATGTTTTCTATGGTTGATGAGCTAAAATGTCAAAAAAATGGGTCTTCGTTAATGTTGTATATGTTGTGAAACAAAATGCAATGTGTGACCGTGATGTTTAGTCGTCTATTGAGCCTTTGAAATCCCCGAATTTTGTAATTTTCAAGTTGTTAAAAAAAAAAAATACATGTAGACGGATGAAAAAAAGGGTAAATGGGTAAAAAATGATAAACAGGTTCAAAAACAGGTAAACGGGTAAATGGTTATGGTTAAATGGGTAAACGGTTATGGTTATGGTTAAATGGGTACACGGTTATGGGTATGGTTAACCATTTATAAACGGTTATGGGTATAGGTATAACCGTTTATGCAATTACCCGACGGGTAAACGGTTATGGGTAAATAACCGCAGTTACTCACCCGCCATAACCATTGCCCATCCCTAACTCCGCATAGTCCTCCTCTTCCTTCAAATATTCCGGATAGTCCTCCTCCACCTTCAAATATTTCGAGTAGTCCTCCTCCGAGTATTCTGGGTAGTCCTCTTCCTTTGTATTGATTAATTATAGAAGATATTACTATATAAAAAGATTTGATTGTTGCCATTTTTCTTTAACCTTGCACTCTTTTAAGTTCGCCCCCCCTCCCCCCCCCCCAAAAAAGAATTCCTGGCTTCACCATTGAGTACCTGTGAGATTTGTAATCCAGGAATGAAGAATAATAAGTAATAATATTGTGGAATATTCCACTGCTGTGTGAGTCTTCAAATCATAATTCGTTAGCCTAACCCCTCATACACGATAACTTGCAGCCTTTAGGCCCGTCCATCACGGCAGTGTTGATCATATAAAGTATTCAACTATGAAGCCATATGGTTCAATGGTACCAATGATATCAGCAAATACCGACATCGGTTGTATTACATTTTCAATTACCGAGAATCACATCGTTACTGTAAATTATTTAGTTGCTTGTTTTCTTTGTTTTTAGAAGGCGTATTACGTTTTTTTTTTTTTTTGGAAACTTAGAAGGCGTATTACTTTGCCTCAAGGAGTTACTGTAAATGGTTGTTGTTTTCATTTTGGGTTAAGTACTTAAAACCCTTCAATCTTTTAATGTCATTTTAAATTGGTCTCAATTTTTTGATATATTCCAAACAATTATCCAACTTATTGAAAATATTACATCTATTAAGCCTCAGTTAATTTTTCTATTAAATGTATATGTGGCAACAATGCGTTCCACTTTTTAGCTTACTTGAACATTAAAATAATACTAAAATTAACTTAAAAAAGACATGAAAATAAAAAATAAAAGTAAATAAACAAATTCGCCAAAAAAAAAATGAAAATAAAAAATTCCTAAATATCACCTTCAAGCTCAACTTACGACCATTGAAACCTCATTCCTGCGTAACCCACCAACGGAGCATATCATGATCAACACTAATACTGATTACATCAAAATCTAAATTTTAAACATATCGACAATGATTTAACAAGTATTGAATTGGATCGAAAACGAACCTAATGTAAGCCGTAGTTAATTTAACAGAAATTTAAATCAGGCTTCACAGATCTGAAATTTTCAGTAGACTAGTTAGTTGTTTGGAATATTTAAAAAGGTTGGGACCATTTTGAAATGACACTAAAAGATTGAGGGGTTTTAGGTACTTAATCCTTTCATTTTTATATAAGAAATAGGCTTTATCCTGACACCTCCTAAAACTCAAGTTCATTCTCATTTTACCCTGTAAACTCAAATTGTCCCACTTAACTTCTGTTTGGCATTTTTGCGGAGAAATGTCTCGGGTTGAATGAGGAAACAGGGACTAAATACGCCTAATAAAGCCATACGACAAGTCGTCTCATCGCTTATTAGTGGTAACGTGGATCCTCATGTAGTAGACTTGCAACAATAAAAAAGTCAAAAGTTAGGCATGCGCTTATGCCTATAAAACCAAAGGCCCATCGGTTCCCAACTTCATCATTTCATCACCAAATTAATTTGGCAGCAAATTGAAGAACTGATTGCTTAATCATGATGAACAACCAAGTAATCCTCAGTCTCACCTTAGCCATCTTCTTCGCAGGTAAACAAATTGACTTGTTTTGTTCTTTTTGTTTACAGTTATTTGTATGTGATTTGGTACGTGTCATGATTCATGAAAAATATTATATCAATCATTAAACTGTCAGATATGAAATTTTAAACTGATGATTCTTGTTTCGTTTGAACGTTATTAATTTGTGTTCAAATTGATCGATAGTTGGTAACATTATCTCATAGACACATATATAGAGATATAGAGATATTTTTTTGTTAACATAATGGTTATTTGATTATTCGTTTACAATTGGCATGTAGGTGCACATGCAGCTACGATCACCTTCACCAACAGTTGCCCCTATACCGTATGGCCAGGGTCCCTAACCTCCGATCAACAACCACAACTATCCTCCACAGGGTTCGAGTTAGCATCCGGCGCTAGCAGTTCCTTGACCACTCCAGTCCCATGGAAAGGCGGCTTCTGGGGCCGAACCGGATGCTCCACTGACGCCTCAGGAAAGTTCAGTTGTGCCACAGCAGAGTGTAGCTCTGGCCAAGTCACATGCAACGGTAACGGAGCAGTTCCACCAGCAAGCCTAGTCGAAATAAATATTGTCGCAAACGGAGGCCAAGATTCCTACGACGTACGTCTTATTGATGGCTTCAACTTGCCCGTGTCTGTTGCCCCACAAGGCGGCACGGGCGACTGCCAGACCTCTTCCTGTCCCGCCAACGTCAACGCCGTTTGCCCAGCTGAGCTGCAAGTGAAGGGGTCCGATGGGAGGGTAATTGCATGCAAGAGTGCGTGTACACAATTTAATCAACCACAATACTGCTGCACTCCTCCTAATGACACACCTGCTACATGTCCACCCACAAAATACTCTAAGATCTTTGAGGACCAGTGCCCTCAGGCTTATAGCTACGCTTATGATGATGTCAACAGCACCTTTAAATGCAGCGGTGGACCAAACTACGTTATTACGTTCTGTCCATCAGCCTAAAAATAGAACTAGAAAGGACATTATGTAATATCCATTCATATCATACTATAGGAGAAATAAACTTTATGAATTTTGACGCTTAGTATTGTCATGAATTTGTAATAATTTCAATGAAATAAATAAAGAATAATACTCTTGCATTCCCCTCTTCGGGGATGAGCTATTCATGACTACTTCCAAATATGTATTTTTATCGTAGAAAATTTATAATTAGAACCGTTCAATTTCTTAATTTTTCTTTAAATATTATCCCGACAAAAAATCATTTGAATCAGAAATTATTTTATTTTTTAAATGTATCAAATAAATTAACCATGTAAGCATCAAATAAATCAGCAGCCTCTTTACATATTAGCCTAAACTATAGGTACTTGAAAGGACAAAATTCCCTTTTATCTATTACGATACATACAATAGGACAAATAAACCCTATTAATTTTAACACATAGGTATTGTCATGAATATGAAATATTTCTATGAAATAAGATGTTGTCCAAGGACTACGTAGCTAATGCGCTGTTTCTAGCTAGCATTAGTGCAAGAACCGACGTGTTTAAATTTTTAACCCAAAAAATTTAGGGTTTAACCTAGAAGCATATTTTCTGCTCCAACTCTTATGGATTAAATTTTTAGTTTGAGATTATTAAAAAAATGAATTTAGGATTCTTAAAGTAACTTCAAAAAAAAAAAAATTTGGTAGACTATCCTAATTTAATTTTATGAACATTTTAACTTAAAAATATTTAGATTCTGATAATATTGAAAAATCACGAAACTGACACCATGAAACTCGTCAAACACTATGAAAGAATATGAAAAAACAATTGTTTTTAATTACTTTAGCCGTTGAATCTAAATTTGGAGCATTAAATCTATTTTTTTTTACCGTTGGATTTGATCATAGGAGATCTTAACTGTTGGGAAAAACTAAAAAAAATACATATATATGGTGAGCCAACCCTACTAACCCAGGGGGAATCCTGGCCTAAATTTGCCTCAGAAATGAGTTTTGGTTTAAAACTTATATTTACCCTAAGGGTTGGAACAAGTTGGGGTAGGTTTAGAACCTAAAATTTGAATTTAACTCTAAGGGTTGGAGTAGATCTAAAGGGGGTAAAAGCTACATCTCACCGGAAAATGGTACATTTGCTAATTTTTCAGTAGTTTAGGACTAGTTGGAAAATGAATGAAGAAATTTGATTCTAAAATTTTATTTTATTTTATTTTATTTAAAAAATGGACTAGCTGGTGGTTTCGTCATGACAGTCCTCTCTTCCAAGGATCGGAAAGGCTCACATAGGCATTTCAGTCTCCTCCTGACCACCATTATATGATTCACCAACACCAGGTATTATTAGTATAGTTTAAAATTAAGGGGAGTTTGGCATTGTTCATAAGCACATTGAAATTGGCTACATTTCCATTTATTGCCATTTAATTACAAAACTGCCGCTCTTCTGAAAACAATCAAAAGGAGTTGGGTTCATTCAATTTCGGCCTGGAATTGGGTTGAGCCGTGTAGGATGGGCCTGTTTTCAACAAGGGCAATTTCTAAGGTGCAGACAGAGCTTTGTGGACAGTGTGTCCAGATGGGATGTGGACCGTAAGATTAAATTTGAACGGCTGAAAACAAATTCATTAGAAAGGGCTTAGTGTGAAACCGGGTTAAAAAAGACTCGTGAGTTAATGAAAACGGTATCCGTGAGAATTTAAAAAATAGGAAATTAAACTCTCCCTCCTATGCGCACTACAACAGTTGAAACCATAAGCAACAGTTGAGACTCTAAATAGAATTATAGTCACCCTTTTAAGTTTATGATAATTATAATCAAAAGTTGAAATGAAAGTACTGATATACTCTTAAAATGAGTTTTCCTATCACAACCAAAAAACAAAATCCTACAAAAACACTCAAACATTGATAGTTTTCATTCTTAGGATTGAAAATACGTGTAAGAACGCAAAATCCAACTGTCCATATATGTGTGTTTTAGATTCCCAGAGTTTCTCAGCAACCAAACAAAGTATAACAAGGACCCTAAAGTCATATTAGTTGATATCTTTTCTCTCAATTTGTGTTACGTGGATTTTTTATCTGATAGTTTTCTTGCTTTTACTTGTTTGTTTACATGTAAGTCCCAAATGCACTGCGTCAAGGAATGATAAGCCTTTCTCAAGCTTCTACAAATGTAGCAATTCTACTTTTCTGGTGCAAATGAGAAAAGAAAAAAAAAGCACACATGCATAACGATTTGTATACAATAGAGAGAGAGACTTACAAAGACGGTGGTGGGCTGTGCACTAGCTTCGGTTGAGATGACGGTGGTTGCGGAGTTGATAGTGTCAACGCTGCTATCCATGATTGCTTGTGTGATCCCATAAAGCTTGTTGCTTTGCTTGTGGAGCTAAATTCCTCTTCTTTTTTTTCTCAAATAAACAACTCTGGCGAGAATTGACTATATGAGTTTTGAATTCCCTCCTATGTGGCCGGAGAATGACAATTTTTTGGCTAGATTCGACAGACATGGCAGATTCAATCTGAATGAACATTTCTTGAGCTTGAATTTGAATTTTTTTCATTTTGGTTTTATGGGAAAACTCATTTTAAGGGTATGTTAGTAATTTCATATAAAATTTTGGGTATAATGATCATTAATTTAAATCGGTGGCTATAATTCAATATATAGGGTCCAAAATTTGGTTAATTTTGCAAATTTCCCTAACAAACCTTCACAAGAAGAAGATAAAGAAACATGAGAAGAAACCCCACATTGTACATTCCGCAATTTCCAGCCACACAATAATAGAGATCTCAACCAAGACGCTCACCCAATGCAGACGACTGTCCACTGGCTCTCAGACCGCCACTTCACCATTCCATGTCCCTATTTTCACAAGCACCGGCTTGCATTTTGCTCCATTGCTTCATCGCCCCTAGTGCCAAATCATAGGTCACTTCATGGTTGGCCTCGACGAGCACTCTAACCCAACACAGCGATGTCGAGAGGTTTTCTAGAGACTCCAGTATTGAGTACGGGTTCGCAGTCGAAATTGTGGATTCTTGCAATGGCTTCTTGTGCCTATACGATGGTAGACCTAACTTCGGCCATTTTTTGGATATCTAATCCCATTTACTGGTGAATCTTTGGCACTTCCAAGTTCCAACACCTACTTAAAATGAAGAAATTGGTCCTTCTGTTTGTGGGTTGGGTTTAGTCCCATCAGCGGTGTCTTTAAAGTTGTTCGGTTGAGCAATCTAAGCAAAGCATTTGATGGAGAATTTGTTGAGCGGAGGTAATGGTTTTGACTCTTGGCTCTGGCAATTGGAGTCTTGAGAGGTTCTCTCTCTAATTGTTCCTACACATTATAAATAGTAGATGTTAGGGTGATGAAAGAATATGGTGTTAAGGAGTCTTGGACCAAAGAGCTTGGAATTATCGACTGTTTGATTATCATATTCATCGAGTACAGTGGAAGGAAAAATCTTCTTCTTACGTGATTTTCAACTGACAAAATTATATTCCTTGAAAATTTGGCTCTCTATGTGTCGAGGTTGATGGAATGCCATTCGAGCTTCCATTGACCTCGATCATGCATGTGTCCATATTCCAAGCTTTGTCTCGCTCGGAGATGTCATCATGGGTTAGATCTTTTTAAGGTTAGTTAAGCATTTTGTCTTTCAAGCTATGTCCAATTTCAAACTTCTAAGTCATTTTTGTTACTGATAAGGATGCTTAGTTAATGTATAGATTAGAACTACTATTTTTCACAATTAATTGCAAATCATCCTTTACATTAATCCGTCTTTGTTCAATTTACATATTTTTTTTTCGTACATATTGGATTTCTATGAAATTATAAGGCAAGCCCCTTCATAAACAAATATTGCAAAAGGATGGGTGATTAGAAACCCTTCTCATGAAATGACGGGTTGACAAATGGTGAATTCAAATAAACAAAGCTGTCTATTTTTCTTGTGGTAAATACATGTTTTTATAGTCAAATATTTACCTAATATACACTAAGATGAACAAGAAGAACCTATACTAGCTATAGCATTAGTCAGTATTTAACATTTTTATTGTTGTTTCTCAAATTTATATTTGGTATCTCCTAGGATTCTTGAATGCAAGAGAACATTTCTGGTTTTTCGGAGGTATAGGCACACGTTCCTTTGTTGTACTTAATCGATAATCGAAGTTCTCATGTAGATAAATTTTATTTACAGATTGATGAGTTTAGTTATGTCTTTGATTCAGGGAATTGGCAAATGATCCAGTTAAGTTACGGGAAGCGAGTTTCGATCAATCACCACCTCACATTCCCAAACATGTTGAGGTTGATGTGCTGAGAACGGTGATCTTGCAAATGAGCACATATTTTGGTATGGACTTAGCAGCTGAAAACGACGGGACTTTTTTTCTGTAGCTCATGAAATGAGAGTTGTGTGTGTGTGTGGATTTGAGCCTCAAAGTTACTCTTCCAAGTACTGTCTTCTACCTGGTTTTGAAAATATTCAAGTGACTCGATACAGTGTGTTCCCTTGACATCATGTATATGGTTGGGTCAGGAATGCGTAGGTTGGGCATGATTCTCAAGTGCCCTTTCCTGTGCCTCCGTTGGTCTTCTTTGGGTCCTTTTGATCCTGTTAATCTAGCTAGCCAAATGATAAATCCGAGGCGCTTTGAGTTTTCATAATGCTATTCCTTAAGAGAAACTCCAGCAAAGGCTCAATAGGGCAACTCACTATTGAATCCACACAATAACTACCTTTAATAAACAGTAATCGTCTTTTACATCTCCATCTCAAAATTGAATAATCATGACAATAGGCAATAAAATATTAATATTTTTTCCTCACCTAATCCATACACCCCCATCACCCTTGCCATTTTTTCCCTCATTTGACCGGTTATTCCTCTTTCTTTCTTTTCTCTCTCTCTTGCTTTTTCTTTCTTTTTCTCCCTCTTTTCCAGTTCACTCTCGTGAGCTCTCTTCCTCCTTCCTCTTGAAACCTTCAACAAATCAAGCTCAAAAATAATATTTTTGGAATCCTTGGAACTCAAGGAACCCAACCATGGCCTTGCATGTGGCATCGATGCATGGTGCGAGGTCCTACCATTGAAGCCAAGAGCTTGAGCTCTCAATCTCGAACCCAGGTGATGTTTCAATCTCTATCTTGTGTTCTTGAGCTTTAAATCTTGTTGTGTTGCAATTCTTGTGGTTTAATTCGAGGGCTTAATTCTCTGCATGCATCCCATTCTTTTTCCAGATTCCAACAAAGGAAAACAGACGAATTCGAGCTGGGTCACCCTGAGGTCAGCCACACATCACACAGCCATCAGGCTGGCCTGTCCACCAGGCCTCCCCCGAGCTCCATTGCTTGCATGGGCTGGAGCCAATTGCTGGGCAATTGGGTGATTGGAATCACCTGTCCATTTGGCTAAAGAGCACACAAGAGTTGCTCTAAGTTGGTACTTTTCTAAAAGCCAAAACACTTATGACTACGTACTGGTTTGGTACTGAGGTGCTTTTATAAAAATGGGTATAAAAAAAACTGAGCTAAAAAAGGTGTTAGATAAACACTTAAAAACAACTTATTTTCACAGTTTTTGGTGAAAAAAAAGCTAAAAACGTGAAGCAGCAAAAATGAGCTTTGAAAAAAAAATTGAAAACGTGAAACAACATAAATTTTGGATTATATGTTGAACGTTGGATTATGATTTGTTGTAAAACGTTGGATTATATGTTTAAGTTAAAGTTTATAAATATTTTTCTTTTAAAAATAAAGCATATTTAGTAATTCACATTTATTTGTTAAGAAAATTAAATTAATGGCACATCTAGTATTGTATCATTTTTTTATCATTTCACACAATCAAAGCTGTTTTACATAAAACTACGAAGCACTATAATATTGCTTTTTTTTTTTCCAAAAGCACTTTTAAAAAAAGTTTACCATACACTTTACTGCTTTATTTCACATCTGCTTATTCTCACCGCACAGCAGAAGCAATTTATTTTTTTTTTTTCAAAACACAGCAATACAAAACCAACCCAATAGAAAAAGTTAGAAAAGTTTTTTATTCATATAAGTGCTTTTTGGAGAAGCTTCTTAATAAAGCACTTTCAAGTACATTTTCAAGAAAACTTCTGATTTTAATAAGAATTTTAACTTCTGATTTTAATAAGAATTTTAACGCCAATTAGGTCTAGTAATATTCATCTAACCCTCAGTCGACAGTCCGACATCAATTTATGTCAACATTATAAGACATTCTGAAATCACAACAACAAGACATTAGGATCACGAATAAATCAAATCAATATAAAATAGAGATTAACTAATTATATTAAACTTATCTGTTGAAGTGGAGGAAGAAGAAGAAGCCATGACTGCTAGGGTTTCATAAGGAATCTTCTACACTCAACGGCCTGAAGTTCCAGCATAGAATAGGGTTTTGCTCATAATCGATTGATGCCGTGAGTGCAGGGATGCTCCTTATATATAGCTAACAATTCGGATACCAGGCCTATCAACCAATACCCGGATATACCATATCAATTAGGGTTTCGCAGCAGTCAAACTTGCTGCTGAACTCTTGTCAAATACCTGATAAGGTTTCTCACATATAGTTGCATGTCATTAGGACTCTCAACCTCAGCCAAGTAATAGCGTAATCTTCTCAACAATAACTCATAACCGAATTACAAGTTGTTGAGAACCAGAAGTCATTCTCCTTGACACTCACAATCTTACATTCTCCCACTTGAGTGTCCAAGAAGAATGACATTACATTGGTTGAGACTAAGGTGATCACTTAGTCCACAAAAAGACCGCAACAAAACCTTTAGCAACCTATCACTCATGACTTGAATACTGGACCATAAATGCAGTATGTAATTCCTTCTACACGTGCAATTTATCATCACAAGCATTCAAACCATGAGCACTATGTTGTCTGACAAAATTCAAAAGTTTCAGGTTGATAAACAAAATTCAACTCCTGAAGTGAGCCTTATGCAAGCATGGCTCATATTTTCTGTCAATTAAAACATAAAAATAAGAGAAGATGCAAATACAATATACTGTTACAAAATTACTCTCTTATCAAGATTTATGAATAAAATTTCGCTATTAAACCATTTTCCACTAACACTTCAATTCGATAATGCAAAAGCAATTTTAAACTCCCACCGATTAAAAGAGTAAAAAAAATCTCATAAATGCACATACTTCTTAAAAGCTCCCACTGATCAAGCATTAATCAAGCATTTATAAGTATTGAGAATTCAACATCAACTACTAATTTTCTGACTATATCTCTATGTCAGATATTGCAAGGAAGTGAGTGGCTAAAAGGATATACAAAATCTTATGGTCAGTTTTATTCATCTAAAATTTGACAGAAACAGAAAACTTTAACAGAACGTTTTCTGATAGCAACAAAAACATATAATTCCAGAATCATCTTTGGACAAAATCTGATTATACTAGGTTTTCATAGATAAAACATAAAATACAAGGGCAAACGTATATAGTTTCAACACTTTTGAGCAGATGAAGTATATACAATATTGTCAATTCCATGTTTAACCGTTCATTGATTTATAGTTGGACTGGATAAGAAAACACTTTTGAGCAGATTAATTATCCATCAATAACATATAAATCACAAGTCCAATTTCTTGAACAACAAACAAGGATTAATGAGCAAACACTTTTGAGCAGAATATACTCATTAACCCTTCTTGAATTTTCTGCAAGATTAGTTGCATATATATAACAAATAAAATATAAATAAGTATGATAATGTACGTTCTATCTACCATAACCATTAAAAGCATGCAAAATTGATGAGTGTGAAGCCCATAATACATTATTTCTCCCACTTGGGCAAACACTCAAAATTGCAAGTTCAAACACTAAATAAAGTGGTTTTCATATAACAAAATATAGGCTAGTTGAATCAATAAAGATAGAGTAAGCTTTACCAAAATTTCAGATTTAATCATAATTTAAATAAAACCAATTTACAATCTTTAATATGCTCAAAACACGAAAATTTCTTAAATAAATTAAAGGTTCATTTCATTAGATAAATAACTTTTAATATGCCCAAAACGTTAAAATTTCTTAAACAAATTAGTTGTGTCACAAAATAGTTGGTTTGGACATAATAAACCAATCTATATGTATCAAAATTAGGCTTATATAAGGAACAATATCTAAACATTATTAATCAATCTAAAAGGGACAAGTGATTAGATAAACCAATGGCTACAAAATTTATTTTAGTGTATGAGAGAAGACTCACATATGTTTTAAAGATTAGGTCATAAATTAAAATGAAACCTAATAAGAGAATCCAAACTCAAAATTTATGTTTTAATTCTAAAACAAAGTCGATTAAAGTAAACACATAGATTTCTCAACAACATCAAATTTTCAACAATAATTTTAATCCAATTTAGAATTCACAGAAAATTAAGGCAAAAGATTGGCAAATTTACCTACTCATTTTCGATTCTAGAAGATTCATCATGGAAGTAGTCGAGTTGTGGAGGATCGAACAAACTCCAAATTGCATGATTGTTACACCTTTGGGCAGAAACTAATCATGCAAAGAAAATACCTGCATAGCTAGCCAAAACACAAAATACACAAAATACATATAACTTCAACAGCTTTGGCTAGATGAACATATGTTAAAAGTATTTTATGATTTGCTATAATACTAATTTATAATTGGTGAGTGATTTCCTGAATTTCCCATTGGGACAAAAGTATTCACCATATAAATTAGAATTCTGATTTTTCAAAATAATCTTTTAGAATAGTATTAAATAACCGTTTTGTTGGATATTCAATGATTCTCAAAAGATTCAATCAGACATAAAAAGTATGTCGTTGTTGACATTGAACAATAGAGTTTTCGAAAGAGGAAACATGGTTATCCAGTTATTCGATAGCGACCAAAATGATCAATTAGCAAACTGATGCCACTTTCCAATTTCTCTCAAAAGACAATTATCATCATAGTCAGAATTGATGACCAAACAAAACATTGGTTTAAGCAAAACAAACCAATACATCTTTAAATCAAAATTTAATCAGTGTTGTCTATAAAATTCATTAGTATTGAGAATTTGCATAAAATAAAGACATATTGGAACCATAACCTTGTATAATAATCGGTACTAATAGATGTGCACATATCAGTGAAACAATATCACATAACAAAACTACTTTTGAAGTACCAAAATTCAGCAGTACTACTTTAGTTTGCAAATTCACTAAAAACTCAATTCTCTTTAGATTGTCTTGAAAATTTTCTCGTATGAACTAGACATATATGACTACTATTTTGCAAAGTTTTATGATTTTTAAAATCTTATAAGCGAGCCAAAAATGAATTTGAAAAGAGAGGTTATGCAGAAACAGCAGAAAATGTTCAGAAATTACCTGAGATTACAGATTCACCAAATATTCATTGTTCATCCGATATGCATCAGAATTTTCAAACATAAAGTAAACATAAAAATCTGTTATTTCCCAAAATTTCATAATTTTTGCAATCTTAAAAGTGGGCTAAAACTAAAATCAAAATGGAATGTGCTGCAGAAGCTGCAGAAATTCCGAACTACATACCCGAGACTAAAACAAAATTCACCAATAATTCATTTTGCAGCCAATTGTCGTGCAAATTTTCAGATTTAAACTAGATATATCGATCTATATCATACTAAAATTTCATGAATTTAGGAGTTGAATGGGTATACCAAAATAATATCACAAACAGACAATGTTGCAGAAATTTGAAAATTTCAGTAGCATAATCTCCTTTTTAAATTTTACAATGATTTCATGTCATGCCAAAATGACGTGAGAACTTTTAATTATAAAAATCATATACTAACATAGCATGATAAAATTACATAATAATTCACAACTGACCATGAGTAGTTTTAAAATAACCTTTAGCATGTCCATAATGTATCAAAATCTCCCTTTAAGATAAGAACATAATTCAAAAGGGAAACCAAAAACGCCCAGTCATTAGTGTGTATTTGAGAAATTTCCCAAAAGCACTTGAGTCTCAACTTTGCAATTTTATGTTTGAAGATGAAAGTCACAAAGGACAAACGTAGCAAAGAAAGTCTCAACATTAATTGGTCCCAACCATCAGTCATAGAAGCATAAGGGAAATCAAAAGTTACCAAATTCTTATTACTGAAGAGGGATGCTTCCAGGCATAACAATAGATGGAAGCGTAATCAACTTAATTAATATGTATGGGAAAGTTAGTTTGCAAAAGCAGATGGACTTAATATTCAAATTAGTTCAACTAATCAACTAATACACCAAAGTGGCCATACCATTATTCTTGTAAACCATTACTCAAAAACATGCAGCGGACTGGAATAAACGAAATTAAATGCAATTGAGGAAAATCCTCAAAGCCTCATTCTAGGCATTAGGAATTGAAGGCCCAGAAAACATAAAATGTGAACATGATATAAGATCACAATGGCTCACCCAGGAAGTCTGTATCCATAAGGTAAATTTGATCCATCAACTCAAAATAATATGAATACAAGCAAACTCACCAAATTTAAAATTTAAAGGCTAGTTTATATGGCAATAAGCGGAAGCAAGAAAAAAAAACACCAGAATCATAGCACTAGAGCATGATTAGTCGAACGGTTCGACTTGAACCAATATATATATATTTTAAATTTTAGGGTTTATAGGAGACAAAGAAACCTGAGAAAACTCACTTCTTTATGCCTTATCCATGAAAGCAAAACAAACCCATTCCTAATAATTAAGCGAGAGCCAAAAGGAAAAATAAAATTTCATGAATACTACTTAGCGGCAGCAGTATCCATAGTCACCACCCAGACCAGTCCATATATTATAGTCAATAGGAATCATACCAAATAGAATTATATCACGGCTCTCTTTCATCCGAACCCTAAGCTTGTTGTGTGGCTCTGATACCACATATAAGACATTCTGAAATCACAACAACAAGACATTATGATCACGAATAAATCAAATCAATATAAAATAGAGATTAACTAATTATATTAAACTTATCTGTTGAAGTGGAGGAAGAAGAAGAAGCCATGACTGCTAGGGTTTCATAAGGAATCTTCTACACTCAACGGCCTGAAGTTCCAGCATAGAATAGGGTTTTGCTCATAATCGATTGATGCCGTGAGTGCAGGGATGCTCCTTATATATAGCTAACAATTCGGATACCAGGCCTATCAACCAATACCCGGATATACCATATCAATTAGGGTTTCGCAGCAGTCAAACTTGCTGCTGAACTCTTGTCAAATACCTGATAAGGTTTCTCACATATAGTTGCATGTCATTAGGACTCTCAACCTCAGCCAAGTAATAGCGTAATCTTCTCAACAATAACTCATAACCGAATTACAAGTTGTTGAGAACCAGAAGTCATTCTCCTTGACACTCACAATCTTACAAACATGAGTCCTTCAAATCCCTCTTAAAATGTGTAACATGTGAATCCATGTCCCAATCAATGGAAAAGTCCAGGTATGGCTCCCCCTGTCCAACCATTGCCCCTCTCTTTTCGTATTCTTCCATTGCTTTATGTTTCATGCTTTGTTCAGGGGAGGACGGTTGGGTTTTCTTGGATAATTACACAAAACTACTTTAATTATAGATCGAATCACAATTTTATATCTTATATTTTAAAATTTACAATATAATACCTTATTTTACGAATTTGTTACAACGTCAGACTTATAATTTCTCTATCAATTTCTTTAAAGCAGGCCCACTCCGCATCCCAACTAGATTTAAAAAAATAATTAAATATTAAAAAAAATTAAATATGGGACCCACTCCCCACAACCTACCGGGTTCTACATCTCTCCTAAGGACAAAATTATCTACTCTCTTTGTTTCCGTGCTTTTTCGTGTCCTAGTGTGATCATAATTAAGTCACGTCAATATTTTATATATATTTTTTATAAAAATAAATAATAATATAAAATATTAACGTAACTTAACCGTGATCTCATGAAGATCTCACGAAGGGAAAGAAGGAGGGCAAACAATCCTTGGCCATCTCCCAGAACCCTAACCCAGATCAACATCCAGTTCCTTGAGGTCCACCACCGAGAGCCGCCATGGAGAAAGGACCCAGATACAGAGCCTACACGGAACTCAGAGAATCGCGGCTAAGGAGGAAGTACATGATCCCAGAGGAGCTCGAAGAACCCGAATCGAAATCGACCCCATTAAAGAAACAAGTCAAATTTAAGACCTATCTGACCAATTCGTGAAAAGGGTCTTCCGTTCTCGTTCAATCTGTGTCCAATTTCTCAGCCGTGTTGCGAAAAGAGAACCGCAAGCCGCCGTCGAGGCTTCCATCGATGCAGGAGATGGCCACGCCGGCAAAGAGTTTGGCGAAAGCAGCGTACGGGGTATTGTCGAATTCGAGAGGGAGTAAGTCGGCGAGCGCGGGGGAGGAGAGGTACAACAATTGCGGAGGGGTCATGGCGAGGAAGAGCTACGCGAGTATGGAGGAGTTGAAGGGTTTGTCGTCAATGGCAATGGTGGAAGGGAATGCCAATGGCAATGGCAGAGCAATGCCAACGACTCTTTTGGGATACAGACGGTTCTGAAAGTCCGGTTCTTTTGGGGGCATTTTTCTCTATTCATTCTTTCTACACCACACAAACAAAATAATTCAAGTGAAAGTGAGTGAGCGACGGATGGTGGGAAATAGGGACAAAATAATTCAAGTGCAAGTGAGTGAGCGACGGATGGTGGGAAATAGGGTAGGATTAGTTCACGTTAAATCACATCAATAATTTATATTAAATTTTTATAAAAAAAATAAAAAAATAAATAATGTAAGATAAATAATAAAAAAAAAAAGCACATAATCCTATTCCATGAGAAAAAATCATAACCAAAAATCTTTTTTCTGTTCTTACACGTAATTCAAGTGAAAGTGAGTGAGCAACGAATAGTGGGAAATAATTAAACTTGGTGGGTAGACTGTTCACTTTTGAAAGGAAAATCATAACCAAACATCTTTTTTCTATTTTTTCACATTCTTATTTAAACATGTTCGTTAATCTTTTTTTATTGTTATTTTTTATTTGACTTATTTAATATGATTGTGAGAAATAAGATAAGTGTTTTGTGTTGAATAAAGTAAAAAGTCTTACATCGATCATCTCACAAAACAAATCACAACTTATATTAAATTGTTCCCACTTCTAATTGCATCAAGATTTTCTGTTTGAGAAAAAAAATCTCAAACTTACTAATTGCACGATTGATTAAGTCAAATTCGGATACTATCAATGCAATTAATATGGTAGACTAACGATTATGTGAAGAAAATATTTTGTGGTTTTCATCTCCCTTCTTTTTAAGTTTTTTAACCATGAATTTATGTTCATACAGATACAAGTTCCTCTATAAATGTTGAAGTCACTTGCTCTTGTGTCGCACCATACATGAGATCTAAGTTCTCAAGTTTTCATATATACTTTCAATTTCAGTCCTAATGGCATTTCATCTCCCACTCTTTTTCTCTCTTCTCAATGTAAGCTCTGAGATTTGAGTTTTTATAATGAATCAATGATTTTAATACTCATATTTTACCGTGAGTCTAGAAAAATTATAAAATATTCGGTTTAAAGCGCAAATGGTTATATATATATATATATATATGTATATGTATATATATATATGTATATATGTATATATGTATATATGTATGTATATACATATATATATATCTCACTCTTGTCTACATATATATGGAACAGTTTGTTGCTGCGTTGATTTAATTATCCCTGCTTTAACTAATGAAATTTAGTTCACATTGTGCCGATCTCATTCCTACGTACTAATTAATCACTAGAGTGAAAATGTTGCAGATGGCAGTGGTGGTGGCACTGGCAAGCCAAGGTGCTCATCCACCGTTACCTCATGAACTCTACTGGAACTCGGTCTTGCCAAACACACAAATGCCAAAAGCTATCAGTCAACTTCTCCAACCTGGTTTGTATTAACGACATAATTTTAGAGAGCTTTTCTTCTATCTACCATAATATCGATGATAGAATTTCATGTTAAAAGTTGTTTGATCTTTTGGCAAATATAATTTTGAAGGAAGGGGCTGGATTATGCCACCACTAGGTACAGAAAAACCGAACTAAATACCAGGCCGAAAGTTGGTCTGGTTTTGCTAAAGTTACAGAAAAAATTGATATCAACCCACTAATTACAGAAGTTCTTACTGAAATACATCAAAATTTTTAATAATACGATAATGCCAGCTAGACTAAATGTATAGACTAAATTTTATAAAAAAAAATAACATGGAAATTGATAATTAGATTATTACTTAAATGTTGATTAACGTGCTTATTTCTTATTGATAACACATTATTTACTTTGCAAATTTAGTCTACAAATTTGATCTCTCTAACATTACCCTTAATAAAAATGCAAGTGATCCTAAAAAAGCACTTGAAGTGCTTCCTAAAAGAAGCACAAGCACCGTTAGGTGTTTTTGGAACCCAGCACCATTAATTTTCTTTGAAAATGCTTTTAGTCTTTTTAAAAACAATTCTAAACGAGCCTAAACTGCCAATATTACAAATGTTTATAGGGAATAACAATTGGCATTCCAAAAATCTCATTTTATACTTTAAATTTTCTACAATTAAAAAGAAAAATACACTTATAAAAAATGTAGAATGAATTTTTTGGAATTCTAATAACAGTGCACTAGTATACATTTACTATATTTGAATACATAGGGAGCTTTCTGATCAGAAGACGTGTGTCAGCGTGTGGTCATAAGCCAGGTCGTTTATTCTTGGTCTTTCATTTGATTAAAGATTTGTCCATGTAAAAATAATCAGTCAAATCGAAAACTTTTTTTTTTTTTTGGAAGAAATCGAAAGCTATTTTGTAATCTAACTGGAATAAAGCAAGACGAACAAAATTTTTCCAGCAAACATATAAGTAATCAATAACGAGAATCAAATGGATGATATCCGATCTGCTATACTTCTGTATATATGAAGAATGTTAGAATTAGAAGAAAATGTAGTACAACAATGGAGGATATGCTGCAATGACTAGAGTGAGAGAGAGGGAATGAATGAGAGCAGAGAATATGACTCTGCAATTCTTCACACACGCATTGTTTGATTGCTCACGTAGTGAGAGAGGAACATCTCTCTACACTTAACAGTTACACTTCCAATCTTTTGGCAGTATTCAAAATTACATCCAAGTAATCCTAGCCATCCATCTTACACCCTATGAGATGAAGACACATGTACACTCACTTACTTAAGAACTAAGAGACTTAGATAAGAAAGCATACAACCAATTTAGCTAAACATCCTAGCAATATAAGCTAGAAATACAACTACCACATCAGATCACAATTTACACACTAACAGCCCCCTTTAAATTGTGAACTGATTTAACTCCAAGAAGTTCCCTCAGATAACTGAATTGTTCTCTTGCCAATGCCTTTGTAAAGATATCAGCAATTTGCTCTTTTGTAGGACAATGCAACAGCTCAATTACTCCTTGCTGCAATGCTTCCTTTATGAAATGGTATCTCCTGTTGATGTGCTTGGTCTTCTGATGAAAAATAGGGTTTTTAGTGATAGCTATGGCTGAAGTATTATCACAATTCATTGGTGTTGCAACTGTTTGCATTTCACCAAAGTCCTCCAAAACAAATCTCAGCCATGTAGCCTGTGCAGTTGCTTCAGATGCACTAATGTACTCTGCTTCAGCTGTTGATAATGCAACACATTGTTGCTTGACTGAAGACCAAGAGAAAACTCCACTGCCAAAGGTGAATGCATACCCCAATGTACTTTTCATATCATCTTCTGAACCGCTCCAGTCACTGTCACAAAATCCCATTAAGATTGCTCCTTTGCCTTTCTTGTATTTCAAGCCAAAATCAAGAGTCCCTTGAACATATCTTAGTACTCTCTTTGCTGTACCAAGGTGCTTGTTGGTTGGACAGTGCATAAATCGTGATAGCAGACATGCAGCATACATTATATCAGGTCTAGTTGCTGTGAGATACAGCAAACTGCCTACAATTTGTCTATATTGAGCTTCATCCACAATCCCACTTCCATCCTCTTTTCTCAATTTATCACTTGGAACCAATGGAATACTCACTGACTTACAGTCTTGAAGTCCAAATTTCTTCAGTAGAGAAGAAGCATATTTTCTCTGATGAATGAAAATATACTCCTCAGTTTGCATTACTCCCATACCAAGAAAGTGATGTAAGAGTCCAAGATCAGTCATTTCATATTTGAGCATCATATCAGATTTGAAATCATCCATCAATTCCTGACAACTTCCAGTGTATATTATGTCATCAACATAGATAGACACAATAATCATTTCTGAACTTTTCCTCCACTTGGTATACAGAGTTGCTTCACTAGTGCTTTTCTTAAACCCACAGAGTGTAAGGTATGAGTCTATTTCACCATACCAGGCCCTTGGTGCCTGCTTCAGACCATACAGTGCTTTATGTAACCTGTAGACCTTATCTTCTTCCCCTTGTACAATAAATCCATCCGGCTGATCAACATACACTTCTTCTTCTAGTACCCCATTCAAGAATGCCGATTTTACATCCAATTGAAACAACTTCCATTTGTTCTTTGCTGCCAGGGCAATTAATGTTCTGATTGTATCCAACCTTGCCACAGGTGCAAAGGTTTCATTCTAATCAATTCCGGGCTTTTGTGCATAGCCTTTTGCAACAAGCCTAGCCTTGTTCTTTTGAACTGATCCACCCAAATTCAATTTAGTTTTGTACACCCATTTCACACCAATCACAGGTTTATCAGATGGTCTTTTCACTAATTCCCAAGTCTTATTTTTCTCAATCATGCTGATTTCATCTTTCATAGCTTTCTTCCATGCTTCATCCTGTGCAGCTTCATAATAGGATTCTGGTTCAACAATACACACATGACATCTTTCATAGATTTCACTCGAACTTCTATATCTCAAAGGAGTATGATCAATCTGAGATGCAGAAGTTGAGTCACTAGCACTTCCAGATTCAATGAGTGGAGAATCTGTAAGTTGAGTATGAGAACCTTCAGCAACAGCTTGTTCCATGGAATCCGAATCCTCATCAGCTTCTTTCATCTCTAAAGATTCACTTGCAGCAATTGGAATGTACACTTCTTTGATCTTCTGTCTATCCCAATCCCACGTACCATTCTCATAAAAAATAACATCTCTTGAAATGATTACTTTCTGATTTTCAGGATTAAGCAATCTGTACCCCTTTTCACAAGTGCCATATCCAATAAAAATACCAATGACACTTGTTTCATCCAGCTTTTGTCTCAGGTTTCCAGGAATAAGAGAATAACCTAATGAGCCAAACACTCTCAAATGTTGAATTCCAGGTTTTCTTCCACTGAATTTCTCAAAAGGTGTCACATTTTCCAATGCTTTTGTAGGACATCTATTTAGCAAGTAGACAGATGTAACTACAGCTTCACCCCAAAGACTATAAGGAAGACCTTTCTCATGAAGCATACACTTTGCCATCTCCACTATAGTTCTATTTTTCCTCTCTGCAACTCCATTCTGTTGTGGAGAGTATGCAACAGTAAGCTGCCTCTCCAAACCCAAAGCTTCACAAAACTGTTCAAATTCATTTGAGGTAAATTCTCCTCCTCTATCTGTTCTCAATTTCTTCACTGAAAAACCACTTTGAAGTTCCACCATAGCTTTGAATTTCTTGAATACATGAAAGACATCTGACTTGTGTCTCAAGAGATATATCCAGCACATCCTCGAATAGTCATCAATGAATGTAACAAAGTATCGATTTCCACTCATGGTTGGTGTTTGCATAGGACCACACACATCTGAGTGTATAAGTTCCAATGGCATTCTTGCTCTCCAGATTGACTCCCTTGGAAAGGACACTCTATGATTCTTACCAAATGCACATCCCTGACATACACCTTCACTGTCATGCATTTCAGGTAACCCAAGAACCATATCATGCTCCTGCAATTGTTGCAAACTTCTAAAATTCAGGTGGCCAAACCGTTTATGCCACATTGTACTACTCTGATGCACATTGGTTTTCAGTACCAAATGATCGTTTGACTTGAACACAAGTGGAAAGCATCTGTTTCCTTTTTGTTTCACACTAACAACTAAATTTGTCAGAGTTCTATCATCAAAAATATCCACCTTATAATCACCAAATAACAGAAAATACCCATGTTCAGTCATCTGCCCAACACTGAGAAGGTTTTCTGCAATTCCAGGTACCAACATAACTTCTCTTATGTACCTTTTTCCTTTATCCGTGTCAATGACCAAGGTTCCTTTGCCTTTCACATCAACAAGAACCCATGTGCCAACTTGCACTTTTGCCTTAATACTTCTATCAATTTCCACAAGTAACTCCTCTCTGGAAGTCATGTGATTACTGCACGCACTGTCAATATACCAGGCATCACTCACAGCTTTCACTTCAGTTGATTGCTTGACCATGAAGAGATTTCCAGGTTCTCCCACCTTGTTTGTAAAGTTTCTTTGCTCTCCCACTTTGTTTGCAAAATTCCCTTGCTGAGCATTTTTGTTTTGATTGCAGATCATAGCAATATGACCAGGTTTTCCACACTTGTGACATTTAATCTTCCCTTTTAGCCAACATTCACCATAGTGAAGTTTATCACAGTATTTGCATGCCCCTCCAGTGTTGTTAGCTTCATTTCTTACACTTGGAGTAAACCTGTTAGTCCACTGCTTCCCTTTGAACTTGAAGTTCTTCGGATATTTTGATCCACCAGTATTGGTATGTTGATTACCAAATTTACTATTCTTAGATGAGATATCTAAGCTAGCAAATGCACGTTCTGTGCTACTCTCTTCATGTCTGATTAATCTTAGTTCAAACCCTTTCAATATGGCAACCACATCTTGTGCATCAATTACATCAATATCTTTAGTATTTTCTATAACAGAAGCAATGCTATCATATGTTTTGGGTAAACTGATCAATAACTTTTGCACAATTCTCTGATTACTAAGATCTTCTCCATAGCTTCGCATCTGATTTATCATATCAAACAACCTAGCTAAATATGCAGCTAGAGATTCACTTTCACTCATACGGGTATATTCAAAATCACGACGCAGACCTTGTAATTTCACAGATCGTACCTGTTTGTCCCCTACATACTCTTGCTTCAGAATATCCCAAGCTTCTTTCGCAGTTTCCAAGGTTGCAATGCGTGGAAAATTTTGATCCGATACGGCTCCCTGAATGATTCCAAGAGCCCTTGCATCCTTGACCAGATTTTCACTCCGCAACTTCGTTTCCACCTCAGTGAGGTCTCCTTCCCCTTTCGCTGAAGTGGTAAAACCTTTTTCAACAATATTCCATAACTCGTGAGATCGGAAGATTGTTTTCATTCGAATCTGCCAGAAATCGAAGTTTTCTCCGTTGAACACCGGAGCTCAAAGCTCCCCTCCACCAGATCCAGCCATGTTAGACTCAGATCACACCTCTCTCTACTATTTTCTTTGCAACAATGTGTTGCAAACACTTGCTCACTATCTCTCACAGAATCGACGCCCAGAAATTCAGACCCAACAAGGCTCTGAGGCCATGTTAGAATTAGAAGAAAATGTAGTACAACAATGGAGGATATGCTGCAATGACTAGAGTGAGATAGAGGGAATGAATGAGAGCAGAGAATATGACTCTGCAATTCTTCACACACGCACTGTTTGATTGCTCACGTAGTGAGAGAGGAACATCTCTCTACACTTAACAGTTACACTTCCAATCTTTTGGCAGTATTCAAAATTACATCCAAGTAATCCTAGCCATCCATCTTACACCCTATGAGATGAAGACACATGTACACTCACTTACTTAAGAACTAAGAGACTTAGATAAGAAAGCATACAACCAATTTAGCTAAACATCCTAGCAATATAAGCTAGAAATACAACTACCACATCAGATCACAATTTACACACTAACAAAGAATTCTTCACTCGGGATCTGAAACAAATCATATCTCGAGTGGCCGAGCAACCAATTTGATCCCTTACGATAAATCTTAAGAACCACCACATATATATTGCAAAACAAATTCTTTGATGCAATACATATGCAAGAATCAACGTGATCAATCAATGGTTGAAATTTATATCTGTTCCTCCCAGTTTCTTCATTTTTATTAAATCATTTGACATGGTCGATTATTTAGAATGTTGAATTAATCACTCTTAAAATAGTTTAATGCGGGCATTAAACTATTGTGAATATCACTTATGTATCGCTCTCATTTTTTACGTTGTTGCTAAAATAATTTGCAGACTTCATGATTAAAGAAGATATGAGAATCGCTGTCGAACTGGGGAAGGGTTCTTGTTTCGACCTCATTGCAGGAGAAGAAAACCCTAGACCTGCTGGAGGCACAAATGTCGATCTTGTTGGAAAAGATGGAACGAAACCTGCATATATTGGAGTAGCACAAGAACGAGTCCCATTTCTTTACCGTTATCATGTACATGCCACTCATGAGAATCATCAACTCCGTAAAGATGACAACCCACAGGCAACTCTATTCTTCTTCGACAAGGGCATGCGTCCTGGGACAACAATGAACTTGAACTTCACTAGAAATTCGAATACGGCGAATTTCCTACTGCGCAAAACAGCAGAGTTGATCCCCTTCTCGTCGAATGAATTACCTGAAATTTTCAACCACTTTTCAGTGAAATCGGAATCTGTGGAAGCCAATATAATTAAGCAAACTATTGAAGAGTGCGAAGCTCCAGGCATGAGAGGAGAGGAAAAATATTGTGCCACCTCGTTAGAATCAATGATTGATTTCACCGCTTCGAAGCTCGGAAGAAACGTTCAGGCATTCTCGACGGAGGTGTTGGAGAAAGGAGGAACCATGTCCATAATTTCTGTAAAGAAGCTTGCAGGTGACGAAGCCGTTGTGTGCCATAAGCAGAACTATCCGTACGCAGTGTTTTACTGCCATGCAACAAAACCTACAAGAGCTTACGTGGTGCCCCTGAGAGGTTCTGATGGGGTGAAGGCTAAAGCAGTAGCAATCTGCCATGTGGACACATCAGAATGGGACCCACAGCATTTGGCCTTCCAAGTGCTCAAGGTTAAGCCCGGAACCATTCCCATCTGCCACTTCCTTCCTAGTGATCATGTTGTTTGGGTTCCAACCCCCAAATCTACATTAGTAGTTGAACCCATCAGTTCTACTTGATTATCCCTGACTGGCGTCTGAGAAAGCTTTAATTTGGAGGTAATTGGTTGTCTAAATAAAGAGGCTCTCAGTTCGATTGTCGATTCCCGGTTCTTTGTTCGTTTATTTGTTTGTCTTTTGCCTTCATTTTATCTATTTCACGAAGAGTTTTCATCGTGGAATGGAGGGTGTAAGCTTGATATCTATATTGTGATTATTAATCTGTAATATATAGCTTTTTAAGACCTAAAGAGCGGTGGTAATACTGCATTAGTTAATGATACTGGGTAACAATGAACTTCGAATGTTTGAAAAAAAATGTCACGTTTGATAAACCTGTATATGTGGTACTTTGCCTCGAACAATTTCCTCATCAATGAATTGTTTTTCACTTTCAAGGATAACACAATAGTTAGCGAGGGCTCTAGTCTAAGCGAGTCGCCCTAGTCTCATTTATCTTTGTTACGCGTCCTTAACTCAGTAGCCTAAGTCATCATCATTTGTCATATGATGAGTACCATCAGTATCCGGATACCATGTTGGATAAGAGGGAGAAGCAATATGCATACCTGCAAAAGCACAAGAAGAATCATCATCTGAACGAGTAGCTTGAGGACACAATGCACCAATGTGGTTGCAGGCCCAACACTGAGGCCCACGGTTGACAGGGGCTGGCTCAAGAATACCATGGCGTTGTTGCTGCACAGCACGACGCTGACCATATCGCCCACTACCACCATGCTGATTGGAACGTCCACCACCATTATTGCGAGGAGCCTGATTGTAACCAGAAGCACCATTGTGTCGAGAAGACTGACCATCACGTCCATTAGACGAACCACCAACAGAATTACGGGTAGAATAGAAAACAAAAGGAGACGAAGCAGCAGCCTGATTCATAGTGTGCTTGGATTCAAAGACCAGGAGACGAGACGAGTACGTAAATCATTAAACGATGGCAATGGTGAAAAGTTGGCCAGTGCCACTCAGGCCCCAAACCGTGAAGCACATACGTCACCAGATCTTCATTCTGAACAGGTTGACCAATGGAAGCCAACTGATCTGCCAAATGCTGGGTTAGACCCAGGTATTTCGAAATCGTTTTGTTCCCTTTCTGAAGAGAAAGCAACTGAAACCCATTATAGGTAGAATTGGCAAGGGATTGTTGAGAAAAATTTCTGACGAAGATACTCTCAAATCTCACGACAAGTAGAAAGCCCAACAATAAAAGAAAGAACGGGCTCAGTAAGAGTAGCACTCAACATGCTCACTAGTGTCTGATCAGTTTGGTACCACACAAGGTAGTCGGGATTAAGAGTCGTAGTGACCAGAAGAGGAACCATTGTAGAAACAACATTATAATCAACAAAAGCAGCATGAGAGGCAGTAGTCGTAGTGCTGGTGGTAGAAGGAGGGGGACATAGATGAGTTCTATAGACAAAACGGCAAAAGTTTTGGCCAATCAGGAAAGGCTTAACCTAACTTTCCCAAGGAAGATAGTTGTTTCAGAAAGCTTAACATAAACCAGAGTAGAGATATTGGGGATTGAAGAGGTAGAATATGAAGTTGCGGAAGTAGGGGTGATGGTGGTGTAGGCGGTGAAGGTTGTGGTGGCGGCTGGTGCTGGTGCTGGTGACAGCCATGGTGGTGATAGGTGGTGGTAGTGGCAGAGACTGTGGCAGCAACGACAATTGTGGATGGGGTGCTGGTTTTGATGACCATGGTGGTGGTGACATACCTGATCACTTTCTCATCAAAACTCTAACTTTGTTCTATACCTATGTTGTGTTCTCTATTTTTGTGGATTGTGTTCATGGGAAAGTGAAACACATGAAACATCAATTTGACGTTTTATAGACCATAGGTTAAATATTGTAATTTTAATTTTTTCATTTTTGGAGTTTCTCCTTTAAAAGAAACCTACCAAATGCATTTAACACATTTTGGTATTTGTAAAATGAAATTTTCAGTGCAAATGTCACCAAACAAGCCCTTAATTCTAGAAAGATTTGAAAAAACAAAATGATAAATACTTGTTTGGTAACAATATATGAAAATACAAAAGAGAATTGTTATTGGCACTCCAAAAAACTCACTTTGCACTCCAAATTTCCTATAATTAGAAAGAAAAATACACTTATGAGGAGTGTAGAATAAGATTTTTGGAGTGCTAATAACAGTTCCCATACAAAATAGTAATATCAGTAAAAATTTAGTGGCAATGGTGATGGTGGTAAGAGTGTTGGCGGTAGCCATTCTGGTGGTAAGGGAGAGCTAGTGACAATGTTGGTGGGAGTGGTGGTGATGTCAATGATGGAGGTGGCGGGAGAGGGATCAGGATCCTCTCCTGAGCAAATGGAGATGATCCTCTTGATCAGGCCCATCGGGCCGTTCAATTTTTATCTAACGGCTACAAACAGGGGGCCCCTCTAAAAGTCATAATAATTATAGCCGTTAGATAAAAATTGAACGGCCCGATGGGCCTGGTCAGGAGGATCCTTTCCATCTGCTCAGGAGATGATCATGATCCGCGGGAGAGTGATAGATCATGTCTATTTTTTGGGATTGTATATAATATTGCAAAACACCAAAAACATCAATTTCACTTTTTTTTATAAAACTTAGGTTACTGATTTTTGTGTCCATCTCTTGTGGTTTTCATTTTTTAATTTTTTTTTTAATTTTTAAAAATAGTACCAAATGCATTTTATACTTGTTTCTGTATTTGAAAAATGAAAATTATTTTCAAAGTCGTGATCTTACTAAAGTGGACTCTTGACTATCTGTTATCTCATGTTTTTAACACAATATTTTTTAACGTTTGACATGAGAATTAACGTTAAAAAGTTAGGTGATAGGTAGTCCATGTAGAGTCAAACTTTAAGAGAGTTCCCTTAACACAAATGTATTTAACACATTTTGGTATTTGTAAAATGAAATTTTCAGTGCAAATGTCACCAAACAAGCCCTTAATTCTAGAAAGATCTGAAAAAAAAACAAAATGATAAATACTTGTTTGGTAACAATATATGAAAATATAAAAGGGAATTATTATTGGCACTCCAAAAAAATCACTTTGCACTCCAAACTTTCTATAATTAGAAAGAAAAATACACTTGTGAGGAATATAGAATAAGATTTTTGGAGTGTTAATAACAGTTCCCATACAAAATAGTAATATCAGTAAAAATTTAGTGGCAATGGTGATGGTGGTGGCAATGGTGATGGTGGTAAGAGTGTTGGTGGCAGCCATTCTGGTGGTAAGGGAGAGCTAGTGACAATGTTGGTGGGAGTGGTGGTGATGTCAATGATGGAGGTGGCGGGAGAGTGATAGATCATGTCTATTTTTTGGGATTGTATATAATATTGAGAAACACCAAAAACATCAATTTCACTTTGTTTGTACCATACTTGACCAATCCCGAAACTACCGAGCACCGGCCAACGCTATACTGTCAAGGACCCAGAAGAGTTCCCCTCCGACCAGGAGGCCAATCACTACTCGACACGTGTCAAGATTAGAAGCCAATCAGAGCGCAGCACGTGTCGACATCAAGAACCAATCATAACATGACACATGTCAATGTGACAAAGCTACAAGTTTTTCTATAAATAGGGGTCATTCCCCCACAATATGGCCTAATGCCATTTGGGTTAAATCATTCACAAGAACTCACTAAATTGAGAGCTTGATCCTTTGTACTTGTGTAAGCCCTTCATTACTAATAAGAACTCCTCTACTCCGTGGACGTAGCCAATCTGGGTGAACCACGTACATCCTATGTTTGCTTCTCTGTCTCTATTCATTTACGTACTTATCCTCACTAGTGACCGAAGCAACCAAGCGAAGGTCACAAAACCTGACACTTTCTGTTGTACCAAAGTCTTCGCTGATTTTGTGCATCAACATTTGGCGCCGTCTGTGGGAAACGACACTTATTCCTACTCTCTTCAGCTGTGTCAAGCTGGTTTCTATCATTCGTACACTTTCTTTTGACCAGGCATCCCTCTCCAACATGGGAAGCGAAGGAAGCCACAGCACACAGAATGACACCCCCCTTGCACATAGTGCGAAACAACGAAAGAAGGAAGGAAAACGAGTTCTTCTTCAAGCTAAAGTCGATGAGTTGGAAGCTCAGAACAACAAGATAGCAATGAGGAATGAGGTCCTCCAGGAGCAATATGAGAAGCTCTTCGAGACACTCCACGAAGCTAGGCAAGCTCAGACACGCGAGCTTGTTGCCCCCGTGGAAGTCAACCATCAACTGGGTGCCCTCCAACATGGAGGGTCACATGCATTCGACATAGATATCCCTGATAGGGAACAGATTACCCCTCGACTTGATAATCAACATGAGGCTTCTCTTAACCCAGTTGCTTCGACCCGAACCATGAGAAGTGGAGGGAGACACCTCTTTGCTGAAGGGGCAGAAGGATCGAAAGCCGTCTTTCGCGATTGTCGGGATTTCCTGAAGCAACGTCGAGAGAATTCCATCCATATAAGCTCAAAGATTAATGACCCAAGGATTTCTGAGAGACTCGGTCCCCTGCCACGGCCCAAGCCGGCCACCAATTTGGGGAAGGGGCAACAAGTCCTAGAGAGACATGAGGGTACAGGGGACTCAGAGGTGTTCCGACAGACATACCCTGGAAGCCAGTACAGCGAGTCCAGGGAAAAATCACATGCCCTTGATCAAACCTTCCTAATTCCAAGAGGAGATGGAGATTTACGAAAGAAAGCTCCAGTGACACATAACTCCGCTCAGGACCCCCTTGTCCTACAACTTCTTGAGGAAGTAAACAAGTTGAAGGCTGAACGTCAGGCTGAAATACCTGACTGGAACCAACCCAGGCCTGGCCCTCTTACAAGGAGGATCCTCAACACCCCCCTTCAAGCAAAGACAAAGCAAAAGCTTGGCTTGCAACTTTATACTGGAAAAGAGGACCCGATTGAGCACCTTAACCTCTTTGAGTCCACCATGGCATACCGGATGCACACCGACGAAGAGCGATGTCTTCTCTTCCCCTCCACCCTCTCTGGTGGAGCTCTAAATTGGTATTGTCGTCTTACACCTGATACGGTAGACTCATTTGAGGAATTGAGGAAACTATTTGTTTCCCAACACATTTTCCAAACCGATCGCTTGCACTCTGCAGATGACTTGTACACTATCCGCCAGAAGCCAGACGAGTCATTACGTATGTATGCTGGCCGCTTCAGCCATGAATACTCCCGGTGTGCCGAGGCAGACGACAAGACTGCCCTCAAAGCCTTCACGGCAGGCCTACGTGATTGTTTCTTTAAATACATGATCAATGCCAATACTTGGAAGACTTACTCTGAGGTGATGGCGCAGGCTTATAACCATGCCTCCGCCGAGGCAAAGACATATCAGGAGAAACCCCCTACAACCATCATTTATCAACAAGTGGGAGGTGGAAGCCAGACTCACCTAAATGAGAATACCTCGACTTTCCAAACAGCAGTGGCACCTCCCCATGCCTTGCATAATGCTTCGCCGAATCAACAGACATATCAATTTCAAGGCAAGAGGAAGGATTTCCATCCTCACCATTCTCCTTTCAGTAAAAAGAGTAAGGGACACTATCCCGATAACCAAGGGTATCGCCACAATAACGCTCGCCCCCAGGCAGTCAATGCAGTGGGTCAAACCCGCGTCAAGATACCCCCTACCCCAAGGTATGAGACATACACGCCCTTGAATGCCACATGCGCGGCCATTTACCCCAGCATAGCTCACCTGATACCAAAGCCAAAGCCGAGGCACCCAGATTACACGCCCCCGAATAACGCGGGCATGTTTTGTTGCTACCATGAGCATAACGGCCATGATAGCGAGAAATGTATCATCCTCCGTGATCGTATTGAAGCTTTGGCACGAGAAGGAAAAATTGATCAATTCCTTCTTCACCCTCAAAGGGATAACCGTAACCAACGCCAGGTGAATGTCATATATTCCATAAGCGGCGGCACACCCATATCTGAATCTTCCAATAGGGCCATGAAAAACAGTGAACGAATTCTGAGGCCTGGTCACCAAGTGTTTCACGTGGAAGACATCAGGGGAGGGAAGTATCAAAAGCCTAACTGGGATCCGATATGTTTCTACCCTGAGGAAGAAAGAGGCATCATCTACCCTCATAACGACCCATTGATCATGGAGGCTCACATAGCCAACTTTGATGTTCGACGAATCCTCGTAGACACAGGGGCTTCGGTCAATATCATGTTTGCCGAAGCTTTCAGGGCACTCAGTGTAGATGAACACTTGCTCGATCGCTCGATTTCTCCTCTGATAAGCTTCTCCGGTGATATCGTGCAACCCTTAGGGAGCATACATTTACCCTTTACTATTGGTACAGGCCCTTACACGGCTACCATTACCACTAACTTCCTAGTGGTCAACTGCCCGACGGCATACAATGTCATCTTTGGGCGCACAGGCATCAATGATCTCAAGGCCATGGTATCCACACATATGTTGTTGATGAAGTTTCCAACCCCTTTCGGCAATGGGTACATCAGGGGAGATCAACTTAGTGCTCGATCATGTTACAACACTTCAGTCAAACAACAACACCTGCCTGTCCCCAAGGAGACTCTCTTTATACATAACCAAGTCGTAAAGACCAGTCCAGATGAATCCAACTCGGGTCTTCAGGATGGTAACAGTCAACCCGACGACCCTCGAGATTACTCATTCACCCAGCAAGCACAACCCGCTGAAGAGTTAGAGAAGATCTCTATCTCCAAATACCATCCAGACCGCATGGTGAATATTGGCACCACATTGTCACCACCCCTTCGGTTAGCATTGATATCTTTTTTGAAAGAGAACACTGAAGTCTTCGTCTGGTCATACGAGGACATGCCAGGCATCTCTCCCGATGTCATCTGTCATCGTTTGAGTATTGACCCCAAGATCAAGCCGGTGAGACAGAAGCGAAGATCTTATGACGCTGAACGATACGAGGCAATGAAAGCAGAAGTTGAAAAACTCAAAGGCATAGGCTTTGTCCGCGAAGTCAATTACTCGACATGGGTAGCAAATGTGGTCCTTGTTAAGAAAAATCCGACCAAAGAAAGTCTTTTGCTTCAAAAGGTCTTGTGGAGAATGTGTGTTGACTACACCGACCTAAACAAAGGGTGTCCGAAAGATAGCTTCCCTCTTCCTCTTATTGACAGACTTATAGACTCTACGGCCGGGTGTGAACTCCTGAGCTTCATGGATGCTTACTCAGGATACAACCAAATCCTCATGAACCCTTCGGATCAAGAACACACAGCCTTCACTACCGACAGAGGACTATACTGCTATAAAGTCATGCCTTCGGCCTAAAGAATGCAGGAGCGACTTATCAGAGACTAGTCAACTCAATGTTCGCCGAGCAGATTGGGAAGAGCATGGAAGTTTACGTTGATGATATGTTAGTCAAGAGCAAACATGCTGACCAACACATCACCAACCTATCTGAAACTTTCACTATTTTGAAGAGGTATCGAATGAGGTTAAACCCCAACAAATGTGCCTTCGGCGTAGGCTCTGGCAAATTCTTAGGTTTCATGATTAGCCAACGAGGCATTGAAGCTAATCCCGAGAAGATCAAAGCAATCCTCGACATGAAGGAACCGGTAACTTCAAAGGACATCCAGAGCCTTACTGGCAAGGTGGCAGCCTTAACCAGGTTCATTTCTAAGGCCACAGACAAATGTGCTCCCTTTTTTAAAGCACTTAAGGGAAGTATGAAGTACATTACATGGACTGATGAATGTGCCGAGGCATTCAAAAACCTCAAGGAGTACATGAGTAAAGCCCCTCTACTCTCCAAGCCCGAGGTAGGAGACATTCTCATTATCTACCTATCGGTATCAGCTTCAGCCGTAAGTTCCGTTCTCATTCGAAAGGATGGGAATATTGAGCGACCTGTCTACTACGCTAGCAAAGCCTTACAAGATGCGGAGACACGGTACTCTAACATTGAGAAATTGGCTCTGGCATTGGTCATGTCTGCTCGAAAACTCCGCCCTTACTTCCAAGCGCACTCCATCATCGTGCTTACCAATTATCCTCTTCGACAGATACTCCAAAGTCCTGACACTTCAGGGCGAATGATCAAATGGGCAATAGCGTTGGGTGAGTTTGACATCTCCTACCAACCAAAGCCAGCTGAGAAGGGCCAAGCAGTGGCAGACTTCATTGCCGACTTCACATATCCGGTTGACATTGCTTCTACACCTGAAGCAGTGGCTTCATTACCCCCGGAAGCTCAGAAGATAGAACCAACAACCCCAGCATGGAGTATGTATGTTGATGGCTCATCCAACCAACAGGGCTATGGAGCGGGACTAGTCTTGACTACACCCGACAAAGTAGCAATGGAGTATGCTATTCGTTTCAAATTCAAGGCATCAAATAATGAGGCCGAGTATGAAGCCCTTCTAGCAGGATTACGTTTGGCCAAACACCTCGGGGTTAAACAAATTGATATTTTCAGTGACTCCCAATTGGTGGTCAACCAGGTTACCAACAACTTTGATGCTAAGGACAGCTCCATGGCAGCATATCTTGCGCAAACACAACTTTTGCTCAAGCACTTCCACTACCAGATCACCCAAGTTCCTCGAGCGGCAAACAGTCATGCAGACGCCCTGGCTCGCCTCGCCTCGGCTGTGGAAGACAAGATTGGAAGAAAAATTCATGTCGAACTGTTGGCAACACCAAGCACCATGGCCGCAGAAGTATGCAACTTACAACAGGGGGATAGTTGGATCACCCCGATCTATAATTTCCTTGCTCATGGCACCCTCCCAAATGATAAAGTCCAGGCTAAGCAAATTCGATACAAGTCTACCCGCTACCTGATCATCAATGATCAACTCTATAAGCGAGGTTTTAGCCTGCCATACTTAAGGTGTCTTACGCCTGCCGAGGCGGAAATCTTCCTTCGGGAAATACATGAGGGAGTCTGTGGAGATCATGCTGGATCTCGGTCCCTAGCACACAAGACATTTCGCCAAGGATATTACTGGCCAACACTCCACCAGGATGCCATCAAAGTATCCCGCTCATGTGACAAATGTCAACGATATGCGGCTATTCCTCATTCCCCTCCAGAGCCTCTTACTCCTATGATCAGCCCTTGGCCCTTCGCCCAGTGGGGACTTGATTTGATCGGCCCAATGCCGGCAGGGAAGGGCAAAGTCTGTTACGCAGTCGTTGCAGTGGACTACTTCACAAAGTGGGCCGAAGTAGAACCCTTGGCAACCATTACTGAGGCAAAGATAGAAGACTTCGTGTGGAAGAACATCCTTTGTAGATTCGGCATTCCCAATGCGATAGTCACTGACAATTGGCGACAGTTCGACAACAAGAAGTTCAGGTTGTTCTGCTCTAAGTTCAACATCAACTTATGCTTTGCCTCTCCAGCTCATCCCCAGTCTAATGGACAAGTTGAGGCCATCAACAAAATAATCAAGCGCACTTTGAAAACCAGCTTGGACAAAGCTAAAGGCTGTTGGCCAGAATTTGTACCCCAAGTTCTTTGGTCATATCGTACTTCATATCGGACTTCAACAGGAGAAACTCCATTCTCACTTGCCTTTGGCACAGAGGCGGTTGTCCCTGTTGAGCTCGAGCAAGCAACATTCCGAGTCCAGAACTACATTCAAAGTGAAAATGACAAACAACTCACCCTCAACTTGGATTTAGTCGAGGAACACAGAAACCAAGCTCACTTGAGGAATGTCGCCTACAAGCAGCGCATCTCCAACTATTATGACTCTAGGGTCAAGCCTCGCTCTTTCAAAATAGGAGACTGGGTCTTAAAGAAAAGATTACTCTGCGACAGAGTCCCGAGTGAAGGCACACTTAGTCCAAACTGGGATGGACCGTATGAAGTCATTGGCATCAGTCGCCCTGGCTCTTACACACTTAGAAGCTCCGATGGCAAGACCCTTGGCCATCCATGGAACGCTGATCACTTGAAGTACTACTACAAATAGACTCACGATGTACAAGTGTTGAGCTATAGCCGTTCGGCATCCTATGTAATGAAGGCCATTTGGCAATGAATTCACTAAAGAGGTAATTTAGCCAACTTGGCCCTCACTCTTTTACATTCCTAGCAATGGAACACTCAAGTGTTGAAACCTCAAAGCAGATATATCCAACACGAAACAAAATCTAAGTATGTGTCGACAAGACTATACAAAGAAAGGAACAACTAAACAATGGCTTATATCCAAACAATAGATCTATTCATACACAGCCAAAAAACTTCACTTAAAACAGCTTCACCCAAAAAAAAAAAAAAAAAAAAAAAAAAAAAAAAAAAACAAAGCTTCACCATCAAAGCTTCACCCAGAAAGCTTCATCTACAAAGCTTCACCATCAAAGCTTCACCCAGAAAGCTTCATCTACAAAGCTTCACCTCGAAAGCTTCATCTACAAAGCTTCACCATCAAAGCTTCACCTAGAAAGCTTCATCTACAAAGCTTCATCTACAAAGCTTCACCATCAAAGCTTCACCTAGAAAGCTTCATTTACAAAGCTTCACCTACAAAGCTTCAACACCAAAGCTTCAACACCAAAGCTTCACCTACAAAGCTTCAACACAAAACCTTGCTCCAAATAAACAAATTTTGTTCACAAAACCCAAGATGCCCTTGAACTTGTACAAAAACACTTGGGTAAACATAAACATTTTTTGTTTTACACCCACAAGGGCCCAAAATTTTCCTTCTTATTTATTCACTTATATATGTTCCCAAACATATTATAATAGATCCAACAACAAGCCAAAGTCCCAAGTTTCATAATGGACAAAAGTACAAGCAATTCATCAATAATGAAGGTGCTACAAAAATTGGAATCTGCCCCAAAATAGAAATCCAACCCAAGAGACTTTTTCTCTCTCTCCCTCTTCCGCCTCCTTTCATCTATCAAATTTCTGCAACCTCTGCTCTTCTCCAATGGAGCTGAATTTTGGACACCCTATAGTTCTTGAGCATATGAACAACTTTCAAGAAGGAACCATTTCTGTTTGAGCGACGGAAATTAAAGTGTTGAAGCTCCAAACATGACAGTCGGATTCTTGCAGATTTCGAAGCTGCTGTGATGTTTCGAAGATCTGGAAGTATTTAACCATTAGTTCATTCTGAATTTTTGATATGTTATGAAAGAGACGATGAGGAACAACTTCAATGAAGAAAGCATGCTGATCTGAACAATAGAAAATGGAGTTTCGAAGCTCACAACAAATCTGACGGGTTGACAGAAAAATAATAACCAGTCACTCATCATACTTGGATTTCTGGAGTTATACTGCTCCGAGGGACCTCAAATTTGGATATGTTGTAGTTCACAAGTTAAGGAACAACTTCGATGAAGAAAGTATGTTGATCTGAGCAAGAGAAAATGGAGTTTTTGAAGCTCACAACAAGTCTGACGCGTTGATATACAAATGACGAACAATCACTCATCATACCTGAATTTCTGGAGTTGTACTGCTCCGATGGATCTCCAATTCGGATATGTTGTAGTTCACGAGCTAAGGAACAACTTTCATGAAGATGGTTTTGCGATCTGAGCCACAGAAAATGGTGTTATATTGAAGAAAAGCTAAAGGAAGACTAAAGGAAAGCAAAAATGGTAAAGCAAAGCAAAAGAAAAGCTAAAGGAAGACAAAATCATGGCACATGATAATGAGTCATACCCTACCCCTCATTGGATTCGAATACACCCATCCTCCAAAATCATGACAAAGGCCACATTATAGATATCTGTACAAACATTACAAAAAAAAAAAAAAAAAAAAAAAAAAGGGCCTAGGCCTCCACTTCTTTGGGCCTAACACATCTTCATAACAAAAAACAGTATATGAAGAAAGAGCCCTGGGTTACCACTTCGAAAAGAAACAAGTGAAGTTTTCCTACTCATGACATTGACTACTAGCTAGACACCTCATTCGGCAACTCTCTTCGCCTGAAGACTTGGGGGACTCCCACCATATGCTACTGCACCTTGATACTCGGCAGTCTCACAACCACTCAGTGACTTGGATTTTTCAAGTCTCCAACCGAGAAGTTTTCCTCACTCGGGAAATTAAGGGAACACTACCTCAAACTACATGCTTCACTCACAAAGCTTCAACAATACAGGTTTCAACAAAAGCAAAAATTCAAAGAACTTTATGAAGAAGGCTTTGGTGTATTTAACACAATATGTTGAAATGAAGCAAAGCTTATTTATTAATATTTTCGATAAGCCACAAATATGTACATATACATGAGTCAAAATAAACAAACAAAAGGGAGCCTTCACAAAGGTTGCTTAGGGGAAGTCTCAGCAGTCGGTAGAGCCCCAGAAAGAGAAAGCACCGGAGGGTGGTTATCCGGAGCCTCAGTACTTGACAAAACCCCAGAAGGAGGAGGCATTGGAGGTTCATCATTTGAAGCTTCATTACCAGGTACAGCCCCAGAGGACGAAGGCAATAAATGCCTTTGGAACAAACCCACAAACCGCTGATGATCAAGTAAAACCTTACCATCAGATTCCTTCATCTGGTCAAGCTTCCTCTTCATGTTTGTAGCATAGTCATGGGCGAGCCGGTGCAACTGCTTATTCTCATGCTTGAGCCCTCTAATCTCCTGTTTGAGACTCATCACTTCAGCAGCCAATGATTCAACTTGGCGGGTTCTAGCAAATAGGCGTTGGGCCATATTAGACACAGAACCTGCACACTGAACACTAAGAGCCAGAGAGTCCTTAACAGCCAACTCATCAGACCGTTTGGAAAGTAGTCTGTTATCTTTGGGAGTGAGAAGGTTCCTGGCCACCACTGCAGCGGTCATATCATTCTTCATCACAGAATCCCCAACGGTAAGAGGACCAGTAGGGGATATGAAGGATGGGCGCCATATGTTGTCTGGAGAAGGCGTGGCTGTCTTTTCTCCAGGGTTCAAGTCAAAACGACTGTCAGAGGGTCCAGACATTTTCAAATGTGTTGAAAAGGGAAGAGGTCAGACAAATCAAGATCTTAGAAGTGCAAGAAATGAGCTTCTACTGGTAGAGATTCAAGTGTGCTGTGGAACTTAATGCCAGCCTCTATAAAAATCTGCACTCGACGGAGCTTCAGAAATCGAAGAGGCGTTTGCTTTCTCAAAAGCTGGGCTGCTTAGAGACCACGAGGGCCGATCTCAGAAATCGAAGAAGCACCTGCTTTTTCAGCCTCGTCAGCACCTGTCACATGCACACTCAGCTTTGCGGAAATTACGGGCAATCTGTCGAAGATTTCTGGTGAAGTAGAAAGCACGTGAATCTTACTGTTCAATCACCGCTCTCCATATGCACCATCAACTCCTCGGGTACCACATATAACTTTGTCAAAGATCTCTGACAAAGTTTAGGCACGAGAATTTCGAAGTTCCAGCTACCCTACTATTACCCATAAGGGTAAAGGAACAGCACCACTGCTTGACAACTGGAAAGTCCCTATGTGTGTCGACCTCCGTGTTTTGCGGCAAGACAGGTTGGCAAGAACGTCCAACCTTTACTCACATTCGAGAAAAGACTCCCAACATAATTACTTTCTCAAAAACCGGAGTAGCACCGCTTTCCGAATCTCGAGAGTCAGATCCTCGACGGGATTGCTTGTTCGAAAACCGAAGAGGCACAACTCTCAGAACTTCGAGAGCCAGATTTCCTTAGATAAAGCTTGTCTGTAATCTTCACACGTAACATCAGCTTTCCAGATACCACATACCACTTTTTCAAAGTGCTCTGACAAAATTAAAACACGTGAAGCTGGCAGCTCCCACTACATTGCTGTGACCAAGAAGGGTAAAGGAATAGCATTACTACTTGTTATTGGGAAATCCCTATATACATTGACCTCCCTCCTCAACGGACAGGCAAACCTGCAAAAATGCTCAACCCTTTCTCGCATTCGAAAAGGCACCCTCAACATAACCTCTCGAAATACTCAGCTTTATTTCCCCCCGATAATACCTCAGCAAATAAGCCACACCAAGAACAAGAGTATCTCATATCATCAGGGTCGAAAGCAAGAGTATCCCATATCATGCTTTCTCCCTGTCTTTGTCTTTGTCCTTGTCCACACCTGCAGGACAAGGAGAAAGAGAGCAGTCAGTCGGAACCTGAAATCAAACCTCCAATTTGGAACTGACTGCCTGGAGCCTTTGCCTGTTTGCTTACTTAGTATTGCTCTCGAGTACTCATCCTCAACTGCTGTCAAGGTCACGAATTCCACCGGCAAATGCCTCATGACAGTTGATCAGATATTGGCTCTTTACACTGAAGCTGCCAAGCGTGGATGAGTCACTATGAAGGAATGTTCTGAAGGACCATTTAAATGCAAAGGTTGCACACCACTTCTGCCATGCAAAAGATTGAAGCAGAAGGTTCAACGGTGAGCTGAAACAGATCACTACAGCACGACACCTTTCCATACCACATTCATTATTCCGTCAACAGCAAAAGTATCCCATATCATCAAGGTCGAACGTACTCTAGATTTGATGGACTTGTTTTGACCCTCAAATTTTTGAGTCGGCCTTATACTCTGAAGGGCACCAGAAAACCCTCCAGCACAGTTCAAGAATAAGCATGTGGAAAGTTACTTCTTCAAAAGCAAAAGTATCTCATATCATCTATTATCCATTTGCTTCTTCTTATCCTGGCAGTTGAATGAGAGACAAGGAGAAGGAGAACAATCAACCGGAAGCCGAAGTCAAACCTCTGATCCTGGGTTGCTTACTTGGAAGTTTGACTGCTTACCTTGTCTGTTACCTCTTTCGGCAGATCTCCTAGCTCGGCGACTTGGGGGACTCCTACTATAGGGTTTGTATCACACTTGACTAAGCCCGAAACTACAACTAAGCTTCAAGTGAAATTGATACATTACCTTGTGCGTCAACATCAGCTAAATACACCATTCCCGGATGGAGGAAAGGTACTTCCAGAGAAGGGCAGATGAAGATCAGACCACACTTCAGTACTTAGAAGTTTCGTGATTACTCAAGGGATTGGATCTTGCAAGTCCCCAACCGAGGAGTTTCCCTCACTCGGGAACTTAGAGGAGTTCTGTTTGTACCATACTTGACCAATCCCGAAACTACCGAGCACCGGCCAACGCTATACTGTCAAGGACCCAGAAGAGTTCCCCTCCGACCAGGAGGCCAATCACTACTCGACACGTGTCAAGATTAGAAGCCAATCAGAGCGCAGCACGTGTCGACATCAAGAACCAATCATAACATGACACATGTCAATGTGACAAAGCTACAAGTTTTTCTATAAATAGGGGTCATTCCCCCACAATATGGCCTAATGCCATTTGGGTTAAATCATTCACAAGAACTCACTAAATTGAGAGCTTGATCCTTTGTACTTGTGTAAGCCCTTCACTACTAATAAGAACTCCTCTACTCCGTGGACGTAGCCAATCTGGGTGAACCACGTACATCCTGTGTTTGCTTCTCTGTCTCTATTCATTTACGTACTTATCCTCACTAGTGACCGAAGCAACCAAGCGAAGGTCACAAAACCTGACACTTTCTGTTGTACCAAAGTCTTCGCTGATTTTGTGCATCAACACACTTTTTTTATAAAACTTAGGTTACTGGTTTTTGTGTCCATCTCTTGTGGTTTTCATCTTTTAATTTTTTTTTTTAATTTTTAAAAATAGTACCAAATGCATTTTATACTTGTTTCTGTATTTGAAAAATGAAAATTATTTTCAAAGTCGTGATCTTACTAAAGTGGACTCTCGACTATCTGCTATCTCATGTTTTTAACACAATATTTTTTAACATTTGACATGAGAATTAACGTTAAAAAGTTAGGTGACATATAGTCCATGTAGAGTCAAACTTTAAGAGAGTTCCCTTAACACAATATAAAAGTGTTTAGGGTTTGAATTGTATGTTTATTCTTCTCTCTAGGAGGTAAATATATAGTTGTACAATATCCCACATAACAGGAAATAAGAATCCCAATTATACAAGGAATAAATTATAGGATTACATTCCTAAACTAAATGGTTGACTTATGCCAACACTCCCCCTCAAGTTGGTGCATAAATATCTCATAAGCCCAACTTGTCAAGTGAGTCTTGAAACACCATTGCGGAAACCGCATGAGTTAACACATCTGCTAATTGTTCTTCAGACCTCACGTATGGAATATCAATCAATTTGACATCTAACTTCTCTTTGATGAAGTGTCTATCTATCTCGACATGCTTTGTACGATCATGCTGAACGAGATTATTGGCTATTTCTCTCGCAGCTTGATTGTTGCAGTATAATAACATAGCTCCCTGAGGTTTGAACCCAATCTCAGTGAGAGGAATCCTGAGCCATAACAACTCACAAATTCCATGTGCTATCCCTCTGTACTTTGCCTCGGGCCGTGGATTTAGCCACTACATTTTGATTCTTGATTCTCTAAGTTACCAGATTTCCTGCTACGAATGTGGAGCAACGATCACTAATGTTTCCTGCCCAATCAGCATCTGTATACCCATTTACCTCCATATGTCCATGCTTCCTGAAGATTAGTCATTTACCAGGTGCACATTTCAGATAACTTAGTATATGCATCACTGCTGCTATGTGATCCTCACTAGGAGCATGCATGAATTGACTTACAACACTAACTGCATACGCAATATCCGGACGTGTAAGTAATAGGTAAATCAATTGTCCTACCAATCTCTGATATCTTTCTTTATTGGTAGGAACTTGATCCTGGTATATCATCAGGTGATGATTCTGCACAATGGGAGTTTCAACTGGTTTACAAGCCAACATTCCAGTTTCATAGAGAATATCAAGAACATACTTCCGCTGAGACAAGTAAATACCATCATGAGAACGAGCAACTTCAATACCCAAGAAGTATTTCAAGCCTCCTAGATCTTTCATCTCAAATTCTGGTGAAAAATACCCCTGCAGCCTTTTTATCTATTCTGTGTCATCACCAGTAACTACCATATCATCCATATAGATAATTAACAAAGTAACTTTACCTCCCATTCGTTTGATGAACAGGGTGTGGTCCGCATTTCCCTGTCTATAGTCATACTTTTTCATTGCTTCAGTGAACCTTCCAAACCATGCTCTGGGTGATTGTTTGAGTCCGTAGAGAGCCTTTCGGAGTCTACATATTTTCCCTGCTTCATTCAATGTTTGATATCCTGGTGAAAGATCCATGTATACTTCTTCTTCCAGATCTCCATGTAAGAAAGCATTCTTCACATAGAACTGTTTCAAAGGCCAGTCCAGGTTAGCTTCTAAAGATAAAAGGACTCGAATAGTGTTCCTTTTTGCGACTGGAGTAAACGTTTCTTGGTAGTCAACTTCAAATGTCTGTGTGTACCCTTTAGCTACCAATTTTGCCTTATATCTGTCAATGGATCCATCCACCTTGTGTTTTATGGTGAACACCCATTTACATCCCACTGGTATCTTCCCTTGTGGTAATGACACTACATTCCACGTTCCGTTTCTTTGTAAGGCTTCCATTTCTACTCACATGGCTTCTACCCAATGGGGGTCTCGCAAACCTTCTTCCACTTTTGTTAG
Organism: Malus sylvestris; assembly: GCF_916048215.2. Classification (NCBI taxonomy): domain Eukaryota; kingdom Viridiplantae; phylum Streptophyta; class Magnoliopsida; order Rosales; family Rosaceae; genus Malus; species Malus sylvestris. Next base: position 1,706,186 of record NC_062263.1, on the reverse strand, counting down.
AATTTTAATCTCAGCCATTTGATTCACCATGGCTTGGTACTTGGGTGATAGTCAATGAGTGGACATATACTGTGCAATTGCATATCTCACTTTTCCTTCCAAAGAAAACCTGTCAGGTGGTTTCCCACGATTTTGCCTAGAAGGTAAAATATAGGAATTTTCAACAATATCTGAAGTATGAGAACGTACCTCTTGGATATCCGCGGGACATGAGCATGGACTAGTGGAGAAGAATGAGGGTTATTTTTTGTTTGCACAGTCTCGGTATCACTCGCGGACCCATTACCTTCTACTAAATCCATAAATGGTGTAGGCCTATTATTCGATGTTGCATGAGCTATCTCTTGGTCAAGGATTTCACGGTCAAAATCTACTAGGCTTTGGCTTGTTGTGTCGTTGGCCACTATCGGGTTCTGAACTGCAATGTCATGGCCTACCTTTGGGCTTTGAATTGATGTGTCGCGACCCTCTAGTAAGGCGCGGTCAGGTGGGTTGCTTATAACACCTAAGTTTTCAGTCTCGGTCTCCCATGTACTACTAGGACCATGCCAACTATCTCGTTCATGTGGAACATCAAACCAACTGTAGTCTTCGTATTTATTATTCAACTCCCCCTTAAGAGTACAGTGGGTTTGATCAAAGATGAAGAACATCTCGGTTTCGGAGAACGTGACATCCATGGTGACATAGAAATGCTTAGTAGGTGGATGGTAACATCAATATCCCTTTTGTTGGCTATTAAATCTCAGAAATACACAACGAACACCACACGAATCCAATTTACTCCGTTGATTCTTGTGAAGATGCACATAAGCCACACATCCAAATATGCGAGGTGATAATTGAAGAGAAGATTGTAGAGTGACATACTCCGTCGAGACTTCCATAGGAGTTCGGAAGTTGTGAACTCGAGAGGGCATTCGATTAAGAAGATAAATGGAACACGTAATTGCATTTGCCCAATGGGCATGAGGAGCATGAGCCCCAATTAGAAGAGCCCGTGTAGTTTCCAAGATATGTCTGTTCTTACGTTCTGCCACACCATTTTGTTGAGTAGTTTGAGGACAAGTAGTCTCATGAAGTATGCCGTGCTCTGCGAAAAATTGTGATAGTTCAGAATTAAGATATTCTCCACCATTATCGAATCTCAGGACTTTGATAGGAAGAGAAAATTGATTTCCAATCATCTAATAAAATTGTTGGAAAATTTGCCCAACGTCACTCTTCTATTTCATGGTATAGAGCCAAGTCATTCTGGTGCAATCATCTACAAAGGTACCATGGAGCGCCGCTATTAGTGATGGACCTCATACATCAAAGTGAATTAAATCAAAGGGCACTGATCTTTTATTGAGACTCAAGTGGTAAGAAGTACGATGACTTTTTGCAAGAATGCAATCCTGACACTGAAAATCAGAGTCTGAAACGCCATTAGATAAAGACGGAAGTAATTTTCTTAAATAACCAAAAGATGCATGTCCTAGTCGACGATGCCATAACCAAATTCTCTTAACCTTGTTGTTGTGACCACTGCTCACTTGGTTGACTCGGCCCGGTACCACATCATCCACATAATATAACCCTCTCATCTTAGTACCACGCCCAATAATTGCCCGTGTTTGGATATCCTATAGTAGGCAAAAACTAGGAAACATGAGTACAACACAATCTAATTGTTCCGTAACTTGACCAACATAAAGTAAATGATTCGATAGTGAAGAAACAAGAAGAGTGTTATGCAGTGATAGAGAGGGAGTAAGGGCGATGGAACCCGCTCCTGCAACTGGAGCAATTTCACCATTTACTGTGATAACATTCTCCTTGGGTGGCATGGTTAAGTGGTGAAACAAGGATTCATTATATGTCATATGGTCTGTAGCCCCATAGTCAATTATCCAACCAGAATCTCGGTTAGCGGATGTTGTGAATGCAATATCAATTTTACTTGGATCATCAGATTGTTCTTGGGACGAAATCAAATTCAATAATGAAAGTTGCCGGCCCATACTGTCTGGGTCCAAACTGTTTTCCAAATGGCTGTCTCATGATGGGCTCAGCATGCCCACATGGCTGTTCTTGTACACAGCGAATTGTTGCTCGGTTGGACTCACACCGAATTTGTTGCTTATGTCCATGCTTGATTGATGCACTGTTGAACATTGGGCTCCAGGCACTGCAAGCCCAGCCCGCTGGAGATCACTGCCACAAGGAATCATGCCATGGTGCTTGTCGGCCATGGAAGCAATGGTCTATTTGTGATTTAGATTTCTAGGTATTTTCAGTGGATGGTTCTCTTGCTTTGAGACCATTGGGGTTTTGTAATTTAGGTTTCTAGGTTTTTTTTTTCTATTCCCGTAGGTGGTTCTCTTACTTTGAGACCACGCTAGGATTTTTCTGGGTTTTCAGGGATCAGTAGCTAGGGTAAAAGGTTAGAGGAAAGAGACAAGTCGAAACCTACTCTGATGCTAAGATAAAAGTGTTTAGGGTTTGAATTGTATGTTTATTCTTCTGTCTAGAAGGTAAATATATAGTTGTACAATATCTCATATAACAGGAAATAAAAATCTCAATTATACAAGGAATAAATTATAAGATTACATTTCTAAACTAAATAGTTAACTCACGTCAACATATTTCTCAATAATATATTATCAAACTCCGTATTCCACATGAGTTGCTTCCCACGTACAAGTCAAGAATACACTTATCGGAAAAGGGTTTTTTTCAACACAAAGTTGGTGGTCCATATGAGAGAGAGCCCCTAATTTCAGTAACCAAATTATTAGCCAAGACTTTACCACCCTTTTTCATTTTTTTATTCATTGAAGGTGTGGTCGAGAATAAGTAACACATGGAAAATAAAATACATGGCTGCGCCGGACTCTATTGACAGGTTTGGTGAAGTGCGCATCCCACTACCATCTTCTCATAAGCAATTTTATAAGATAAATATGACATGACCCCCTATAAAGTTGTTCAAAGTGTGAAGAAAATATAACCCAAACACAAAATGCAAAGGCCTAACAGAGTGTTCCTTCTGCTAATCACCGGCCTTTGCTACCTCGCCTGCACAACTGCCTCGGGAACGAGCCCTACGTCCACATCGTGCAACGGTTCGATAGCGGAGTGCGACAACGAAAGCGAGCTGCTGATGGAGTCGGAGATAAGCCGGAGGTTTCTTCAGACGAAGAAGTACATATCGCCCGGGGCTTTGAAGCCAGACCAACCAGTTTGCAAAGGCGGCGCTAGAGGTGAAGCGTATAGTAAAACAGGAGGCTGTCTTCCTCCTCCGTCTCATCCTTATCAAAGAGGTTGTTCTAAGTATTATCGTTGTAGGTCGGACTCGTGATCAGGGAGGACATGAGCAAGTTCGAATTTTTATTTGGTTTTGATATATAGGGGGCGATCTGTGGCGTCACTTTTTTTACATAACTTTTGACATACGTTTTTTTTACGGGGCTGACTTTGTAATATATTTCAACGATCGGAATTATCTATCTATTAAGTCTTTGCTCAAAGGTATGTCTACCAAAATAACTCAAATCTCAAACAATGACCATTAAAGGTTTATGATTTCTTTGTAGAACTGTACTAGTCTATTTTCTTCACTACGGTTTTAGATTTGCCTAATCTTTTGTCTAATCTTTTGCAACGGCGGCGGTAGATGTGAAGCGTATAGTAAAACAGGAGGCTGTCTTCCTCCTCCGTCTCACCCTTTCTAAGTATTATCGTTGTAGGTCGGACTCGTGATCACGGAGGACATGAGCAAGTTCGAATTTTTATTTGGTTTTGATATATAGGGGGCTGAGAATCAGTGAGTTAGGAGGTGTGCCTTGATCTTCCAAGGGTGCTTGAAGGTCTCCCTACTTATAGCATAATCGATCCTCCTAGTTAGCAAGCCTTGTAATTCATGGCATCACTTTTTTTACACAACTTTTGACATACTTTTTAAAGTCTTTTCTCAAAAGTATGTCTACCAAAATAACTCAAATCTCAAACCATATGATATCAAGGGTTTACAGTTTCTTTGTGGAACCGTACTAGTCTATTTTCTTCACTACGGTTTTAGATTTGTTTAATATTTTGTAAGGATAATCTATGAATGATGTTTTAAAAGATAAACAGTTAAGATCGTTAAAATACATTATGCAGTAGACCCCACAAAAAATGTGTCAAAAATTGTAAAAAAAAATTGGTGCCATAGATCTGCCCTATCTATATATGTACAACACTTCTATCTGAAGCTATTTCTCTTGAGTTTTCAATGACTTCTTGTTTTTGCTTCAAATGTTCAATAAACTCATCCCATAGTTTAAAGAATAAAGCTTCATATCGATGTAGCACACTCCTCGTAGATAAGGGTTATACGTATCACTTCGAAATTGTCATCATGCATTTCTTTACAATGATCTACTAGATAAGATTGCATGATAACTTTACTATGATCTACTAAATTAATTTAAAATTTAATTTCCTTGTCAATGCTGATGACAGAGAACATTTATCTTCCACTCAAGACAGTAAAAATAATCTTGATGACAATTACAACTTTTGAAATTCTTCCGGGCAACTTAGGGTAAGGTACAATACTGTTTGGTCAACATGAATTTGACGCCTACTTAAACGAAAGCTTCCATACCTCTCGGACATTAGAAGAACCATCTGCAACTTCAGCAACCATGCTAGAAGCCAACACCCCTGCACAAAGGAATTCCAAGAAAATGTGTTTAAATTTCTTACTGAAGCATAAGTAAATACTAAACATAACTTCATAACAGTCGATAACACCATTGTCGCAACTTTAAGGCCTCTGAAACACATATTCATAGAACAAACATATTCTGCAACTTGTTCTTATCGCATTTCGCACAATCCCATCAACCCAAGGAATAGGGTAGGAAAGAAATAAGAAACGAAAACTTCTACTGTGATATAATTCCTTAGTAATTTTCTTAAAATAATTAAAACTAGCTCACCATCTTTCTCGACCACAGATAGGAACCTTCGAGTTCCCCCGCCTACTCCAAAATAATGCTTCTTTGCAGCCATGTAGACTACTCCATGAGAAGGAGTTAAGCACTGTAAAATAAACAGTATTACACTTAAAGCCGCTCCAAGTTCGCAGTCCAAAATCATAAATAATGACAGATCAATGAGAGAATACCTTTTTTATGAGTTCATAGAGATGTGGGAGAGTAGAAATTGAGTAAACTGTCTCCGCCATTAAAATAATATCGTACTGAGCATCTAAACTTTGCTCTGAACTAACATTAAGATCCCTCTCGTCATTTTGTGCATAAGGAAGAAGCTTATGCATTTCACGCCAGTCACCAGCAAAAAAACCAATTTCGGCCTCCACATTAGACTTTGTCACTTGCACTGATGGGGGTTGGAAGTTTGGAATATTTGAATTTACATTAGGAATGGTGAGGCACCGCAGGACCTCCGCATTGAAGTCCTGGAAATGAATGGCAGCTGCACCCTGATTGGCAATAATGAAGAATATTAAGAAATCTAATCTACAACACTAAATTGAGAAGCTTATGAAACACAACTTCACCTCAAGGCAGGCAAAGATACCGGGAAGTCCATGGCCACAACCAAGCTGAAAAACATGACAGGAAATAGGGTGAGGCATAGTAAGAAATGGGAGAAGGAGATACATGGCGGTGGCCTCAACTTCTATGACAACCAGGAAATCAGTCAGCATAGATAATCACTTGTAGTAGTGCTTAATGATTTTCTTTGTTGGTTAATGATCAACGATAGCAGTTTAATTTATTACGAGTAAAGGGGCACCAGTGAACACTTAATTCAATGATTGTGCAGATGTGAAGAGATGTACTTATTGTCGCAAGTAAGACTCCAAGAAAAAAATAACTTCAGTCTATTTCTACAGAGTGTAAACTCAGGGGTACTATTCTCAGTAAACCCTTTGTTAGTTAAAGTATTGCAACAAAAGTGCAGTTCATTATGAATTGTGTTGAAATTCTCCACTTACAAGCTATTATATTAGAGCCTAAAAATTTGAACTAGCCATCTAGAAAGTTGAAGAGTTTCCCTGTATGATGTATGAACATGAGATTAATGGAATTAACACTTAGTGGGGAAACCTACAAGCTGAACAAAGCGAGCAGAATGCGACCAGAAACAAAATTAGTTTCTGCTTGTAAGGATATGATACATTTCAAGGTAAAGAAGCTAGTATGTCTCATTTCACAAAAGCACCGTCATGAACTTATGACTAATACAAGTTACACTCGAGAATTAGACTACCAGGCAGGAATCATATGAACTAAACTAGCAGGTGAAATATTAGGATCTGAAATGTTAACAGGTGAAGGTATTGTGAGACAGTATGCATTCACCGGGCAATATTAGGATGCCCACCTCTAAAACGCGTTTACCGGAAAATGATAAATGCCCATTTTGAACTTCAGAGCTTAGAGCTTTAACCAGATCAAGAGAACCTTCCCACAGCTTTAATCCCCCTACAACCCGCCAAAACCAAATACACAGAATCACATTTGGGTGCCGCAGCGCATCATCAATAAAAGACTCGATTTTTAAAAAAGAATACGATAAACTCAATTAAACATCATTTTAATTATTGAATGACTACTAACAAACAAATGAAGATGGAAGAAATGTATAACCTTCATATTGCCCAGGAACTAAATCAGAGTTGGACAGCGTGAAAACGTCTTGAGTACTAACGCGACCCTACAATCAAAGCACGCACGATCTCTAAGTTACACTCAAATCAAACTTAACTTCAGAAACTACCAAGTACACTAAAATCAGCTTTTTTTTTATTTTTGGAGAAAAGATTGAAATGTAAATTGCTCCACTTTCTGAGAAACCAAACAGAAACAGAAAGAAAATGGAAAAAAAAGTGACCTTGAGCAAAGTAAGTCCGCCCAACTCCACCGGCTCCACGGTGTACTTCACAGACGACGAAACCTATTCCACATTAAATCAATCATTTGTGTGTTTAAAACTACAAATTACGCTAATAATTCTTAATCAAAGTAAATTAATAAGCAGTAATTAACTAATTAACACCTCGGAGGGAAGCACTTGGACGGAAGGAGGCGGCGGAGGAAGAGGGGGCTCTGATTGTTCAAGAAACCCCGACCCTGGCGATGAAAACAGCCGAAACGGTTCGAAACTTGGTTTCTGAGAAACGCGGAAATGAAGATTCAGCATTCAGCAAAAGACTGAGATTTCGTAATCGGGAATCAGTATAAGGGAAGGAATAGGCTAATAGGGCAGAAGAGAAACTCACCTCAGACTCCATTGCTGCCTGCTCTCTGCTCCTCTGATCTTTTGGAGGGTTTTGGGTTTTTGTATTTCTTGGTTACAAGGTTTTTGGGTTTTCTTATTTTATCAATGTAATGCAAGCCCAGGCCCAAATGACAAGCTTTCCCTTCATCTTATTTTGCATTAATATTTTGGCATTATCATGAGTAATTATAACTTCCTTGTAGCTCAGCCATTTGGTATTACGGTCAAAAATTATTATTTTTTTCTAAGATTGTGGACTATCGGGACGAAACTATCAGCTTATCTTCTTTCAAAAATTGATATTTTTATTTCCTTAAATAGATACTTATAAAGCATTTATCCTGCACTCCAAATATTTTCTTGTGTATTCCTCATAAGAGTTTTTTTTAATATAGAATATTTGAAGTGCGCATTAAAATTTTTGCAGTGCTAATAATAAAAAAAAAATTATTCAAGCAATAGTTTCATCTAAATTACAAGAGAGACTTCGATTTTGAGTTTAGAAGAAAGTGTACACTGCTGTAAGCAAATTAGCTATGCTCAAATTTGTTTTGATGGTTTGAGTTTGACCACTATCTTTGTTAACGTGTTGACATGAATCAAAAGTAACTTCATTTTTTTTTTTTTGGAAACTATCAAAAGTAACTTCATAAGTCCATAATGAATGGTATGGTGAAACAAAAGTTTGTTAAGCTAAGGTGTCGTTTAATAATCAATTCGTTTTCAATTTTTGTTTTCACTCTTTTGAAAACTGAAAATTGAATTTTTATTATTATTATTATTATTTATAACTAGGGTCGGTTTTCAACTTTAAAAAAAATATTGAAAATTGAAAACTACTTTTTTTTTGTCAAACGATAGATTTTGTTAGATTAGCCATCGACGAGGTTTGAACCCATGCCGTCATACAATGACTCAACATATTTCCACCACTGTGGTAAATAGCCACTTTCTTGAGTTTTCAAAATTTGGTCTTGGTTTACACTTCTTGGTTTTCAGTTTTCATTTTTTTAAGCTGAAAAATGAAAGTAGTTACTGAATAAGATTATTTTAGTTTGTCAAAAACTGAAAAGTGAAAGCTAAAAACTAAACATTGAAAATGAAATAATTATCAAATGGCTCCTAACATGTTGATTTCACAGTCCAAAAAAACGTATTGATTAGGGGTCCATGTGTATTGGAATGGAAATTTTGTGGAACACGAAGCCACGATCAAGGGCGTAATATGGGCAGCCTAAATCTCAAACTTTGCCATCCAAGGCATTAGCGGGTCCCAACTCAAGTGTCGGCACACAAAAACAACAGAAGCTTGTGGAACTTCACTCTTCTTTACAAACAAATCACCCTACAGCGAGATAGGCATTGTGCATTGACGCAGTGGCCCTAGTGGGGCTCGGTAAAAATATAATTTCAAAGAAAATCTCATAGCCTAAAGACTTCGAGATAGAACAGAAAGCGTCACGCGTTCAACAATTTCACGTCAAATCAAAAAGGAATTGTACCGTTGAAAACACTCTACACAAAAACCTAATTTCTCATAAATTGGTGTAATTCAAAATATCAATTTGACCAGGTGGTTCAGTGGTAAATTACGAATTACAATATTTTTTAAAAATTAAAAACCAAAGATCTTGGGTTCGAAACCTGCTACTGATGTGGAAGTCTGGCTTTGGCCAAGGGAATCCTTTTTTGAAAAAAAAAAAAATATATATATATATATATGTTTGCAAAAGAAAATAAAATACGAATTTGAATGGATATATGTAGATGCGCTCTCTAGTATTTAGATAACTTTTTTTTTTAAGTTTGAAGGGATGATCATTTACCTGGAATGAGAGAAGTGATGAGTTAGAAAAACTAGAAAAAAGAGTGAGAATGGAGGTGCATGAGATCAAGCAAATATGATTTTGCTTTTTTACGAGAGAAACGAAACAAATAGAAATAATTACATAGGCTTTGCCTTTGCTAAATTTGCCTTTTGCTTTTGCCTTTTTTGGGTCCTTTATTTTTTGTTGGCTAAAGAGACAAAGGGTCTCACAAGTGCACCACTCCATAAGAACGTAATGAATATCTTGCAATGCGTGTTGTTTTTTTTTTAATGTAATGAATGAATGATATCATTTGAATTTTGACCCCGTCACGTAAAATAATCCCATAATTCATCCTCATCTTCAGCTACTACTCAGGATCGGTGTCCCACGGTTTTTCGTGTAAGCACTTCAAAACCCCCGACCAACTAACCGACGTCCCTCCCTCGGTAATACCCTTATTGCACATCTCCAACACCAAAATCATGGATCTTTTATCAATGCCAAGTGGTTCAGTTAAAATACGGTAGAATTTCTAGTCAAGTTTGCTCTCTAGTTTTAAATTCAAGGCATGAGCTTGCAAAAAAAAAAAGAGAGGAGATTTCTTGGTTGAAGGCTTTAAAATGGCGTGTGAAAGTGGTCATGGTGGGCTACGGTGCCTTTAGCCTTTTCGAGTCCCAATGGGGATTAGTCTACTCTTCGCGGTGTGAGATACCTCGGATTCGGCTAAAAAAAATCATGGATGTTGTTACTATATTCCAAGTATTTTGTACTCCATAACTTCATATAGAATTTTCATCAAAATAAAAAGCAATCTTTCATTTTTTCTTCAATGGTCTGCGACTATTGAGTAGTTCGGAAAATAAACGGTGAAGATTAATTTTAAAAATTTAAACAGTTGACTCTAAGAAATAAAAAAGTGAAATTTTTTTTTTAAAGTAAGACTACTTGATAAGCGGGACTATCAAAGTAAAACCCGATAATTATCACTCCACAATTCATTTGTCATCTTCTAACCAACACCACCACCACCACCACTTTGGAAAAGGAAACGATGTTCTCTAAAGTTAATTTTGTACTTGCATCGACGCCAACATTGGCCCTATCATTACGCATCCTGTCCTGCATTTCACATTATTCATGCAGTGGGGGCCCTTTCTTTTAATTTCTTTCCATTTTTCTATCTTATTCTCCATAAATTTTCATTGTAATCGGAACACGAGTAGTATATCAATGTGTTTTTACTTAAATTGTGGTCAATTTTATTTTTAAAGTTATTAACTTTTTAACACATATATCTCACTATTTGCATAATAACATGTGGTGTATCACTCTGTATTCCGGTCACACGGAAAAATCTCTTATTTTTCTCACACTCCAACTCCCATAGTCTCTCTTTCTTCTGATATGAGTGGCTGCGGATTTTTGTCCTCAGCAGGAAACACCAATGGAGAAGCTACCGACAGTAAAGTGCTCTCAAGAACTCTGGTTTGCCCTTCTCATCTCCTCCGCTTTGTGCATTATATTTCTTTCCTTTGATTACTCTACTTTCTCTGGTCTCGATCTTTTGCCCAACAAAAAAGTCGACCCAATTGGGGTTTTGAACCACTCTATCACGGATTCATCATGTTTTGGTCGTTACGTTTATATGCACGACGATCTTCCTGAAAAATTCAACTCCGACTTGGTAAGAAACTGTAGGTTTCTCACCAGAGGAACCGACAAGCCAAATTTATGTATGTACTTTGAGAATTATGGTTTCGGTCCCGAAATCCCAAACTCGGAAGGGGTTTTGTCGAACAGGAGCTGGTTTTCCACGAACCAGTTCTTGCTGGAGTTCATATTCCACAACAAGATGAAGCGCTATAAGTGTTTGACAAACATCTCCAGTCAGGCTTCGGCCGTTTATGTCCCGTTTTACGCCGGCCTTGATGCGAGCCTCCATCTCTGGGACTCGAATCTTACGGTTAGAGATGCCTCGGCGAAAGAACTTGTGAGTTGGCTTGCGAGAAAACCCGAGTGGGCGAAACTGTGGGGGAGGGATCATTTCTTGGTTGCCGGGAGAATTTCTTGGGACTTCAGGAGGCAGACGGATGAGGTTTCGGATTGGGGTAGTAAGCTCAGGTGGTTGCCTGAGTCTATGAACATGACTATGTTGTCGGTCGAAGGAAGCTCTTGGAACAATGACTTTGCTATACCTTACCCAACAAATTTTCATCCCGCGGAGGAGGTCGATTTGGTTCAATGGCAGAACAGAATGAGGAAGCTAGACAGGCCTTACTTGTTCACTTTTGCTGGGGCACCGAGGCCTGACCAGCAGAGCTCGATTCGGGGGAAGATTATCGATCAGTGCGTAGCTTCGAGTAGATGCAAGTTAATCGATTGCAGTTTGGGCGGCAACATGGATTGTGACAACCCGTCGAGTGTTATGAGGGTGTTTCAGAGCTCGGTTTATTGCTTGCAGCCCGGAGGGGATTCATACACCAGGAGATCAACTTTCGATTCCATTCTGGCTGGTTGTATTCCGGTTTTCTTTCACCCGGGTGCTGCTTATTCCCAGTATTTGTGGCATTTGCCAAAGAATCATAGCAGCTACTCCGTGTACATTCCGGTGAGGGTTGCGGACGATATGCCAGGCAGCATTGAGGAAATCTTGCTTGGAATTTCAAAGGATAAGGAATTGTCCATGAGAGAGGAGGTTATAAGGCTCATACCGAATCTGTCATACTCGGATCCCAGGTCTAGATTAGAGACCGAAGATGCATTCGATTTGGCTATCAAGGGAATTCTTGAGAGGATTGAGGATGTTAGGAAGGTGATTAGGGAAGGGAATGATCCAAGTATTGGTTTCGCGGATGAGGATAGCTACAAGTACACATTTCATCAGAAACAAGAACAAACTTGATTTGATTTGAGTTCAACAGTTCTTTCTGTTTAACAAACAGAATGAGATGGAAGAGGAGGTGCAGGCCTACAATGGCAGATCGCGCGTCGAAAGATTCGAAACTGGATGAAACAGTGCCAGTTCTTGGTTTTCAGGTCGTTACTGCAGCTGCCAAGAGATTGTAAAGAAAGATCGAAAGCAAAATGTTATGTTAGAGGTCCCTATTTCATACTCCTCTTTCAGAACATGTACCTATTTAGCACAATTATAAGTTAAAAATGTAATGTTCTTTAAATTTAAACTTAGAATTATTCTTTTCAATTCTCTCAGGTGCCGTCTGTTAACCATTTCGTTTTTTGTTTTTTGTTTTTTCAGTTTTTTGGAAAACTGAAATCTTAATTAGTAATTACTTTCAATTTTTAATTTTTGAAAATTGAACACCAAAAACTGAAAACTACTTGTGTTCTCAAAATTTAGTCTTGAGAATTTTCAGTTTTCTTTTTTCTTTTTGAAACTGAAAACTGAAAGTGGTTACCAAACAAGATTTTAATTTTTAGAAAAGTATTGAAAGTCGAAAACTGATTGAGGTTGATTGCACTTATATACATGCTTTTTGTGTGCTGTATTGTGATTGAGCATTGCTTGGCTTCTCAAAAATGAGTAGGAACTCCTACTCAAAACTATTTGTGTTTGAACCACAAAATTTTGTGTTTATGATCATAACTATTCATATTATGAGTTATTCTATAGAGATCATCTCTGCAAAAAAATAAATATAAATTGAGGTTCTTTAGTCAATCTATTTTAGCAAATATATAGACAGTTCATAATGCTTTTATTGATTCCATTTATCTATTTTTATATAATTCTATAACTAAACGAGTAACACCCCGCCCCCGAAATATTTATTTTCGGAAAATAATTCCGATGTCCTTGTATATTGCAATTTAGCCAACTAAATTATAAAAATTCCGGAAATAAAACTTTAAAATTTCTCAATTCAATTTTCATAACTATAAATCGATTTATTTTCGATTTTCTCCACATATTCATATATTTAAATTTTTAGGGTATTACATTCACCCCCCCCCCCCCCCGGTTAAAATAAATCTCGTCCCCGAGATTTCTACTATTACGTTACAAAAAGGAATTAGAACTATTCCCACCATTCCTTTAATGGTGAATAAATCATATGATTTTATTCAAACTCCAAAATAAATAGATTAACGCAAATCATCATGATTCTCACACATTTTCTCATATTTCCATCCACATTAATTGGTAAAAAGAATATCAGAACTTCTAATCACACAACTGGGCAAAATAAACATCAAACAACAAGCTCTAATTTTCATTGGCTAAATAATACTAGATATTAAATCTCATCTTCCACTGGCTAGATAAATACTAGCATAATAACCACTATATATATCTTAAAACAAATATCCACAATATTGTTACCATAAAATCTCATTATACGATTTCCTTCATTTCCGCAATTAAACTAAATTGCCCATAGTAAAATTAATAGCCTTTTAATTCTTTCTTTCAAAACCTTTTCTTTTAAATGGCTTCAAGGTGTAGCCACATATCGAATAAATTAGTGACTTGCACTGCCAGAGTACTATTCACATTTCATCAACCAAAGAAGAGGAATTTATATGTTTTACAACTCTATTGGCCAACCAAAACTAATCCTTATTAATCACATAGTCATGAGAATACGTGCTCTTCATCAGTTCTGTTCGCAATATCAAATCTAAAAATAACAACTTATGACTATAACAACCACACCATAACTTCAATTTATAATTTCATTCCCGTTCAATAACCCATCATGACTTTCCTAAATATTAAAATTCCAACCATAATTATCATTGACAAACAATGGTTTCATCACCTTTTTCTTGTTATCCCAATCAGTGACTAGTAGACTGAAAAATATTGTAATATACCTGGCCAATACATATCATACATTTTTATCACTTCAATAATTCATTTCCATAGCCCACACATGAAGCTTCTTTCCAGAAACACAGGGTCTTTATGCCCACTCATCCATTCCTTCACATTTCACGGGTCATTTCGCCCAATTCATCGTTCACAATGTCACTTTGCTCAATCACACATCCTTGGGCCCTTTTTGCCCAACCAAACATTCCTCCCATTTCACGGGCAATCACGCCCAAATCGACATCCACATGCTTTTTTAACCCAATTCAATATCCACGGGCCTTTTCCCCCCAAATCAATATCCACGCCCTTTTCACAAATTCATCATCCTTGGGCCATTTCCGCCCAAATCAACATTCTCTATTGCACAGGTATAATACAACTTTTCCATCTATTTGTCACTATTCCACAATCACCTTATTATTCAAAATTTTCATAACGCATAACATAATATCAATCCAATTCAAGAATAATCTAGAACTTTAATCAAATACTCATATTCAAAGTTATACATAAAATATGACATCTTAAAATTTTCTACTCCTACCCAATTCAATTCACCTCGTAGTGATTCACAATATAGGCATTGCACATAAATTCATCATTAGTCAAAAGACTTATGAAATAGTACAATATCAACACAATTCACAATTCACATCACAACAAGCAATAATATCTCACATTGTATGATATGATCATTTGCTCTAATACCATTTTGTAACACCCCACCCCTGAAAATATTTATTTTCGGGAAATAAATCCGATGTCCTCGTATATTTCAATTTAGCCAACTAAATTATAAAAATTCCGGAAATAAAACTTTAAAATTTCTCAACTCAATTTGCATGACTATAAATCGATTTATTTTCGATTTTCTTCACATATTCATATATTTAAATTTTCAGGGTATTACAAAAGGACCTTAGTTTTAATTGAATTTTTTGCAAATGCAGTCTTTATAGAGTGATTTATAGTATGAACAACTATGATCATAAATACGAAATTCTATGAATCGACAACAAACATTTTTAAGTTAAGAACTCATACTCATCCTTTGGGTAATCAAGTATTATTCATTGAGAGAGGATCCTCACCGGATCCTCTTTGTGAGGATTATGGGAATCCTTCAATCACATCTATTAATCGTACATCATATGGTCAGTTTTCGTCAAGTACTGTTTATATTCAATTTTAATTAAAAAAATTACAATAATTTCTGACCGCATGATGTACGATAAACAGATGTGATTTGAAGATTCTCGAATCCTCACAAAGAGGATCCTGCGAGGAACCTCACTCTTTTTCATTGTGATTTGAACAGGCAGCCAGGAGCCAGCTTTTCTCATTTTCTTTTTCCGTCAAACAATACGTGTTGTTAGTTTCCAAAAAATACAATACGTGTTATTGACTTGTAGACGAATAGAGACGTTTACATGAGTCGGTAGGGTATTCAAGAGTCAGTTTGTGATGCCCAAATCCAATCACACACAAAGCGAATGCGTGCGCTGCTCCGTTGTACGCGGAGTAATTAAGACCACCACTTGAGTTCAGTGGTCAATCTCAAAATGTTCTTTGTCTAATCGAATGACAAATATGATGGGTACACGCGTATAAACGCTCAAATAGATCACATGCAATATGTTTTTTGATGATTCAATGATTGCCAAGTCGTTTGTTTAAAGTATAAAAAATATTTGATTCCTTACGTGTAAAAAAAAGAATTAATTTTTGTACATTTAGTTTTCGGTATGGCCATGGCCTTTGACAAACTCAAGGCGTCAGCAGCCAGCAGAATTAGGAGACTTTTAGTGTACCGAGAGGTTTCATTATGCAAGTGATTGGACACTTGAAAAAAAACTTTTAACCATTTGTATTATGATACTTTCAGTAAAGATTTTAAGTGGGTTCGCTCGAACTATAATATGTAGGAATGATCTTTTATTTTTTATAGGAGATCCTGGTCCTTTATTTATAATTCTTGCATTAACCGGTCCGAAATTAGGTGTAGCTATATCACACGGCACAAGCTCATGTTTCTAATATCTCAATCTGTATTTACTTGCATGATGCTATAAATCTCCATCAAAGCAGTTTATGGCTCAGTTGGTAGAGCAATGGGATTTTAACCTAAAGGTTGCAGGTTTAAGTTCTGCTATATGGCGGATATCAGGTTCCAACTGAGTTCTACTTGAAATAAGGTGAAAGGGTCCATATGATTAAGATTCACTTGTATATCCTCAATCTTTTTATTGTTGGGGACACAAATTAGTCTTTAATAATTGGTTAATCACAGCAAGCGGGGTTCATCTGATTTAGGTAAAATGCTCTTTATTGGCTCTCAATAGGCAAAGCAAAACATAATTACGCTCAATCTAGCACTGGCAATGATGAAAAAGAGCTCTTTTGCCTTGACAACTTCAGACGAAAAGTGAGTAATCGGACCATGATGTTGAAACCTAGCAAGCTTAAGAGCATTGGACAATTTGATGAACCACTGTCTCGACGCGTCTTTCTCTTGTCCAAACCGAAATGATGTACCTAATCGTGTTTCCAATATACTGAAAGATTTCACCAAAATTAGGAGGAGGACTATTCATGTCAAATCAAAATTGCAAAAAAAGAACACAATGATCAAACAACGAAAGAGTAAGAACATTTTATTTTTATGCTGTATATAAAAGAAAGCGGTAAATCTATATTTCTTTGAATGCTGGAATAAGCATCATACAACTTTCTACAAACAAATGGCAGTAAAATTATGATTAATTTGAATGTCTTCATATTCTTCTCTCTTTTTACATCAGTCAATATTCTTCTGGTGCCTCCGGAAACATGAATTTAGTCCAATCCTCATCTGCAAAACCAACACTAGGATCCTTCCCTTCTCTAATCACCTTCCTAACATTCTCTATCCTCTCAAGAACTCCCTGCACAGCTAAATCGAACGCGTCTTCGCTCTCTAATCTCGACCTGGGATCTGCATACACCAGCTTCGGTATCAGCCTTATGACCTCCTCTCTCATTGTCAATTCCCTCTCTTTTGAAATTCGAAGCAAAGTTTTCTCGATCATGCCTTCTTTCAAATCCTCCACTTCCTTCACAGGAATAAACACCGAGTACTTAGTATGTTTCTCCGGCAGATGCCATAAGTACTGCGTGTACGCGGTCGCAGGATGAAAGAAGACCGGAATACAACCAGCAAGTAAAGAATCAAATGCTGATCTCCTTGTGTGTGAATCACCTGGAGGCTGCAAGCAATAGACCGACTTCTCGAAAACCCTCATAACTGTAACGGGGTCGTTACAATTAATCCCAGGAGAACCACAATGCACAAACTTGCAGTTGTTTGATGCTTGGCACTGATTGATAAGTTTTCCCCTGATCGATTTTTGCATGCCAGGCCTCGGCGCACCGATGAAAGAGAACAAGTGAGGCCTTTTGTACTTCTTCACTCTGTTCTGCCATTGAACAACCTCACTATCGTTTGAAGGATGGAAGTTTGTCGGGTACGGTATAGCAAGGTCATTTCTCCAACAACTTCCTTCAACCGACAACATACTCATGTTCATCGACCCCGGCAAAAACCTTAAGTTAGTACCCCAATCAGAACCATTGTCGGGCCTCCTGAAATCCCAAGAAGTCCTCCCGGAAACGAAAAAATGATCTCTCCCCCACATTTTCTTCCACTCAGGCCTCCGCGTAAGCCAATTCACAAGATCTTTCGCGGACGCGTCCCTGACATTGTGATCAAAATCCCACAAATGGCGACTCGCATCAAGGCCGGTATATGACGGTACATAAATGGCTGAAGCCAGATTGGAGTTGTTTGTCAAGCATTTGTACGTCTTCATCTTGTTGTGGAAAATGACTTCTAACAAGTAGG
This sequence comes from Malus sylvestris, assembly GCF_916048215.2. Lineage (NCBI taxonomy): Eukaryota > Viridiplantae > Streptophyta > Magnoliopsida > Rosales > Rosaceae > Malus > Malus sylvestris. The sequence continues at coordinate 1,688,371 of NC_062263.1, read as the reverse complement.
GATTTGTGATGAACCAACTCTTGTTTGCCAAAACCTTTCCGGGCTTTCCGATTTGAGGACCAAGACCCGAATTCACAAGGTGAGGACACATATTGTCACCAGTATTCGCACCTTGATCACTAAGGGCCTTGCTTCCTGTCGAAAGGGACTGGCAGTTTGCGAGGAGATCGTAGTTGAACCATGTTGGAAGATCATCGTGGATGTAAATGTAGCGGCCAAAACACGAATCTTTCATGTAGAATGGACGAACATGTTTATTGACTAACAAATTTACCCCACTGTAGACACCCAACATTGAAGTTGAATAATCAAAGCAAAGCAATACAAAGAACAAGAAAAATGAGACTAGTACACCAAACCATTTTTCTTTGTAGTACTTTCCGGCGAGTGGTTTCTCCATTCGACCTTCTTCGATCACACAAACCCTCTCTGCCAGGAGAATATATCTCCGGTGGTGAAGGATTCACAGGAATAGTCTCAAGGGAGAAGAGAGACAGAAACACATGAAACAAAATATATGGTGTGGGAGAATTTTTGCAAATGGAAATATTAATTGGGACAGAATACTGATTGAAAATTTGACAGTGAAATCTTTTTTTATGTGAAGGGATCGATGATGAAATTTGGAAAATGAGAAAGAAAGGGAGGTGATCTGATTAGGATGGGATTTACATGGTAAGTGGACAAAAGGAGAAAAAGCAAATGAATCCAAGAAAATAAGGAAGAAAAAGGCAAGAAAACGAAAAGACAACGAAAGATGAATGGAAAAACGATCGCAATTGAATCACTTAATAAAGACCCTTGATTTTATTTTTACAGAGTGCTACTATTTCCATCCCATAACGTAGACTTACATTTACTACATAATTAAGCATAAATCCTTAGACATGCTTTCAAATCACTCAAAGGACATTGGCTATCTCTAAAGGTGTTTTGTGACAAGTGTCCCTGTTGGATTCGCCAACAGGAACAGGATGATACACGACCTTACAACTGCAGATATATACAACCCTGCCACCATTTACGATGAACACACCCTCTTCACATGAATCACAAATTTCTTGACAGAAAAATGCCTGCTAGGCTGTCACTGTATCTGAAATGGACATGTTGGAGTTGGAGGGGTGCTGTTGGTCTTTTAGGAGAGGATTGCATCAAGGTGCGGCCTACTTCGGGACATAGGTGGCAGAAGGGTTCATGCAGAAAGAAGAAGACGAAGGAATGGAAGAAGATGGATGGCATTATTTTATTTTATTTTTATTCTTTTTGTTGTACAGAAAACAGATTGAAAATTCTACGTTTGCACTTTGCAGGCAGCAGAAGGAATCTCGAAGGAGTATTTTTGTCATTTTGAACTGATGGTAAATGCACCAGTCAGTTTCCTACAATTCAGCCTACACTGTAGCTCAACAGTCTGTTATCTGTTGGATGATGGCCACGTGTTGAAGAAAACTGTTACCCAAGTTTTTTTTCCCCATATTTTATTCTTCCATTGAACCCCGGCCAAATAGGAAACCAATAACGTGAACAATCGGTTCATGAGGAAGAAACCATCGGCTAGTTTGGTAGTGTTTTTAAAATAAACAGAAGTAATTTGATTAAAATGTTTTTAAATCAATTTTTAGACAAAGTTTAAGTAGATCATGAAAAAGTACTTTGAGTACATTTTGTAAGAACACATATTTGGTGCTTTTAGTATTTGATTTTGAGAATATGATGATTTGAATGCATAATTTTTGAAGCTGATCTTGCAAAAGTGAGACGAGTTTTGAATGCATAGCCTTCTTTGGTATACTTTAATTTTTGGTATATCCAAGAAGATCATGACAAAACACTTTAAGTGCATCTTGCAGAAAATTCAAAATAAATTTTACCAAAAGCATTTATAGTCATTCTAAAACACTTCCAAATGAGTCATTTTTCTTTTGACCTACGCAAATTATTTTTTATGTTGACAAGTTTTCTAATTTGTTTTATAGATGGAAAAAAACTTATCCACGTGGCATGTGATGTTATTATAGTTATTATTATTTGTCTTTACATTTATAAATGCATCCCTCTCTTTTTTAAGATGTGTTTTCATCTCCTTATTTCTCTCTATGTTTCTCTTTACCTCCTTTTTTTCTTCGTATTGTTTCTTAGATTTATGAGTTTTTTTTCTTTTACAAGAACTATTAGGATTTTTTATTTTTGGTTTTCTATTCTAATTTTTTTTTTTTAAGTGTTTGATTTTGAGGTTTTGATGCATAATTTTTGAAGTTGATCTTGCAGAAGTGGGATGAGTTTTGAAACTAATCTTGCAAAATTGTTGGACATGATGCACCATGAACGGCCTTTGTCTTGCAAGAAACTTTTGGTATAATTTTTGGTATATACTTTGGTTTGCTACCTTTCCAGTTCTGATAGATATAGATGCTTGTGAAACCTCCTATTGTAATTTACGTATATATGCTTTTAGTATGCTACAAGGGACTACGAGAACATTTTCGTGATGTGTCATACTCATACCAATGTTTCTTTGTCGAAGAAACGTTGTCTTTTGCAAGTTCATCCGAAGGTGATGAAAGGTTTTATCAACGTGAGTGTTATCTTTTTGTTCGGTTGGATGTGTTTATTTGGTAGATATTTTGAGTCTTTCTGTTGCATTTGTAATCGGCAAATAGTATTAATACCTTCTCGAGGACGGCAGTGTTTTATTGTCAAAGTAAAGTTCCAGTAGATATTTTGACACAAAGCTGAAGCCGAAGAAATTCCTTTCAACCAAGGGGGGGCTACATGAACATGGAGTGAGCAGCAATTAATGTTGAATATGTTGGCTTTATTATGACGCATCGGAAAAGGAAGCTTTGCTTAAAAGATATTGAGTCATGTATATTATCGATAAGTACATAAAGATTTAATCAGATCTTTAGAGCGGGATGAATGTAATCATACAAATAAGACCGTCGATTGTCTCACACAGTTTTCAAACCCGAGGATTTCTTTAACATGGTAAAATTCCACACACGAGGAGGAAAATGTACTAGCCCGCTGCCAGAAAATAGTCCACTAATTTCAAACAACAAATGATTTATTTGGATGTGCTTTTAAAATATCTGAAAGAGCTTTTAGTTAAATTGATCTTGAGTTCCAAAAGCATTTTAAGTGCTTTTTAAAAGAAATACCAGATATATGCTTCTTGCAAGCACTTAAAGTGCTTTTTCAGGATCCACTTGAATTTTTATTAAGAATTGGTATCAAATGATAAACCACCTGAGTATAAGCCATGTGCTGCTGACATATAATCCATGTGCTGCTGACAATGAAACCCATGAAGTCCTGTCAAAGATGGGCAGAAGCATATTGCATGATCTCACATTATTTATTGCATGCGTGTACTATTGTTTATGGCATGCGGGTGTATGTAAAACTGTATAAAACCATACTGCAATAAGGCAGATATGAAGTGAGCCAAACCATACTCCTTGATGAGTTTATGCAGTTCACAGTTTCGAACTCTAGCTTAAACTCTTTCATGGTATCAAAGAGCTAAAGTCTAGCGACAATCATTTTTTCTTTTCCCCGTTCTCCCATGGCTTCTCAATCTTTCTCTCCTATTCCCCTTCCTAATGTCTCACATTTTCTCACGATCAAACTTGATCGTACCAACTACCCTCTCTGGCAAGCCCAAATGCTACCTCTCCTCCGCAGTCGAAATCTGGTTTCCTTTGTTGATGGAACCAGTAAGTGTCCCCCAGCATTGCTGACAGATAAGGATGGAAACATCACTGACACAGTCAACCCTGATTTCGACACTTGGATACAACAGGATGCAACTGTTATGTCATGGATCAACTCCTCCGTCCATCCTACCGTGCTTGCTGCTTTAATTGGGAAAACCAGCTCCCACTCTGCCTGGACAACACTACGTGATCGTTACGCTTCTCAGTCCACCGGTCGCCTTCTCCAGCTTCGTAGTGAGTTGATGAATACTCACCGAGGTGATTCTTCCATTTCTGAATTTTTGGATAAAATTAATTGTCTCGCAGATACCCTCTCTCTCTCTGGTGCTCCTGTTTCCGACTCCGACATCGTTGCCATCATCCTCAACAATGTTGGTCCGGCCTATGAAAGTACGGTTGCTTCCGCTCAAGCCCGTGATGAGGCTATTACCTACAGTGCTTTGGAAGCCCTCCTCCTTGGCGCTGAAAGACGACAGCAAATACATTCCGCGTTTGGTACTGACAGTGGGCTCACTGTCCTTGCCGCCGTTCGCAATGGCAACCGCGCACCTGCATCTTCTCGAGGACGAGGATCCTCTACTGGCTTCCGTGGTCGTAGTAACTTCAATACTGGTCGCGGCTCTACCAATCGCCACTACAGCTCCTCACCCTCTCACCAAGGTTCCTACTATCACCAAGGGTCCAACTCTCACCAAGTATCCCACTCCCGCCCACATGATGGGATTCTTGGCACCTCTCCTTCCCAAGGTACTTTTACTACAAGCCGGATTCAATGCCAAATATGTAATCGTTATGGTCATTCTGCGATTGACTGCTTCAACCGCCTAAATATGTCTTATGAGGGACGTGTCCCTGCACCACGTCTTCAAGCCTTTGCTGCTCGTGCTCCTCCTGCTTATGCAACAGCACCTGCCATCCAGGAATGGCTGTTTGACTCCGGGGCCAATGCTCACATCACCAATAATCCTGCTACTGTTGCGCATCCTCATCCTTATACTGGCATGGACGAAGTCAATGGAGTTGTTGGTGGCACAGGTTTGCAAATTTCCCACATAGGCAACACTTCCATTCGTACACCTACCTCTACTTTCACATTACCTAATACACTACTCTGCCCTAATGCATCAACCAATATTATTTCTATCCATCGTTTTACTACCGATAATAATTGTTCTCTAACCTTATATCCCAACTCATACTGTGTTCAGGAACTTCACACGGGGAGGATGCTTTTACAAGGCCCGAGTAGGAATGGATTCTACCCTTTTTCTGGTGTTTCATCTTCCATTAAAGGCGTGTCTGCATTTTTAGGAACTAGAGTGTCCAATTCAATTTGGCACTCTAGGTTAGGTCATCCATCTTCTCATATTTTGCAAAGTTTGGTTTCTAGGAACAAATTGCCTATTAAGGGCGTTGTAACTAGTGAGTTATGTCACTCATGTCCCATGGGCAAGAGTCACAAGTTACCTTTTCCATTGTCTGTCTCTAGGTCTTCATCTCCTTTACAATTGGTTCATTCCGATGTATGGACTTCACCTTCTTTTTCTATCAATGGTTTTAAATATTATGTCGTATTTATTGATGATTTTTCTCGCTACTCTTGGCTATATCCCTTAAAATTAAAATCTGATGTCTTTCTCACTTTTGTGTCCTTTAAGAAACTAGTTGAAAACATGTTCCACACTACAATTAAATCCTTTCAAACTGATGGAGGAGGGGAGTACGTAAACAACAAATTCAAAATTTTTTTGACTCAACATGGCATTCTACATCGTTTTACATGTCCACATCATCCTGAACAAAATGGAATTTCCGAACGTAAACACCGTCATATCGTTGAAACTGGTCTCACCCTTCTTGCTCATTCCTCCTTACCAACTTCTTTTTGGGATGATGCTTTCCATACAGCAAACTATTTGATCAATCGTTTACCGACTAAAGTTCTCCATGATGAGTCTCCCTTTCAAAAACTGTTTCAAAAATCTCCTCAATATGATTTTCTTAAAGTTTTTGGGTGTGCATGTTTTCCATTTCTTCGTCCTTATAATACTAACAAGCTGCAATTTCGCTCCAAACGTTGCATTTTCTTAGGATATTCATTAAATCAACAAGGTTATAGGTGTTTAGATACGTCCACAGGTCGCATTTTTTTGTCACGCCATGTCCTATTTGATGAAACCAATTTTCCATACAAAGAATCCATTTCTACAAAGTCCTCATCCTCCCCATCGTCTATGGTACTGAACATTGACCCCTCATCTTTCCATTATCCCTCTAGGAACCCCATTTTCCCAACTGTACCACCAAACTCGCATCCGTCCAACTTACTCCCCATATTATCTCACCCACCTAACCCTAGTCCTATTCCCTGCCCTTTACCACCATATCCAACCCATCCCATGCATCCCACTATACCATCCCCCCAACCTAGCCCTATTTCCTCTAATTTCCCACCAAATCCGCACCTCCCTGACCCTTCTTCCATTCCATCCTCTACGACTGCAGTGGGTGTTGCTCCTGTCTCACCTTCCTCTCAGACGCAAATTCCACCTGTTCACTCCATGGTTACACGCTCAAAGGATGGCATTCAGAAGCCAAACCCCAAGTATGCTCTTGTTTCTGATGTGACTAATGAACTTGTTGAGCCCTCTTGTTTTACACAGGCAAATAAGTCTCCCGAATGGCGTATGGCAATGGCAGACGAGTTCAATGCTCTACAAAGCACAGGAACGTGGTCCCTAGTTCCTTCTCATCCCTCCATGAATGTCCTACCCAATAAATGGGTCTACCGTATTAAACGGAAATCTGACGGTTCCATTGAAAGATTTAAAGCACGTCTTGTTGCCAATGGTTTCCATCAACAAGAAGGGCTTGATTACAGTGAGACGTTTAGTCCCGTCGTCACTCATGCCACCATCAGGATCATTCTCTCCGTGGCCCTTCATTTTAACTGGCCAATTCGCCAACTTGACGTCAAAAATGCGTTCCTTCATGGCTCTTTAAATGAAGAAGTCTACATGCGCCAACCTTCTGGTTTTGTCGATCCGCAGTTTCCGTCACATGTCTGCCGTCTTCGCCGGTCCTTATACGGCTTAAAACAGGCCCCACGTGCCTGGTTTCAGTGCTTCTCTCACCATCTGGAGGAGCTCGGCTTTCAAGCCTCCATGGCAGATTCTTCGCTGTTCATTTTCTGCAATGGAACTCATGTCATTTACTTGCTCATTTACGTTGATGACATCCTCGTCACCGGTAATAATCCAGCTCACATCTCCACCTTGATTCATCAATTGGGTCGAAAATTCTCCATGAAGGATCTTGGTCCCTTGCATTATTTTTTGGGAATGGAAATTACGAGAACGCCAACGGCCATGTACTTAACACAGTCCAAATATATCCTGGACCTCCTCAAACGAACTCAGATGGCTGATGCCAAACCCTTGTCTACTCCAGCCCTCCCTGGCCGTAAGCTTAGTTTGTATGAGGGCGAGCCCTTGGCGGATGGAACAACCTTTCGCAGTATTGTTGGGGCTCTCCAATATCTCTTATTCACACGTCCGGACATTGCTTTCGCTGTTAATCAAGTCTGCCAGTATATGCATTCGCCCACCACTACACATTGGGTTGCCGTCAAACGCATTCTTCGCTATTTGAAAGCCACTCATGATTGTGGTCTCGTTTATAAACCCAGTTTTTTGTCCCTCACAGCATTTGCCGATGCTGACTACGCTGGTGACCCTGATGATCGTCGCTCCACTGGTGGTCATTGCATATTTCTAGGGGATAACTTGGTCTCCTGGAGTTCTAAAAAGCAGCGCGGCGTGTCTCGCTCAAGTACGGAGGCCGAGTATCGCCAAATGGCCTACACAGCTGCCACCTTATCCTGGTTCAGACACATTTTTTGTGATCTTCGTCTTCCCCTCACTCCACCAAAATTGTGGTGTGACAATATCAGTGCACTGGCAGTGGCTTCCAATCCCGTTTATCAGGCTCGTATGCGTCATGTGGAAGTTGATTATCATTATGTTCGAGAGAAAGTCACTAGAAATGAACTTATTGTGGGATATGTTTCATCTACTGACCAACTTGCCGATCTCTTAACGAAGGGCTTGTCCACCGCCCGGTTCAGTTATCTTCTTTCCAAGCTTCCTGTTCGACAGCGCCCACTCAGCTTGCGGGGGCGTGATAAACCACCTGAGTATAAGCCATGTGCTGCTGACATATAATCCATGTGCTGCTGACAATGAAACCCATGAAGTCCTGTCAAAGATGGGCAGAAGCATATTGCATGATCTCACATTATTTATTGCATGCGTGTACTATTGTTTATGGCATGCGGGTGTATGTAAAACTGTATAAAACCATACTGCAATAAGGCAGATATGAAGTGAGCCAAACCATACTCCTTGATGAGTTTATGCAGTTCACAGTTTCGAACTCTAGCTTAAACTCTTTCATCAAAAACATTTTCATCAAAAGTGTTTTCAATCATTTTAAAAATACATCCAAACAAGCTCAAATACAACTCATAAAAGACACAACCTACAAACTCAAAGATCACCTCGTGCTCTTGTCTTCATACTTGCTTTTCTCTGTCTCCCCTTGATTGAAACGCGATCACCTCAGAGCACGAAAGTTCGCCATTACGAATTATATATGAATGCTAGAAGAAAGTGTTTCACTCAGATTTCACTCCTCTAACCTAGCTAGAACACAAATTCCTTGCCTTCAACTTTTTCTAGCGCAAAATTATGGTTCGCTAATAGAAAACCTGGTGGAAACTCAGCAGTATATAATGGATATAATCAAATTAAGGAGGGTGTATTCAATTGAGATTTTGAGAGATTTTAATTTTTTTGATGAATCTAGAGGTATTTAATCAGGATTTTAATTGATTCTCAGAATTTCAAGTGTATTCAATTAGAATTTTAAAATAATTTATTAAAATTCTTAGAAAGCCAAATGTATTTAATTAGGATTTTAAAGAAGTTTATAACATTCTAGGTGTATTCAATTAGAAATTGATTTTAAAGAATTTGAAAAAGTTGAGGAATTAGAGGGAATTTGAGAGATTTCGTAGTGTATTTTAAGCATTCACAAATCTCACCTCTCCCCACGAGATTTCGAGAGAATTGAATAAAAAATTTATATGGAATCTCTACAAATCAATTAAACTCTATAAAAATCCACGAATTTATAAATCCATCAAAGTTTCTCAAATTCTCAATTGAATATACTCATTTGCTTAAGTCATCCACGAAATAAGATTGCATTTGATTGTCCTTGACACGCAAGTCTTCAAATCACTAACCTAGACACTAATCTATCACATACACGTTCTACTTATCTAGGAAATTAGCCAATCACAAAAGCTTGCACATTCAAACACTTGGCTAGCGGTTTCTTCATTTGGTCTCTAAATCGGAGCAGCGCTCTGCCGAAGAACATCTCTTCAACGGAGCGTGCGTATGAGGACCGAGCTTTGAAATAACTTATGGCCTTCACCTTAGTTTACTTGCAATCTAAATCATTCCCAGTTAAGTTTATTTGTTTTTGTTTGGTAATCATGATTAAGGTATAACATAGCACATTAGTTTGGAGCCATAAATATTCCGAAAACAAAGTACAAGCAACTGTGATCGAGGTTAGATGATCGAGCGAGCACGTAGAACAAACTTGATCAGCTCAAGCAACCAAGTGGTTGTGTTCTAAGAGACGGATATAGATGCTTGACATCCAGCTCAAGTAACTCGTTATCTTTCCAGTTTTGACACACTCCATCTCAAGCAAGCGTCAGCAAATATGTACTAGCTAGCAAAACAAATTGGTTTACCTTTCAAATATCTTTTTTATTTATTTTAATACAATCGATATTTCTACTCTAAACTAAACTTAAGGGTTCCGACAACCCGTGTTACAGTAATTTAAATTTACTAGACAAGCAATCCGAAAGCAACCTGGAAAGACAAATAACATGTAAGAACTGGAACAACTTTCTAAGCTCAGCTGTGATCGGGTTGCTGCAGCAAGCACCTCAGAAGTAACAGCCGGCATTATTTTGCAATCATTTTGTTTTTACACAGCATCCGCGGCATTCAATCAAGCCAGGCTTTCGATAGTCTTTGGAAATGTGACCTTACCATTATCCTCATCTGCAAAACCAATACTAGGATCTCTCCCCTCTCTGATCTCCTTCCTAACATTCTCAATCCTCTCAAGAATTCCCTGCACAGCTATATCAAACGCGTCTTTGGTCTCTAATCTTGAGCTGGGATCTGCGTAGACCAGCTTCGGAATTAGCCTTATAACTTCCTCCCTCATTGCCAATTCCCTGTCTTTTGAAATTCCGAGCAAGATTTTCTCAATGCTGCCTTCTTTCAAATCTGTTACATCCCTCACCGGAATATACACCGAATACTTGGTATGATTCTTTGGCAAGTACCATAAATATTGAGTGTATGCGGTAGCAGGATGAAAGAAAACCGGGATACAACCAGCCAGAAACGCATCAAAAGTTGATCTCCGAGTGAATGAATCCCCTGCAGGCTGCAAACAATACACTGAGCTCTGAAACGCCCTCATGACAGTAATCGGGTTGCCACAAATTTTTTCAGTGCAATGTAAGAAATTGCAATTAGTCGAAGCTTGGCAGTGTTCGATAAGTTTTCCCCGGATAGAACCTTCCTGGTTAGGCCTCGGCGCACCGGCGAAAGTAAATAAATAAGGCCTTTCTTGCTTTCTCACCTTGTCCTGCCATTGAACCACCTCGCTGTCGTTGGAAGGGTGAAAGTTTGTTGGGTACGGAATTGCAATGTCGTTTTTCCATCGGCTTCCTTCGATTGACAACATAGTCATGTTCAAAGACTCGGGCAAGAACCTGAGTTTGCTACCCCAATTCGAACTATTGTCTCTTTCCCTCCTGAAATCCCAAGAAATCCTCCCGGAAGCAAAGAAATGGTCTCTCCCCCACATCTTCGTCCACTCGGGTTGTCCCGAAAGCCACTTGACAAACTCCTTAGCCGAAGAGTCTCTGATTTCGATGTTGGAATCCCACAGATGGACACCAACATCCATGCTAGGATAGAACGGCACATAAATGGCTGAAGCAAGAGTTGAGTTTCTTGTCAGACACTCATACTTCTTCATCCTGTTGTGGAATATGACTTCCAACAAGTAGGGATTTGTGACGAACCAGCCCGCGTTCGATAAAACTCCATCGGAGTTGTTAATTTTAGGACCGAGTCCCAAATTAACAAGGTGAGGACACATGTTTGGGACATTAGTCATGCTAGTTCCGGCACTAAGAGACTCACAGTTGTTGATGAAATCGTCGTTGAATCTCGCGGGAAGACTGTCGTGAATGTAAATGTATCGATCCGAACACGAATCTTTGGTGTGGCTAATGTTCAAAACTCGAATTGGGTTTTCTTTTTCATTCACCAAAACATCAACACTCAAAGAAGTGGAATGATCAAAGGAAAACAAGACAAAACACAAAGCAAAGGAGATAAGGATGCCAAACCAGACTTCTTGGGGGCATTTTCCAGTGTGTACTTTCTCCATTTTCGTCTTCGCTTCTGAGCAACAAAGTCTCCAGTTACTGAAGTCCTACAGGCGCATAGCAGAATATAGAAAAATACAGGGAGAGAGAGAGAGAGTAGAAAAGAATCCGGAAAGAATCCGGATCCTTTTGAGAATCTCGCAGATTCATAAATCGTGTCCGTTAATCGTACATTGTACAGTAAAAAATCATTTTAAATATTTTTATTTAAAATTAAACACAAACAATACCTGACGATAACTGACTATATGATGTACAATGAACAAACATTATTTACGAATCATAGAATTCGAAAAGAATCTTGTTGGAATAATAAAAAGCTTTGTTTATGGAAGAAAAAAAAAAGTCCGACTTCATTAATACTGTGAATGCGTATTCATGGAAAGATTTTTTCGTATCACTACTTCATTGTGTTGATTAGTATATATAATATTTTCATAATATAAGCAAAGTGACATTAAAAATGTATCATTTATTCTTTTATAATTATATAATGTACAAATTTGTGTTCTGAGTGTACGAAAAGATTTCTCTAGTGAAGAGGGAATCTCTCCCCTTCAAATTCTCCTTCACCTTCAATCTTCTCCTATTTGCACCGTTACAGTTAAGTTACGCTAATATCTTGTGTTAACTTCTTTATAAAAAGTATAAATGAGAGAGAGGAGGATAAAAGAACAAGGGAGGAAAGGAATGAAAAAAAATCAATCATATTCATTGAAAAAAATTTCAATATGTTCGGAATACGAGATGATACACAAGTACCATCTCAAAGAATTCCAGAGTAAATTTGTTGTGAACTCTCAAAAGAATTCCTGGTGACAATAGTCGCTTTTTCTTTGCATTTTTCCTTTTTCCTTTTTCCTTTTCTTTTTCCTTTTTCATTTTTCTGTGCGTTGTCTTATTATGGTAAAAAAGTAGTGAATAATTAAAAAATTTGTGTTGATAAATGGAAAATAAACCCACGATTTAATGCTTGTTTACCGGTCACGTTTATGATAACGTGGTAAACAAGTGTCGGCGCCAATATTATTTACCCACGTGTAACGTCAGTACGTAAATCAGCCGACAAACAAACGGACGTTACTCCATCAATCTAGCTTTTTGCAGATCTCCAAAAGCCGAGCACACCGAACGAATTCCTCGTGGTCAAGGTCATCATCCTCCAACTAACAACACTTGTATGGACCGAATCAAACTGTACCCATGATTTAATTTGTACTTGTACCACGTAGGTCACGTCGGCCCCATGCCTACGTTAATTGTTTATCGTGTTTCGGATAAAGATGATACACTATATATTATTATATAAACGGTGAAAATTTTTATTTTTTTAGGAGTCTACTCAATTGAAGTTTTGAGAAATTTTAATTCTTTTAATAAGCTTAGGGGTCCCGTTTAAAACTACGATCTATTGGTATACTTCTTCACTTGTAAGTGAGAAGTTTAATTCTCGTCAAAAGCAATTTTAGAACCACATTATTGTTAACTCATTATGAGGCTAAGCTCACCCATTCTCCTTAGTGTAGATAATATCGTTTGTTAAAAAAAAAACATAACAAAGTTTATAATATTTCATGTGAATTCAATTAGGAAAGGTTGTTTAGCTTGTTTTATTAGCACTCCACTTATTGTTGAATACACATCACATACTTAAAAGACCTCACATTTACTTTTTAAACTAAAAAAATATCTTAATACACACACTTATTAACCGAAACTACCCTCACACCCCACACATTTCATACACCTCACACCAAAATCTACCTCAAGTGTTCATCTTGTCCAAAAAATAAATTTGAACCCCTTGCCTTTAGCACTCAAACAGTGCACATGGTTCTACTGCTTCAAGGGTTTTGTCAATTTAGGGGAATTCGGCTTTAGATGTGAATTTCATTTTAAACTCAGAAATGGCTACTTTGCTAGCTTTTCTGAAATAAAAAATCATGAAAGGGCTATTTGATTGTGCTATTGTTGTGTCCATACAGATTCTCTGCTATGTAATCATGCTTGAATGAAATTGCACCACAAACCATCCCAAGAAATAAACAGCAAACATGCCTGAAAGTTTTTAGCAAAAGAAAAAAAAACAATACTACACTATCTCAAAGAAGATATGAATATTTCGAAGTACTTCATCTCTTATGTTGCAGAATCCTTAACATTATATATATATATATATATATAAACATAATCACAAGACATTGTGAGTGCAGGTGTATATAAAATTATATAGGCTTTTTAGCCAAAACGATCATTGAGATTTGCACAACTTCTCACTTTCGTTCCTGAGATTTGAAATCAATAGAATTGGTCCCTAATTTTGTCCACCATCAATCATTTTGGTCATTCCATGAAAAATCTCCATTAAATAAGAATAAAATGACCAAAATACCCTTAATTTTTGTCAAATTATTTTGGCCCATTGTTTATTAAATTGAGGGTATATTTATCATTTTGATCCTTATTTAACATAATTTTGCACAGAATGACCAAAATGACTGATGATGGACAATCACAAGGACCATCTTTATTGATTTCAAATCTCAAGAACCAAAGTGATGTGATATGCAAATCTCAATGACCATTTTGGCTAAAAAGCCAAATATATATAATTTACAGGTGGTTATGATCTTTTTTAAATGATTTGGGGTGTAGGAAGAAAATAATTGTTTTGCTTTACTTTTTAGGGTTTAATAGTCATTTTATATAATTCATTTAGCAACAACTATTAAGTGGGGTGTATTAGCAATTAGTAGGGTGCTAATAAAGACTTTTAAAAGTTGGGAAATTCAAGAGAATTTAAGATATTTTATTGTGTATTTTAAGCAATCACAAGTCTCACTCTCAAAATTTTACGTGGATAAAGGCTTGAAGAATTGTGTGTTATTCCTCATATCTTGTGATTTTATTTATATTATAAGGAAGAGAGAAACTTTCTTCCTAAGTAATACAAACACTAATAGGAAAGATATTCAAGATCTCATAGAATTCCTCCAAAATCTCTACTTCGGATGTACACAATCACACACTCCTCCTTGAGTATGTAAATACTTAAATAGTCAGAGGTAAAGATGAACTCGTTTTGTTTAATAAGTACAAGTAGCAAATGCGAGTCTCATATAGAGATTGCATGTAGGAGTAAGTCTCACCAAAATCTGGCTATGGTAAAACTTAATGAGACAAAATCCATAACCTAAGGAGAAAAATATGAGTTAATGCAACACATTGGTACTTAACATCTTCAGCAAGGGCGAAGCTACACCCACGGCTAAGGTGGGTTATAACCTAGGTAGGTTTTGTGCAGATTCCTAAAGAATTAGCTCGTCTATTAGGCCATTAGCATATCAATTAGGGCTAGTTTGGTATTGTTGTGTTTTGAAAAAAAACTACTGTGAGAATAAGCGGCTGTGCTGTGAGAATAAGTAACTGTGAAATAAATCTGCAGAGTGTTTGGTAAACTTTTTTGTAAAAGTGCTTTTGGAAAGAAAAAAAACCAGTCTGATAGTGGGTCTTTTCATTAAAAGAGCACTGTAGCTCTGTGTGCTTTGAAAAAAACCAGTTTTCCAAAGCTGCAAATAGCAACTTCAGTTTTTTCCTTTGATTTCAGCTTATTCTCGCAACAGCTTCCAAAATAAGCCATTTTTTCAGTTTACCAAACACCTAAAACCCTCACAGCTTTTTTTCATGGGTGTTTTTTTTTTTAAGCACCTCACTCCCAAACCACCCCTTAATCTACTGCATCTGCAACCTATTGTCACCATATAGCCCACCTAGTCCTAATATTATCCAGTAAAGTTTTGGTCTCTAAATTAAAATATGTGAATGTAGTCCCTGAACCCATCACAGCATGATTTTTTGATTCAAGGGTCAAAATTCCAATTAGATATATGATCTTTTTTTTTAAGTTAGTTGGAAATTAATAAATGAAAATCCATATAATTGTTTTGTTTAATACCTGAATATTTTTATTATCATATTGATTATAATGATATGTGGACACAAAAAAATTTGATCACATCATTTTGCGGTAATATTTTTAGCTAGCCCACACGTTTAAAAAATCATAGCTTCGCCCTTGATCTTCAGGATGTATCCTTGCTTGGTTTAGTCAATAGATGCGGCGTTGTCTTCATAGATCGTTGTTGGGACTCAATGATGGATGAAAAACCTCAAGTACTTCGAATATGCTCACCAAGAGCTTTCAACCATTTTTCTCACGTTTGATGTAGTGAGGTGTGGTGAGTTTGGCATGATTCGAAGATTTCGCAACTAAGATTTATTTTGTGGACATCCAAGATATTACAGTATCCCTAGCAAAGAGGAAATCAAGGTGGTTGGAATTGCACATCAACCAAATCATACCACGACATGGAAGAGCTGTAAAAGTTTTAGATCTTAGGGATCATATGTAGTTGTAGCTAAAGATATAAGAGAGGTTTGCTGAAGAGCAATTGAGTTTGTGCTGAAAAGTAGTTGGGTTGATTGAAGAATCACTCAAGGTTTTGTTTAATTGTGGAGATTGAATTTGACAAAAGGTCCTGAGCTTGAAGGTCTCAGGTTCTATTTATAGGTAGTGGAGAATAAGCAACCTTGATCATACGCTGAACTAGAGCTAGAATAAGCAACCTTGATCATACGCTGAACTAGAGCATGGAAATATCTATACTGACAGTGACTATGATTTATGGTTGGTGGTCTTTAGCTGTATCTTGAAGTGGTTTGAATGATCGCGATAGTGATATCAGCATGTCGGATGATGCGTATGTATGCATTTAAGGAGACAACATATTCTCAGCCTCTAGTCGTTTGCGTGGCAGCCGTGCCTCAGAAAGAATCATGTCTGAGCTTTCGGACAAGTTAGAGAAATGAGATGGTCATCCAAGCCCTAGTTTGGGCTTCGAAGTTGAAGAGCAGAAGTCAGTACGATTTTTACATAAATAAAAATGAATAGGCCCATAACATGCGTTATTTTTAATTGTGACTCAAACAGAAGGTTGGCGCGCAATAAACCTTTTGTATCGTGGTACTTCCTAGATAGTGCGAAATCATTTTTAAGGTCAGTGGTTCTCCATTCCTCAACCAAAACCATCTTTCTACTACTTCGGTGATTTCTTTCTTATTTATTGTATTTGTTGTGTTTTGTTTATGAAACTATTTATTTTAACTTTTCTACAACGGGCCCTTCCATTTCTCCAGCCTCCATTATGCTGGTGAAGCCTCGGCAAAGACCAGACGCACAAACTAAAGAAATCTTTTATGGCCTAAAATAACCTCCTAGAGCATAGTTTGGAAGATTCACCAAGCCTCTTAAGATGTTTTGGGAATAGACAAAGCAATTCCGATCATACCTTATTCTTGAAGCATAAGAGGGTAAAATCACAACCTTAATTGTTCATGTGGATGACATAATGGTGATAGAGGATGATTTTGAAAAAAGAGTTTGCACTACAAACATATTTGTCTCAGGAGTTTGAGATGAAGGATCCTGATTGAAGTGTCTAAATTGTCAAAGGGCATTTTCCTATCTCTACGAAATGTGACAATGTAAATAACAAAACTTGGCTGCTGAAAAATCAGTAGCAGCTCCTACTGTTGGCCAATCACAGATGGACATGTGTCCGAGTAATTGATTTTTTAATCACAGATTGGACATGTGTCCATCTGTGATTGGCTAGTAGCAGGAGTTGCTGCTGATTTTTCAGCAGCCAAGTTCTGTTCGTAAACCTATTGACACACCTCTAGTGATTAATGTCTAGCTGTGTGAGTATGTTGATTAACAGTATCCGCTCCTTGATGGAATGCCAATATATTTGGCCTGCATTTGATTAGACATTGCATATGCAGTAAGTGTGGTTAGCCATTAAAGAACAATATCTGCCCCTTGTTGATCACATTTTAGAGAAGAATAATACATGAGAAAAATTCTCTAATATTCAGTTTACCTCCTTATTTATTAATTGAGTTTTGAAACCTAAATTGAATAGTACAAAAAGGAGGAAGTATAAGTAATGGCTTAGAACATATTTTACATGCACTATAAATTACTCCTAGTTTTTTAGTCTATACTGTCAGGAAATTTGAACTTATCATTCTCAAGACCTGCAAAGTCAGCACTTGGATCCCTTCCCTCATTCATCCCCTTTCTAACATTCTCTATTCTATCAAGCATTCCTTGCACAGCTATATCAAATGCATCGGGAGTCTTTAATCTTCCCCTGGGATCTGCATATACCAGCTTTGGTATTAGCCTTATGACCTCCTCTCGCATGGCCGCCCCCTTTTACTTGGAAATTCCAAGCAAGATATTCTCAATTCTGCCTTCTTTCAAATCATTTCCATCCTTCGCGAGAATAAACACCGAATACTTGGTATGATCCTTTGGTAAGCACCATAAATATTGAGTGTACTCGGCAGCTGGAAGTAGGAAAACTGAAATGCAACCAGCCAGAAACGCCCTCATAACTGTAAGCAGTAAACTGAGTCCCCGACTGGCTGCAAGCAGTAAACTGAGCTCTGAAACGCCCTCATAACTGTAATCGGGTTCCCACAAATCTTTTCAGTGCAGTGTAAAAAATTGCAGTTATTTGAAGCTTGGCAATGTTCGATAAGTTTTCCCCGGAAAAAACCTTCCAAGTTAGGCCTCAGTGCACCTGCGAAAGTAAACAAATAAGGCCTTTCCTGTTTCCTCACCTTGTTTTGCCATGCAACCACCTCACTGTCCTCTGCAGGATGAAAGTTTGTCGGGTACGGAATTGCGATGTCGTTTTTCCATTCACTTCCTTCTATTGTTAACATAGTCATGTTCAGGGACTCGGGCAAGAACCTGAGTTTACTTCCCCAATCAGAACTATCATCCTTTTGCCTTCTGAAATCCCAAGCAGTCCTCCCAGAAGCAAAGAAGTCGTCTCTCCCCACATTTTCCTCCATTCGGGTTGTCTCGAAATCCATTTGACAAAATCCTTGGCTGAAGCGTCTCTGATTTCGACATTAGAATCCCACAGATACACACCAACGTCCATGCTAGGATAGAATGGCACATAAGTGGCTGAAGCAAAGATTGGAGTTGCTTGTCAAACACTCGTACTTCTTCATCCTGTTGTGGAATATGACTTCTAACAAGTAGGGATTTGTGTTATACCAACTTTTGTCGGACAAAACTCCTTCGGATTTGCTAACATGCGGACCAAACCCCAAATTTACGAGGTGTGGACACATATTCGGTGTCTATAAAATGGATTGAATATTTCTGATTCATCATTCTGCTACAATGGCAGCAGAGATTTATATACATCTTATTACACACGCATGCAAATAAAAAAATATATTGGAAGAGGCATCTTTGCTGTCCACAATGCTGCAGTCAGAGCATCCATACCCTTGTTGTCCACGGCATGCTGTCCACGATGCACTGTGAGTGGAGCATCTTCGACAGAAGAAAATGGCTCCCATTAGAATAATCTTTTCAACACATCTTCGACAGAAGAAAATGGCTCCCATTAGAATAATCTTTTCAACACTCCCCCTCAAGTTGGAGAGTGTATGTCAAGAACTCCCAACTTGCGTAACATGATTGAGAATGCATCCTTCCCCAACGCCTTTGTGAACACATCTGCTAGTTGCTGTGAGGAAGAGACATGTTTTGTAACAACGGAACCATCTTGCACTTTGTCTCTGACAAAGTGACAATCAATCTCTATATGTCTAGTCCTGTCATGGAAAACTGGGTTAGCAGCTATGTGTAAAGCTGCTTGATTGTCACAATGCAGTGTTGCAGCCCTGGGATGTGATAAGTTCAGGTCTTTGAGAAGATGTCGAAGCCAAGACAATTCACAACAAGCACCCGTCATAGCTCTGTATTCTGCTTCAGCTGAAGATAGGGAAACCGTCTTTTGTCTTTTTGATCTCCAAGAAATCAAAGAAGATCCCAAGAATATGCAATAACCAGTGGTAGACCTTCGGGTGATTAGGCAACCTGCCCAGTCCGAGTCACAATAAGCTATCAGAGCTAGATTGTGATGTGAGGAAAAGAAAAGGCCCTGACCCGGTGTGCCTTTGATATACCTTAGAACACGAAGTGCTGCCTCCATATGTGGCTTACGTGGTTCATGCATAAAACGGCTCAACACATGCACAGAATAAGTAATGTCGGGGCGAGTGATGGTCAAGTAGATCAAACGCCCAACAATTCTTCTATACTGAGACGGATCTTTAAGCAGTTCCCCTTTGTCTGAAAGCTTCAAATTTTGTTCCATTGGGAAGTCCACTGGCCGTGCTCCCAAGAGGCCAACGTCCTTCAAAATCTCCAAAGCGTATTTCCGTTGTGAGAGGGAAATACCTATATGTGAACGTGAAACTTCAATCCCCAGAAAATATTTCAAATTTCCGAGATCTTTGATTCGAAAACGACTATGTAGGAATCTTTTAAGAGAGGATATGGCAGCCATATTATTTCCAGTAATGACGGTGTCGTCCACATAAATTAAAAGGGCTGTGAATGACTTTCCTTTTCGATGAGTAAAAAGGGAGTAATCGGCTTTGGATTGTACAAAACCTGCAGTTTGAATAGCAGTGGAGAACTTGGCAAACCATTGACGAGAAGCTTGCTTTAAACCATACAACGACTTGTTGAGGCGACACATTAAACTCTCCCCCTGTCGCAGAAGACCAGAAGGGGGTGACATATAGATTTCCTCATAAAGATCGCCATGCAGAAATGCATTATTAACGTCTAGTTGGTGAAGGGACCAATTTTGAGCAGAAGCAAGAGCTAACAGACAGCGAACAGTAGTCATTTTAGCTGTAGGTGAAAAAGTATCATGGTAATCAATGCCTTCCATCTGAGTGTAGCCCTTGGCCACCAAACACGCTTTGTAACGCTCAATGGTTCCATCAGAACGCCGTTTGATCTTATAAACCCATCTGCAACCAATAGGAGATTTTCCAGGAGGAAGAGAAGTAAGAGTCCAAGTGTGATTATCTGCTAACGCCTGTAGTTCAGATTGCATTGCGGCCTGCCAGTGGGGGCTAGAAGCGGCCCTTGGATATGTGTCAGGCTCCTCATCATGAGTAACATGAGCAATGTAAGCAAAATGACTTGGTGAGTAACGGTGATAAGATAAGAAATTACTCAATGGATACCGTGTACCTTTACAAAGATTGGACAACGAAGACGACGATGGTTTGGGTGTGGTCAGCGTCACTTGGGAGCATACTGTTGGAAATGTGCCCTAAAGCCAATCATGTGATGATACTTTACGGACATTTCACATGTTAAACTAATCTAGTTTTACATATAAAGGGCATAAATTATTGTTTGAGCCGTCTCATATAAATGTTATATGCTTAAACGATAAAGTCCAAGGAATATGTGATTGGGAGAATGTAATCTAATGAAGTTAGATTCATGAGACCATTCTTTCGTAGACACATCCTAAATGTTCCTGATCATAGGATTGCCAATTGGGCGTTGACAGTCCGTTAAGATCAGTACGTACTATGTCTTCTCTCAGGGAGAGTGACTAGTCTCGAGTCATTGGTGTGTGTGACATCAAGACAAGTACGTAGGTGCTCAATAGAGAATGAGTTCACTGAACGTGATCAACGAAGAGTTCTTATATTCCATGTCACATGAGAACTCATGGTTGGGATAATGCAAAGTAGTCATTTGACCTGAGGCATCACAGTTGTCTTGTGGTTAAGTCCTTGATCTTTGATTATGTCAAAGTCACCCCCTCGGGGTGTCCACGGCATCGTTGGGGTTAAGCCACTTAGCTATGGAGACAAGTGAATGCGCAACAAGGGATCTCTAACCTTCAAACAGTTGAGGGAGAATACTCTATGATATGATTTGGAATCTCTGGCCAGAGTATGAATGAGATTAGGGAATGCGTTCCAAATCACATTCAAGGAAATCATATAAGCAAACGATTTACATTGGATAGTAGACATGAGTAAATAAACTATCATACCAAATAATGTGGTCAAGAGTATTAGATTAGAGAAAGACCGTATTGCATTTGTAATCTCAAACTGAATAGGTTCTCCACCTCTTCTGATTAGCTTGGGTAACCATGATATGCTGCTAGGTGTCACTCATGGTTTGTGGAAGCCCTAAACGTGTGTAATCACTAAAGGGAGAATTGAAAATAGTTTCAATTCACAATCGATGTAAAATGGTTTTAATCGCCCACTATCTCGCTAAAAGGAACCTAATGGATCGCACACCATAAAAGGTAGAGATTGAAGATTAAACGGAAATGAGTAAGAATGATTAAATGGTTTAATCATTTATTTATGGCAAGGATTAATTAATATGTTAATTAATCAAACGAATAAGTTCATTAAAGACTTCGGGATAGTTTTGGACCTTAAGGCCCAATGGGCTTCGAACGTCAAGCCCATTAACTTAAGTTGTATGACAATTTAATGAATAAAGATTCATTAAAGCCCAAAATTCCTTAGGTGGCCGGCCATATGGTGATGAATTAGGGTTTTGGTTATTTAGGTCACTTAAAGAAGTGACTATATAAATGACTTTATAACTAATATTCATTAAGTGATTAAGGGTTTATTTTGGGGGAAAATTGGTGAGAATTGTCTCTCCATTTTCTCTCTAAAGAGGCCAACACCTTGGAGGGTACATCTAGCAATCCTACTACTCCAAGGTCACTCATTTCTTCTACAATCAAACCTTGGTGAAGAGACTTAGAGGTTCCCTATTTTGGGAACTTGGAGAAACCTATTTTTCCATCCAAATCCATGGATCTAAGAAGCAAGGAATGAAGGCCCTATCTCTTTGGGTGATTAGCCTTTGCTTATGCAAAGAGGAATCTACAAAGGTAATAATTTCAACTCACTTTGTTTTGAGTTGATTATTGGTTCACCAATCTACTAGGCTTTGAATTTCATGGTAATGTTTTGTTTTTGAGTGCATGCAAGCATGATTCCGCCTTTAATTGTTAATTGCATGCTATATGATGTTGCTCAAATGAACATGTTTTTCAAAATAAATTCTTCAGTGGTATCAGAGCCTAGGTCTAGTAGTTGGTGAATCCTTTTGGGTTTTGTAGTTCATAAGTTTATGATTTAAAAGTTGTAATTGTTACAAGCTTTATTCTTGCTTCTTTGAATGTAAATTTTGTTTGAAAATTTGCCATCTCAAATGTTGTAGATGTAGTTCATATGAGCATGAATATTGGAGCTAAAATTTGGTGTCATGATTTTGGGGATTTTCGGCCAAATCCAAAGGGTGATTTTTTGGGTTCATGTTTGTCTTGTTAAAATGGTTTTAAGGTGACTTTTGGAACCCCTAAGTACCCTAGGATGTTAGCCTCATTTTGAATGATAAAAATTTGAGTTTTATTGCATGAAAACATTCATGGAGCTCTTATGGGTTTTCATGGATGTTCTTCATATGTTCTTGATGTTCTTGCCAAGAACACAAAGGTTTGTGTTTTGATTCAAAGTTTTGATTTATTTCATAAAGTTTATGATATATGTTTTTCAAATGATTTATCATGTATTTAAAGTGTTAAATATTTGTATAAATGATGATGGAAACATCAATCATCAAAACATATATTATTTTTATGAAAGTATTTAAAGTGTTAAATATTTGTATAAATGATGAAAGAAATATCAATCATCAAAACATATATTATTTTTATGAAAGGTGAAAGCACTACTTGATTGTTTTTGACAAAACTAATAAATCAAAACACCCACCACTCCTTTTTATCCCTAAAAACCGGCCACCCTAATAAAATAGGGTATTTTTGGGGCTTTTATGCAATTACATAAAGTTTTGATACTTTTGTGTATTTGTACTTTGACCCGAAAGTTTACGTTTTGACGTTAAGGCCTAAAAACGCTAAAGGACAAATTGTTTTGCTCCTTTAATGAAGTTTTTGAATTTATTTAAATTTTGGGTTCTAGTTGTATTTACATGAAGTAGTGACTTTTGTGTTTTTACAAAGTGACCCCAAAAGTTTATGTTTTCGCAATATGGCCCAAAAAGTTGTGGTTATTGCATGATGGCCCAAATAGGATGAGAACAAAATTGTTTTGTCTCTTTAAATGAGAATTGGATTTTCATTTTGTTTAGCTCCACTTAAATCAATTTTATGGATACAAAAACCAAATGAAAATGTTGCATTCAATTAATTAGTTAAAGCGTTAATTAATTAAAGGATGATTATGAACCTAAGCCTAATATAATTGAGCTATGTGAAAGGCGTTTCAAATTTGTTTGAACCATGGGAATGTGTAGATTAGATTTTGGTTGTAATTTGATTTGATCAAATGTTGTAAAAGGGCATAAGTCCTTCTTTACTTTAAGGTAATTTGTTTTATGCAAATGTTGTAATGAGCATAAGCTCATCCTTTACTTTGAAGTATTTCTTTCTTGCTTTATATGATATGCATGAAAATGAAGTAATTGGGTCCAACGCCCCTAAGACAACACGCCTTAATGTGATTAAACGCGTAACTAAAATCAATCTCCATCCCTAGACCGAGATTCAACACAAGGCTCGTGTTGAATCTAAACAAAGGTTCATAGTCATCCTAAGGCCCTAAGGCAACTATATAGTCCATCAAATGAATGCAAACCTTATGTTAGTAGTAACATATACTCTTGCTTTAAAAACCGTTTTAAAAGCATAGTGGGAGTATTATGTACAACTAAAACAATCATATGGACCAATAGTTGTAATAGGACCAAAATAGTTTTAATAGAGATTAAAATGTATGTTTATATGTGATGAGACCTAAAACCCTCAACCAAACCATTATTAAGTTGATAAGCGTGAGAGTGCTTAGAACACTCTTTCGTGGCCTTCCACCGTGGTGGGCTTCAATCGTTTGTGACTCGTACAATGTATTCGTCCAGTTCTGGGGTTGCAAAGTATGTGCTTACATTCAGGAGAAGCCTATAAACATATGATGAAGTGAAAGGTAGGCAACGAGTGTGGCCAATATGGAGTTCTTCTGAGGCCATTCTTGAACCCCTACTTGAACTAGCATGGTGGGAATGACTTAACTAAGTGCAATGGTGCCAATATGGAGTTCTTCTGAGGCATCATTCTCTAGAGGCCAAACAAGATGGGTACTTGCATTAGTTGCAAATGAGTAAGCGTACTCTCTCATTATTATTGTTGCTAGCCAATATGGAGTTCTTCTGAGGTGGGCTTGGTAATAGTGAGCCTCCCATAACCTACTAAGAGTTTCATCCAAAACTCTCGAATTCCAATGAGGGATATGGAATTTGCCAAAAATAGTGGGTGGTGCTATTTTGATTTAAAGACCCGAATCAAATGGCTTAAAATCAATCAATTTATATTCGTTATGTATTTGATTACCAATATATTTGCAAACGCTATCCAACACTTGACAAATAAAAGCCGAACGTTTAGTTTACGGACTTGGTACTACAAAACCATAGATTGTCTTTAATGGCTTGTAAATGTACCTAAGTAGTCTCATCCTCACAATCTTCCTATTGATAATGTATCATTAGAAGAATATGTTAGAAAAGGTCTATCATAGAGAGGACAACACTTTTAATGTCATAATTCTTCAATTACAAATTGTTGTATGAAGAAATAAGAGTTGCTTTGAACAACCCTTAGTCAATACAAACACTTAGTGCTTATTTCTTTGTTAATTGAACAAAGAACTTGAGAAGTAAGCACAAGGGCATGGACACTTTATGTGCCATGATTCTTCACTTACAATTTGTTGTGTGAAGAAATAAGAGTTGCCTTGTACAACTCTTTAAAGTTTGTAATTATGTTTAGAACATAATGGTTGGTTGACAAAAATAGTCCATTAACATGGACTTATGATGATTTTGAATCATTGAATGTTGAAGTGATAAACCACTTAACGAGACGGAAACTAGGCAAGGACTTCACCTTTGTTTCCCTATCCTAATCGTTCACTAAGTTTATTGTAAACTATGTAGTGAACAATAAACCACATGCTCTCCAAAATTGTTTGATGTGTATAACACAATTGAAAAAGGTTTCAAGAGAGATAGTGGGAGTTTAGGGACCATGACTAATGTAGTCAAAGGTGAAAGTCAAATAAAGAAGATAAATAACTCCAAGGGAACAAACTTTCTTTATGAAAGGATGGACATTGGAAGGGGTATTTGCAAGAAATGTCTTGCAAGTGTCAAGGACACACCTTTCGAAGGTGTTGTAAATTGTTCTTGAATAGTTCAAAACAGTTGGTTCTTCTACTTGAATGTATGATTCCGTATTAGTAACTATGTTTTACAAATCGTTGTAAAAGTGTGACTAATAAGAAGTAGAAGATATATGAGAGAAGAAAAGGTGCTTCACATACGGAACGTGAATAAGATATAGATCTCTGCGAAAGCAGATAGTACTTACTTCCTCATATGAACTACCAAAGAAATTGAATTATAGTAATCTAATTGATTGTCTCTATAGTAGAGATGATATGGTAGTGTTAACTGTTTAGAATATAATGATGCTTAAAACCCAAAAGGTTGCAAGGTAGTGACTAATCCCAACTAAATTGTGATACCTCTAAAACATAAGTTACGAGTTGGTGAAACAAGGATGCTTTGGATCGTTAGATCCGGATCCAATACCTTCTTGTTAAAATTGTATAGAGGCGAAATGTTCGAATCTTTATTCTTTTGGAAAGAAGAAAGAATCACAAAGTTGTTGAGGTTAATTCACTTAGATGTTAGTGGCACTTGTCCACAACATAATACTACTCATGTTATATGACATTCACCGAAGATCACTCTCGGTTGGACTATAGTTTATTTTGAATAAACACAAGTCCGAATACTTTGCAAAAGGTTTCAAAGAATTCAAGAAATGTAAATAGATGAGTAAGATATCTAAAGTATTTACCTCCTTAGATTTGATCCAAGGAAAGGTAACACTTTAGATGAGTTTCCTTGAAAGATATCAAGGAAAATAGCATCATAAGATAATGTATTTCTCCATTAGGAGAAGAACGAACTCAAATAAGATTTAGTTCGTTAGATGTTATCTATTACCCATATATAGGATATATACTTCTAAAACAATATGATTGTCAATTAGAAGATCTTCCAAAATTTTCATAACTCCATAAGATGTAGTTGGAAAGAAAGACAAATCTTAAGCATGTTAAGATTTGAGGTTGTGTGCTAATAAGCAATATTTGTTTGATAACAATCTTGTGGGATATCCTTAAATTAACTTTTGGATATCGTTTCTATAATCCAACTAACAAATGTTGTTTTGTTGGGAAGTTCATTGTAATCCTACAATGTGATTTGCCTAAGATGCAAATGAACGAGAGATAGAACTCAAAGAATGGGTTCTTTGAGAGACAAGAAAGTAATCAACAAATATAACAACCTAGTTCCTATGCCAAAAGCTCCAAGGTAGTCGAGAAGGATTTATAAACCGTCTCAGTTGAATGGTTTGAACTTTATGACTATGTCATAGAGTTGCACCTCTTAATTCGAAAGAAATAAGAATGAAAATCCTTATGACTACATTGAGTGTATATATGATACATACTCAAGGAAATGGTAAAGTACCATTTGACCCGAAATAATGAAACCTTCATAAGCTAATTGGTAGCTTAAGGTGACTACAATCAAAGAGAATGGTTGACTTTGAAGAAACCATCTTTGAGATAGTCTTAGTTTCAATTAATTCGAAGATTGCTAGCTACAACTAAATGGTGATTCAATGTTTGAACATAATATGGGTTTCCGAAACCATTATTAAGATAGTCTTGATAATATATGTCCAAAACTATAAATCACAAGACATGTAAGTTGTAGAGATCCATCCATCATGGATCTTAGCAAGTTAGTGGGAGCTATTTGCATTTTATGAGAAAAAGGATCAAATCGTTTGATTTCTCATAAAGATGTAAATGAATCTTTTGTTTACTAGTTTTACAAAAGATTAGTGGGAGTTAATCATGTTCCTAAAATTTAAATATATATGATATATTAATTTTGGAAATGAAAAGAATACTTCTTCGTTAAAGTTATGACTTTAATACATTATATGAAGATAGAATGTATATGGGAGATATAGTCTATGTACATGGGATGGAAATCTATAATGATATATTTCATGATATAATTGGATTATATCAATCCCTAATAATAGACAATGGATGCTAGGAAGTTTCTCATATGATGATAAACTTCAATAAGAAGGACGATTCTAGTGAGACTAGCAAGTTGCCCTTCTCAAAGGGAACGTACCCTTTGACTCCCAAAGAAATAATGCGTAAATTGAATCCTTTATGCATACGCAGAAAGGTGATTTATGTATTTCATATTGTATGAAAAACATTGATATGAGTTGTACCTAGAACGGTACAAGATGATATCAGTGCAAGCCCAGGATCAGAACCATGGCAACTGTCAAGTGAGTCCTTAAGTATTTGAGAAATAATAAAGGATAAATTCCTCAAAGATCGAGGAAGAATCAAAGTGACGTAATGGAAGCGTAAATGTATTAGATTATGAATCTAATCCATCATTGGATGTTTCTTCATTATGAATGAAGAGATAAACAGATATCTCTTTATTATGACTAAAGAGATATTTGGATGGAAACATTAAAGTATGACTTTAGTGTGTTCCATTATGAATGCAAGATATATTGCCATATAGAAGTTTACAACAATGTTGTTTGGATGGGAAAGTTCATTTATGAACTCTCTATTCGGTTCCAACCAGAAAGTGTATGACACTAATGGGGCGATAGCTCAAGCTTGGGAATCAAGGTCTCATCAAGATCCGAACTCAAATGAGAAACTGAACCACATGATTGAGAATCATGTATAATGGTGACGTCGTTATTCTCAAGGTTGCTTCTATGGATAACACATATAGATGTCCACTGTCTAGGCCTACTATTCAGCCATTTATGAAATGACTACAGAAGAGGTATCATCAAGATGACCAAGCTGATTGGCTCTAGTGCAAGTGGGAGATTGTTGGAAATGTGCCCTAAAGCCAATCATGTGATGATACTTTACGGACATTTCACATGTTAAACTAATCTAGTTTTACATATAAAGGGCATAAATTATTGTTTGAGCCGTCTCATATAAATGTTATATGCTTAAACGATAAAGTCCAAGGAATATGTGATTGGGAGAATGTAATCTAATGAAGTTAGATTCATGAGACCATTCTTTCGTAGACACATCCTAAATGTTCCTGATCATAGGATTGCCAATTGGGCGTTGACAGTCCGTTAAGATCAGTACGTACTATGTCTTCTCTCAGGGAGAGTGACTAGTCTCGAGTCATTGGTGTGTGTGACATCAAGACAAGTACGTAGGTGCTCAATAGAGAATGAGTTCACTGAACGTGATCAACGAAGAGTTCTTATATTCCATGTCACATGAGAACTCATGGTTGGGATAATGCAAAGTAGTCCTTTGACCTGAGGCATCACAGTTGTCTTGTGGTTAAGTCCTTGATCTTTG
Source organism: Malus sylvestris (assembly GCF_916048215.2). Lineage (NCBI taxonomy): Eukaryota > Viridiplantae > Streptophyta > Magnoliopsida > Rosales > Rosaceae > Malus > Malus sylvestris. Next base: position 1,659,598 of record NC_062263.1, on the reverse strand, counting down.
ATTATGTCAAAGTCACCCCCTCGGGGTGTCCACGGCATCGTTGGGGTTAAGCCACTTAGCTATGGAGACAAGTGAATGCGCAACAAGGGATCTCTAACCTTCAAACAGTTGAGGGAGAATACTCTATGATATGATTTGGAATCTCTGGCCAGAGTATGAATGAGATTAGGGAATGCGTTTCAAATCACATTCAAGGAAATCATATAAGCAAACGATTTACATTGGATAGTAGACATGAGTAAATAAACTATCATACCAAATAATGTGGTCAAGAGTATTAGATTAGAGAAAGACCGTATTGCATTTGTAATCTCAAACTGAATAGGTTCTCCACCTCTTCTGATTAGCTTGGGTAACCATGATATGCTGCTAGGTGTCACTCATGGTTTGTGGAAGCCCTAAACGTGTGTAATCACTAAAGGGAGAATTGAAAATAGTTTCAATTCACAATCGATGTAAAATGGTTTTAATCGCCCACTATCTCGCTAAAAGGAACCTAATGGATCGCACACCATAAAAGGTAGAGATTGAAGATTAAACGGAAATGAGTAAGAATGATTAAATGGTTTAATCATTTATTTATGGCAAGGATTAATTAATATGTTACTTAATCAAACGAATAAGTTCGTTAAAGACTTCGGGATAGTTTTGGACCTTAAGGCCCAATGGGCTTCGAACGTCAAGCCCATTAACTTAAGTTGTATGACAATTTAATGAATAAAGATTCATTAAAGCCCAAAATTCCTTAGGTGGCCGGCCATATGGTGATGAATTAGGGTTTTGGTTATTTAGGTCACTTAAAGAAGTGACTATATAAATGACTTTATAACTAATATTCATTAAGTGATTAAGGGTTTATTTTGGGGGAAAATTGGTGAGAATTGTCTCTCCATTTTCTCTCTAAAGAGGCCAACACCTTGGAGGGTACATCTAGCAATCCTACTACTCCAAGGTCACTCATTTCTTCTACAATCAAACCTTGGTGAAGAGACTTAGAGGTTCCCTATTTTGGGAACTTGGAGAAACCTATTTTTCCATCCAAATCCATGGATCTAAGAAGCAAGGAATGAAGGCCCTATCTCTTTGGGTGATTAGCCTTTGCTTATGCAAAGAGGAATCTAAAAGGTAATAATTTCAACTCACTTTGTTTTGAGTTGATTATTGGTTCACCAATCTACTAGGCTTTGAATTTCATGGTAATGTTTTGTTTTTGAGTGCATGTAAGCATGATTCCGCCTTTAATTGTTAATTGCATGCTATATGATGTTGCTCAAATGAACATGTTTTTCAAAATAAATTCTTCACATACATAATCATCGAGGTAAGCAGGAGCAGTGCGATGGCGTTGGGGTCGCCCAGGAGAGGCTAATGGAGCGATACTGTCATCAGGGGAAAGAGGAGGATTTATGGGATTGGGGGGAGGTGTGTCAGAGGTGGTGGGATGGGGTGAAGAAGCGTCTGAAAGGATAGAAGAGGATGAGGCAGGGAGGGATGGTGAAGTAGACGGTTCTAGAGTGGATGGAGAAGGAATGGGATCGACAATGGGGTAAAAAAGCATGTTTGTAGGTGGTGTTACCGTGGGAGAAGTTGGCAGGGGCTGAAAAGGGTAGGTATTTTCATGAAAAATGACGTCCCGGTTCGTAAAAATCTGTTTGGTTGTTAAATCATAAAGTTTGTATGCCTTTTGGCCGAAAGGATAACCAAGAAATACACAACGCCGAGCTCGGGCATCAAACTTATGAGAAACATGTACATTAGTTGCATAGGCAAGACATCCAAACACACGTATATGAGAAAAGGTGGGAGGTTTGGCATGAAGTAGTTCATAAGGGGTTTTGTAATGGAGAAGGGGAGTTGGGAATCTGTTTATAAGGTGTACAGCGGTTAACACACAATCCCCCCAAAAATGTAATGGAAGGTTAGCTTGAAAACGCAAAGCACGTGCCATTTCAAGAATATGACGATGCTTGCGTTCTACAACCCTATTTTGTTGAGGCGTATAGACGCATGAATGTTGAAAAACAACCCCAATATCCTTTAAAAAATGACGTAAAGAAAGGAACTCCCCACCATTATCGGTTCGAATTGTTCGGATTTGTGTTTGGAATTGTGTTTGCACAAAGGAAAAAAAACGTTTGAGTAGGTTTTGTGTTTCACTTTTATGATGCATAAGGAAAACCCATGTAAACCTAGAATAATCATCTACCACTGTTAAAAAATAATTGGCTCCAGAAAGAGAACTTATCTTATAAGGACCCCAAATGTCACAATGGATGAGATCAAAAGGTTTCTTAGTAGTAATTGAACTAATGCCAAAAGGAAGACGATGTTGCTTGGCCAATGGACATATGTCGCAAGTATCATTCAACTGGAAAGGGATATGCAAGATATTTTTTGCCATAAACTCTAATCTAGATGGCGATATGTGACCCAAACGTCAATGCCACAATTCAGTGGAGGAGGTGACAAGGCTGCATGAAGGTTTGACAAAAGGTGTTGGCCTATCTGAAAGCAGCGCCACCAAGTAATACAGTCCTCCATGCTGTTTACCCAAACCAATCGTTTTCTTCGTAGCCAAATCCTGCAAAATGCACCAGTAAGGGAAAAAGGTTACTGAACAAGCCATGGCACTAGTGACCTTGCTTACAGACATTAAATCAACATTGAAAGTTGGCACACATAATACGTCTTGCAAATGAACTGAAGAATTTAAAGATAAATTCCCAATGGATGTGATAGGAGCTGTCTGTCCACTAGGCATTTGAACAGGTGGTAAGTTGACACTTTTGAGACAACGAGTGAGTGAAGTTGGTGAAGATGTAATATGATCCGTTGCACCACTGTCGATTATCCATCGACGTAGGTGCTTCAGAGGTTTTGACAAACCTGATGAGTTTTCAGTGGCATTGACGGCGGCATTGGCTTTGGGAGGATTCTGTGTTGTCTCATTGTTGTTCATGATGGACAATATCTGCTGGAATTGTTGGTCAGAGAGGCCAGGTACAGCGGAATGCAGTTCTTGCAGAGAAGCCCCATTGGTGGTATTGTTGGCAGAACTTCCATGGCGTTTGTTGCGTCCACCACTGTTGTTCCCACGTCCACCACCTCTGTTGCTACGATGAAGACGATGTTCGGGAGGGTATCCGTGCAGTTTGTAGCATGTATCAATGGTATGGTGGGCGGTGTCACAATAAGTGCAGTGGAGTTGTCTACGGGAAAATGAGCTGTTGCCAGGTTGCGACGACTGCTGCCATGGACGAACTGCCATTGCTGATATCTCTGCAGCTTCACGTGAATCGCTTACATCGCGCTGTTTTTCTTGCTGGACAATCATGGAATACACTGAACGCACAGAGGGCAATGGTTTCATCATCAGAATGTTGCCACGCGCAGCACCATAAGACTCGTTGAGGCCCATGAGGAATTGCATCAATCTGGTTTTCTCCGCTTGATCGCCTTGCTTCTTTAAAGCACCACAGGTGCAAGACTCATGATCATTGTAGGATGCAAGTTCATCCCACAAACTCTTTAGTTTGGTATAGTAAGCAGCAACAGATAATTGGTCCTGAGAAATAGAAGCTATTTCTCGTTGAATTTGATAAATTCTGGGTGCATTACCTTGGCTGAAACGATCTTCAAGATCCTGCCAAATCGCTTGGGGTGTGGTGTAGTAGACAATGCTATCATGGATAGTCTGCTCAACTGAATTCAAGATCCAGGAAACGATCATGACGTTGCAGCGTTTCCAGGAAGCAAAGTCATTTGGTTTCGTCTTTTCATCAGGAGCTTCCAGTGTACCATCCACAAAACCCAGCTTGTTCTTAGCACTCAGAGAAAGCTTTACAGAACGACACCAAGTGGAGTAGTTGTCTCCATTGAGAAGTTTGGAGACGAGAACCATCGCTGGATGGTCGGAATGGTGAATGAAAAAAGGACTGGAAATGTTGGATTTATTTCCATCCAAAATCTGTTCGTCACCCATGAAAGAACAACAACACATAAGAAAAAAAAATGTAGAAAAAAAATGCAGCGGGAAGAAGCTTAGTCTGCTTGAATTAACCTTGCTCTTGATACCATATAAAATGGATTGAATATTTCTGATTCATCATTCTGCTACAATGGCAGCAAAGATTTATATACATCTTATTACACACGCATGCAAATAAAAAAATATATTGGAAGAGGCATCTTTGCTGTCCACAATGCTGCAGTCAGAGCATCCATACCCTTGCTGTCCACGACATGCTGTCCACGATGCACTGTGAGTGGAGCATCTTCGACAGAAGAAAATGGCTCCCATTAGAATAATCTTTTCAACACATCTTCGACAGAAGAAAATGGCTCCCATTAGAATAATCTTTTCAACAGTGTCAATGTCTAAGTCAACTATTTTATTCTTCAAGATTATAGGCTCATAATTACTGTCCTAGAATAGTTTCCTAGGCTCTGTATATATAACCTTCCTATTGTTATACATCAATATGAATGAAGTATTATTTTTACCCAATCTGAGATGATATCAGAGCAGTCGATCATGACTGTCTCTTGACCTAACCCTAGCAATCGCTTCCGCAAACAGCAGCCGTCAACAAACCCAACACCAGCAAATCACTCAAAGCGTCCTGGACTAAGAGACTCACAATTGTTGAGGAAGTCATAGTTGAATCTGGCAGGAAGACCGTCATGGATGTAAATGTAACGATTCAAGCATGAATCGCGGTTGGTGTGATTGATGTTCGTCGTACAAGTCGGGTGAACTTGTTTATTCACCAAAAGATTGATCACATTGTTGGCTCCCAATGAAGTTGAATACCTTAAGCAAAACAAAGAAATGCATAAAATATAAAAAGAGACTAGTATGCCAACCCAGACTTCTTGGGATAACTTACTGGCCATTGATCTCCCCACCACCATTGAATATATCTGGTTATTGACTCACTCAACTATCAAAGAAGAAGATGAATATGTGAGAAGAGGGTTTGGTTTATAACCTTATGGCTTCGAACCTATGTTACTTACACTATACCCTAATTCCAAATTCGTTTTATTTTATTCTTATTTTTATAATCCTGATTAAGGTATAACTAACACACAGTAGTTCAAGCAGTATTGTAGTCGATGTTAATTAATGATGTGCCAACTTAATTCTCACCTAAACTCCCTCTAAGTCCTCTCAACATTTTTCTTCGATTGTATGTTGCTTTCAATCTATTTTCTGGCCCTAATTTGACTCATTTTTGTACATTGTACAGTAAAATATGGTATAGAAGGTTATTAGCAGTATTACAACTTTTCGTCTAGCGGGATTTCTTTTTTTAAAGGAATTTTTGATGTAGAGGATTGAATTGGAATAGATCATGTAGAATTTTTCAGGTATGTTGAAGAATGAAAATTAATTTTGACCCACTTGAAGGTAGGAAATGGATTATCGAAAGAAGAAGTTTCCCATCATTCTAATCCTCCCCAAAATGAGAGAATTAAAACAAAGAAGTATCCTTCATGTCAAATCCCCTTAAAATGAAAAATCATTCTCATCTACCTTCAGTATGTCTTGAACTTAGAGCTTTAACCATTTCAGTTCAATTTTCTATACCAAACAAGACCAGAAAGACTCCAAGTTAGAATTATCCAATTGAGTAAAAAAATATTTGGTTTTCTCAACATAAAAAGAGAGATACATTATGTTTAGACGAGAAACTTTAAAATCTCAAGGCACTTTTAGATGCCATAGCCTTTTATTGGAAGAAGTCCCTTTCATAAACTTGTGTATAAATACCTTAAAACATACTTCAGTTTGTTATGTTTCCAATTTTGGAAGCAGAGTTGTAAACATGGACTTAAGACATCCCATTACGGATTTAATTTCTTACAAGCAAGTAAAAGCGGAGGAAGTCATGAGTTAAACTCGTTCACTTTTTTTTCATTCACATTACTGTTAAGTAATCGAGCTCTTATATATTTATCGAGCATTAATTATATTTGATAGTAAATTGGAAATCTATGTTATAAATTAATAAAATAAACAAATAATCGCTTGTACTAAAAAAATTAATTTAATTAAAAACAAAATTAAAATAAAAACACCCATGTCATATATATATATATATATATATATAACACCCATGCCTTCTACTACTACATTTTCCCTTCATTCCTCTAGTATAAATGTATAATTAACAAAAAATTATTAAGAGAGAGATGTAAAACAGTTACTTGAAAACTCTTTGAAGCAAATTCGCATTCCCCTCTTTTTTTGGACCGAATAGACAAATCTTTTTCTTTTTTTTTGTTTTTTTTTTATATTTCTGAACGGATGAAAAAAAAAATTAGAAATTAAATGTGGAAAAATACAGAATTCACAATTTCGAATTATACAGAGAAAAAGACAAAAGAAGATACGAAAAAAAGAAAAAAAAAAGATAACAAAAAATCATTGAGAGAGGGAGAGAGCGCGCGCACGTGAGATGAACTAATAAATTTGTTTGGGCTGGATGGTATATGCGTAATTAAATGTTTAGGTTGGGCTGATGGGTCTATTGTATAATTATTGGCTAGAATTATCGATTGGGCTATAGCCTAACTCAACCAGGCCTGGGCCCATCCGTGTAAAGAGAAATACATATTCACCATTCGTCATTCTCATCTCCAATACCTATTAAATGCCAACCCTAACAAGTAACTGTTGGAAATTTCGTTTTACGATTGCAGCTGGTCACCTTATGCTGGGTTTTAAGGCGATCGCAAGATTTTCTCGATAACATTACCTTATCTGGTGACACGTTCCTCGTTATTTAAAGAGGTGAAAGTTTGTCGAATCTAGTTATTCATGTGATATACACACTTCAAGGAGGGTTGAGTCCAAGCCCAAGAAAACTTTTCGTTATCTATGTTAGACTTCGAAGTTGGCATGCCCGTATTGAAGAATGCATTTTTGCTCATCACCATTTATGTGATGTATGCTTATCATTCTATTTATCACCGTTAGATGAGTTTGAATTTTGATATTTGTGTTTATCCATTACACGAATCTCGAAATTCAAACTCATCTAACAGTGATAAATAAGATGATGTGCATACACCCCATTAAATAGTGATGAGCAAAAATGTTCCCCATATTAAAATAAAGTTACTGTTGTGACATATGTTCTTATCAATATGTGATTGTGTAAATCCTAAGTAGAGATAAAATAGGAATCCTTTGGGATCTAGAAGATCTTTCCTAATATACTTTGTATTACTTGGAGAGCAAGTTTCTCTCCTCCTAATTACTATAAATAAAGGCACAAGGACTGGGGAATTAACACACAATTCCTCAAACCTATTCTCCATTCTCTCTTCTTCTCTTTGCCGCACCTATCTATTAAATATAGGCCACAACACGTTATCAGCACGCTCTTCACGCTGTGCTTAGAAGAATTTAAAGAGAATTTATTCGTCTACAATCAGGGGAGTATTACGTTTCAATTATTTTTAATTGATTAAATCTTGATTTTATTGAATTCATATATTGTTATTGATTCAATTTATTTTTCTTCTTATGTTGAACGTGATACAAGCTTGAAGATGAAAGCCGAAATTGAAGAAATAATTTTTCTGCATCAAACCAGTTCATTCAGATCATCACGCAATCAGGTTCTTCCAAAACAACGGCTTTTAACTCGATATTTTTGAAGCCCTGATCGCATGAACATTCACCATGATGCATGACCCAACTTTACGTTTAACGTATTTTAGATTCTACATAAATTGTGTATGCCTCATAACCAAAATTGCTGCAATTATGTGAATTTGATATTTGCCATGAATTGAAACATACATATGTAAATGCATTGAAACTATTATTTTGCATATGCATCAAATTACATATGTGTTTCATTGAAATATATATACTATTGAATTATATATGCATATAATTGAATTGAAAAAAATTGAAAAATTAGGGTTTCGAGACCCTAACCAGCGAGCTGCAGGCTTTAAGCCGCGCCGCTTTGTAAGCCATAGGGCTGCGATGCACTGGAGCATAGCTCTGCTATGCTGAGAACCCAACACGATGCCGTTTGCGTCATCCCCAACCCAGAAAACATACCCTCGCCGGAAGCCGAGACCATGGCGTTGCCATTTTTTTTCTAGATTTCACGACCTGCAGTCGTGATAGTTTGGGGTTTCATCGTCGACTACAACGATGTTATTTGAATTTCCGTTGAAATTCAATACTAAAATCGAAGATTCCCGAATCGAATCCCTGGGTTCCACACTTCCCCGATGTCGAGGACCCTCCTCCGTCGTTATGATTAGTTCTTGGATGAACCACCATGCCTCGAACTCACTCCTAAGGTTCCCCGTGCTTCGCCGTGCCACAACCTCAGAGGACAGTCGCCTGAAGCGACACTGGTGTTCTTCCCCGGCTATACACACCCAATAAGACTGGGTTTGTGACCCATATTTTTGGGTTGGACCCTCTCTCGGTCTTCCTCTTTCGCCTTGGGCTCACGCGTCGTGACCCAAACATTTTTTTTAGGACCTCCTATTTTGGCCTTACTGTTTTCCACGGCCCGTATAACAAAAAATAAATAAAAAATAAATAAAAATTCTTGGGCTTGCCTGAAGCAGCCCGCGCGATCAAAAAGCAAGGATTTTTTTTTTTTGGCTGCCCACAGCAGCCTAGTCTTTTTCTGTGGGCCTGCAGCCCCACCCGAGACCCCTAGCCCAATTTTTGGGCCTAGGTAGAATGGACCATATTTTTATTAAGCGACCCCGTGGACTTATTTTTTTTGGGCTCCCGAATTTTATTCGCCTAATTATTTTAGGCCCAATGGGTTTTATATTTTTTCACCCACATTTTTAATTTGGCCCGAAGTCCAAATAAATTAATTCAATTATAATTATCCACCTAAAAGTTATATTTTTGCACATACTTGTTGCATATTTGCTTGCATATATATTTGTGTTTGCTTGCAGATATTATGAACTTAAAATTCATACTTCCGAACCCGAAGTTTCGGAAAAGTGCCATATGAACCTGAAGTTTCTTAATGCGCAACACTCATGTTGAGACCCGAAGTTCTCCATGCTTAAATCCGTTTAAACCAAACCATGTCTTAGAACCTGAATGTTCTAAATTTGTTGTTTATGGAAATTTTATTTCCTAAAACACCAATCACATTCTTGTTTCCTCCATTCAGCGTATTGTCGAACCGTAACAAGTTCGATTTCACTGATTTGGAAGTTTCGAATAGTAAACTACTTTATGTGGATACAAGACGTGAATAAGCATCCGTCATGATCCTTATTCGAAGAATTATGCCTGAAGCATATCCAATGGAAGTACTCCCTGCTGAGGACTCTATGACTCTTCAAATCCGTTATGGACTGTTTCAAATCATGCAAAGATGAATTTTTGCCTGAAGCAAAACATGATTGAAACTGTTACGTCCATGAATAGGTACAATTCTCGTAGTCCATTTGTGAGACTCATTTTGCTCCACCTAATACATTTGGAAGAGCGAAATTTGACATGGACGGCCTATTGGCCGAACCCCATTGTTTTTTTTGGTTTATTTTGTGAATAATTTATTTTGTTCTCGGATTTAAGATTAGTGTTTGGATGTCACCATTATTCTCGAATAAAAGAGTTAATTAACGAAGATTACCACATGTGACTACAATTAACTCATGGTTAGGTATGTTTTGTGGGGAAGTTAGCTGTCTGGTTCTATGCTAACTTCATACCTAATCATCCCCCGACAACCTTTCAGGCTTATCCAACCTGATTGTGGGGCATGGCACTGCCCTATATTGTCCAATGGTATTAACTTTATCATAAAGGGAAGCCTTATACTCACTTCGTTCCGGAAGAACGCATTTTTGAGCTTTAAGGATATTCGAGAGTATTATTACCATATTGAAACCAATGTAGAAAAATGGAGTAAAATTCCTTGGCATATTACCATTTTGCACTTCTTACGAATATAGTTAAATGCATATTCTAGAGAAGATGGAACGCTTAACGAATGGATTACATCCATTCAAGTCCACTATGTGGCCGGCCAGAAGCCCGCGATTCCTAAGGAATTTTCGCTATGGATGTACGTTTGGGATATCTAGGATGATTCGTGATGCGCCGTTTTGGGCATCCTTTTACCAGAAGTAAAGAAATCATACCTGGACACGTATTATACCTTAGCACCCTCCATCTTTTTACAAAGGATTCAAATGGGACATTTGTGGATAGATTCAACCACCCTACGGACCATTTAAATATTCTATAGTATTGGTTGATGCTTCTACACGTTTGTCACACGTGTGGTTGTTGTCCACAAGTTGCATTCTCCACACTGGTAGCTCAGATTAACAAGCTCAGGGCTCACCACCCTGATTATCTGATCAAATTTATTTGATTGGATAAGTTGGAGAATTTACATCGACATTTACATCGAACAATTTAAATCTCGATGGATATTGCATGTCGGTTGGGTTTTTGAAAGTTGAACATCCAGTCCCATGTTCATACCCAGAACGACCCAGCAGAAGTATTCATTAAACGCTTTCAAATGATTGCGTGGTCGACTGGTCATACGTACCACAGTTCCCGACCTCTGCTTGGGGCCATGCAATATTGCAAGCAACCATGTTGGTCTGCCTGAGGCCCGTCACGACCCAACCTTATAAAGCGCGTGTCAGTTGGTTACCAGATACGAACCCGACATATCGCATCTGCGCGTCTTTGGTTGTGCGGTCTATGTGCCATTTTGCGCCGCCCTTACGTACACAAAAACAAAGGGGTCCTCAGGGAAGGATGGAAATCTATGTCGGTTATGATTCTCCTTCTAATATTCGTTACTAAATAACCTTTGACAGGCGATCTCTTTACCGCTCATTTTGCGGATTGTCACTTTTATGAGACAGTCTTCCTGTCGTTAGGGGGAGATAAGAACGTCACCGTTCCTAAAGAACGACGCGAATTATCGTGGACGTCCCCACTATGTCTCATATCGATCCCAATCTAGATCGTCAGAGTTTAACCAGACATTTCCTCTGATCTAGAAAAAGTGACGAGATCACATATACCAGCTGCAAATGTGCCTGCAAAGATGTGTACCAAATGTACTTCGGACCTTTGTCCTGAAAGTAGGAAAGCCACAATTATGGCCGACCCTCGTACATTGGCGGCTAGCCAATCAATCTATCTTATGCCAGAAGCATGGTAGATCACTCGGTTCGAGGATTCACTTCCCCAAAAGAGGAGGAACGTGGCACAAATGAATCTGCCCCTCGATCGCTGTCTCAGACCTTTGCATCTCATGAGATTAAATCCGGATTACTCCCGAGACCTGAAGTTCTTGGTCCAGTATACTAGTTTGGATGAGATATGGAATTGGAATGAGATTATCATAAATGATGTTTCATTTATATGGTATCGACATAAATGAAAAGCGACGATAACGAACCGCGTTCCGTTGATTAATATCAACGTAGAATTGATTGGTCAACTAAAAGAATCAATCTATGACGAATGAGATGAATGAAATAGTGCAATATGACGCCTTGTGGCGCAAGGTTTCTCTCATACGCCATGTGATTGATCGCAGCATTACAAACGTGGTTGTAGTATCTCTGGGATCGTGATATGAACCTACATGGAGTTTCCAAAGGACTTACATGTACTGATTCAAATAGTTCTAGACCACAAGAACATTCTCTTGATTCTCAAGCGGCCTTCATTTTACGGATGCAGAACTATCCGGGCAGATGTGGTATACCCGTCTAAGTGAATATTTGATCAGTTAGGGATATATGCCCCTGCGTGTATAAAATCCGAAATTGCTAAAGTTGAGAAAATTAACTCGCATATCGGACTATAAGATGAATGATCTTGGGAGAACTTGACATTACCTCGACCTGAAGTTTCGAGCTAGTTTTGATGGTATTCTGGTCCACCACTCAAACTAGACCCAGAAGGTGTTACGTCTGAGTATATCCTGATCATCTATATGCTAGATGCAAATGAGACCTTTACGGAGGGTATGGAGCATAAGGTTCCTTATTGGAACGTGAGGCAGCCATATCTAAGTACCATTGGCGTTTGTTGTACTTAGCTCAAATGCACTTGATCAGACATCTTATGTGCTGATAATCTTTTGGCATAAAGCAGCACTGCGCCTAACACGCCACCACCAAACTTGGTGTTAAAGACGTTTTTCTGTTACTACGGATTTGGGCTTATTCCCTATGCATCTCAGAATAGATCACATCCCCTTGATCTTCGGAATGATGCCTACCTTGTGGGATTCGCTGAATCAGACCATTTGTCTGACCGCACAAGGTACGTCCCCGCATGGTTATGTCTTTACCATTAAGGAACACCGCAATATCTTGGAGGTTAACTAGATAGACCTTTTTGTTGCGAAACTTTGAATCGTTCCAAGACTCACTATATCTCATCACGTGAAAGATGTAGTCGAGAATTCTTGTTGAGCATATTCAAAATCCTTGCGATTTTCATCCATCGTTGAGTCCCAACAACGATCCATGAATACAACGCTGTATGTATCGACCAGATCATGATACATCCAACAAAGTCAACACCAAGCATATTGTGTCTACATCAGCATGAGCATCAGAAGATTGAAGTCAAGCAGTCCAATCCCAGACAACCTTACCGACATCTACACAAAGTCACTACCAAAGTCTACCTTCCAGAAGCTTGTCCAATGAATTGGTATGCGTAACTTTCTCATTTGTAATGCTTGTAGTTTCATTTGGAAGTTTTGTCAAACTCAGGGGGAGTATCTAGAAGTATACTCACTTGATCTTAATGTACTCTTTTTCCCTACGATTAGGAGCATTTTTCCCACTGGGTTTTTGCTACCTAACTAGGTTTTAACGAGGCACCCATCCTGGGCTGATCATACCCTTGTGAGCTCTTCTACTTGCGTCCAGAAGACGTATAGTTTTGACTTAATGCAACTTCTCACTTTTCTCCTTAGCCTATGGGCTTTTCTCCCACCTTGGGTTTTGCCATAGTAAGGTTTTGTGAGTTTTACCACTCCTGCATTCTTCCGTCTTTTGAGACTCGCATTCGCTACTTATGCCGACTAAACGAGACGATTTCATCCACTACTTCTACATTTGCCTGAAGATCTGATGCGCCATCTACTTGAGTATTTGCACACTCAAGGGGGAGTGTTGTGACATATGTTCTTATCAATATGTGATTGTGTAAATCCTAAGTAGAGATAAAATAGGAATCCTTTGGGATCTAGAAGATCTTTCCTAATATACTTTGTATTACTTGGAGAGCAAGTTTCTCTCCTCCTAATTACTATAAATAAAGGCACAAGGACTGGGGAATTAACACACAATTCCTCAAACCTATTCTCCATTCTCTCTTCTTCTCTTTGCCGCACCTATCTATTAAATATAGGCCACAACAGTTACACGCTAGTTGACCGTATTTTTATTTATGACCAATCAGAAAAGGTGTGTTGTTCTGTATTTGAATGATGACGTGGCGACAGACATACCAAAACCGTACACGTATGCACTCAAGTCAACTCTGCCAACCGGCGGCGTCTCGACTCGAACGTTCTCTCTCTCTCTCTCTCGCGTCTGTCGTCAAATTTGTTCCATTTCTCTCGAACGTTCCAATCGGATCCCAAAACCGATTCCACTCTCTCGCGTCTGTCGTCAAATTTGTTCCATTTCTCTCGAACGTTCCAATCGGATCCCAAAACCGATTCCACTCTCTCGCGTCTGTTGTCAAATTTGTTCCATTTCTCTCGAACGTTCCAATCGGATCCCAAAACCGATTCCAATCGAGTCCGCCCAAACCCTGACCCGACTCTCCATCATGGAAGGAGGCTCGACTGCCGGCGGAGGCGGTGGCCCGGCGCCGTTTCTGCTGAAGACGTACAACATGGTGGACGATTCCGCGACGGACGAGATCGTGTCGTGGAGCTCGAACAAGAAGAGCTTCGTCGTCTGGAACCCGCCCGAGTTCTCCCGGGTTCTGCTCCCCACCTATTTCAAGCACAACAACTTCTCCAGCTTCATTCGTCAGCTCAATACATACGTAAGCTCCTGCCTCTTAAGATTTTGATTTAGGTGAATTGTTAAATTCTTGAAACCATTGTACATTCCCCCCCCCCCCCAATTTGCTTCTGTTTGGACGCAGCTCGGAGAATTTTCGTGTTTTGGTAATTCTGTGTTTGGGTGATTGGAGATTTAGTCTGTTCTTTGTTTGGATTGTTGCTAGTTTCTACTTCCCTGTTTTCAAGTAGGCTTTTCAGTTTGGAGATTTAGTCTGTTCTTTGTTTGGATTGTTGCTAGTTTCTACTTCCCTGTTTTCAAGTAGGCTTTTCAGTGAAAATGGTGGTTGAGATTTGCATAACAGATAACTTTGGTCCCTGAGATTTAAAATCAATAGAAGTGGTTCCTGAGATTGTCCATCATCCATTATTTTGGTCGTTCCGTTAAAAAACTCCGTTAAGTTGAGTGAATAACACATAACTTTGATCCCTGAGATTTGCATAACACATAATTTTGGTCTCTGAGCTTTGCATAACACATAACTTTGGTCTCTGACATTATCCACCATCCATCATTTTGATCCTTCCATTAAACTTAGGGACCACCTATCGGAGATTTTTAATGGAAGGATCAAAATAATTGATGGTGGACAATCTCAGGGTACTTTTATTGATTTTAAATCTCAAGGGCCAAAGTTATGTGTTATGAAAATCTCAGGAACATTTTGACTAAAAAGCCTTCCAAGTATTAGCAGTTTTAGGACATTGCAGGGCTTTTCGGTTCCTCCTATCTTAGGGAGATGATGTTTTCCTCTAAATGTGCAGACTTGAAAATGGTGGTTGATTGTGGATGTAATTTGTATTTTCTGTTGCTTCCAGTACATTTGTTCGTCATCAAAAATTAAGAAAAACAGAGGGATACTTTAGGTCTGTAGTTTCGATTACGTGGGAGCGCATCCAAAAAGCCCAATGTATATTTCTAAATTCTTGATCGATGAAACTGTTATCAAAATTCTTTGGCACCTCTCTCCTTTCTTTTGTTCCGCTTTTAGAACAATACATTGCTTTGCAATCCGGACTATAAAACCTTTAGCACATTTTTAGTGATACAGATACCAAATGTGCTTCGGCTGCCTATTGAGGTTTTCAAGCAACAAGAGGTTACAGGGAGTGACTGTAGGGTGCGTTTGGTACGCAGACGGGACGGAACGGGATGGGACGGGATGGGACGGAACGGGACGGGACGGGACGGAATGAAGGTGTAATTTTTGAAAAAGACATGGGGTATATTTGTCTTAAAATGGTAAAACATTGTGTTCCACAGACGTGGAACAAACCCGTTCCGGGGGGGCAGGTGGGACGCAAAAACACCCAAAATCTGTCCCGTGGAACAGCCCGTTCCACCCATTTTTGGCGCACCAAACGCGGGACGGAACGCCTCGTCCCGTCCCGTCCCACGTACCAAACGCACCCGTAGTGAACTGGCTTTCAGATACATTGTACAATAATTAAACCATAAGTCCTTCCTTGGTTGTATTTTTTAATGCATGAATTTCAGTATTTTTGGCACTCACCTTCCTTCAGATACATTGTACAATAATTAATGTATCATCTCCAGGTAATCATCATTTTTATATTGTCGGAAGTGACTGTCGATATAATTTAACTTAGTATTTTTGGACATGAATTTGTCGCAGGGATTTCGAAAGAGTGATCCTGAGAGATGGGAATTTGCTAATGAAGACTTCATACAAGATCAGAAGAATCTTCTTAAGAATATCCACCGCAGAAAACCCATTCACAGCCACAGCAATCCTCAAGGTTCTATGGTTGATCCAGAAAGAGCAGCTCTTGATGACGAAATAGAGAAGCTTTCACATGATAAGGACACACTCGAGGCAAGTATTTCAACGTTCAAACAGCAGCAATCTGCAGCTAAGCTTCAGTTGGAAAACTTAGCACAGCGGGTGAGTGGTATGGAACAACGGCAGAAGAATTTGCTGACATTCTTAGATGAGGCTGTTCACAACCCTAATTTTATTGAACACCTCTCTAGAAAAATTGAATCTATGGATTTCTCAGCATATAATAAGAAAAGGCGATTGCCTGACATTGAAAACCTACAACCTGTCGTGGAGAATGGTTTTGTGGATAACCAAAGTAGTTCCAGATCTGAGTTTGGAAATGTTTTCCACCAAGACTTCTCAAGTAAACTTAGACTAGAATTATCACCAGCTGTTTCAGACATGAACTTGGTTTCGCTTAGCACGCAGAGTTCCAATGAAGATGGGGGAAGTTCAACTAGGAAAATATCTGAAGAACTTAAAGGTGCACAGATGAGAACAGAAGGGCTTTTATTTGCACCTGAAACCTTAGAACTTTCAGATACCGGAACATCTTTTGCATTCAAAATGGATTCGTTGTTATTGCTGAAGGCACCAACTGTTGGAAGCCCTATACGTCATTCCTTGCAGCCAGGTTTGCCTTCTAATGAAGAAGGTGATGGTCATATATCCTGCCAGTTAAATCTCACTCTTGCATCTACTCCGTCGCAAGTCAATAATAGTCCTTATTCAGCTGCAGTACCCCAAGGAGGTCAGGATATCAACAAATCTGCAGCATCAGAGCTAAATGACAATGGCAAGGAACCGGATTTAAGAGCCTTTACAAACAAAAATCTAGCTGATGATGACAAACCTAAAACTTCCTCCCAAGAAGCCACACATAACAATCAAGAGCCTGCACTGGTTTCTGTTAGAGTAAACGATGTTTTCTGGGAACAGTTCCTAACTGAAAGACCCGGCTGTTCAGAGAATGAAGAAGCAAGTTCTAATTATAGGGGAAATCCATATGATGAGCAAGATGATGGAAGGTTCGGCCATGGAATGTCCAGAACTGTCAAGGATGCGGAAACACTCACTCTTTAAGTACTGCAGTCGTGGTGAAGCCCTGATCCAGGTTCATGACAAAGCTCTCTCCCATCTCCCTTGATTTGTAAGATTCACATTATATAAGATCTGAAACTTGACATGACATTGCCTGTTATTGGTTGGATAAGTTCATGCCAATATGCAATTAGTTTTTAGTCATCACTGGCTACTGTTCATTGTCATGTTAGCGTATTCTGATAAAGCTGTGTCAGTGTTAGCAGTGTGGTATTGATGCATATGCTGCAACAACACACTTTTAGTGCATGGTTATAGATTTCTAACTGATAAATAGTTGGGCAATTCACAATTTGTCTGACATTAGATTCTGTTTGTGTATCTATCCTTGATGTATCCGTTTCCCGTGCTAAATTTTTGTGTACATTAAGTATCCATATAGAAAAACAAAATATCGATCTCAACCTGAAATTTGGTGTTTTGTGATGATCTGTTAGTTCATACCGAATCAATTTTTTATAGGATATGCTAAAAGCCGATCTTTTAGCCTATAAGTTATATCATAGTTTTCATTTTTATTTTACAGGTCTCTGTTCTACATTCCAACAATCGGAATACATCGATTGTTCAAGCAATCATGCTGACAACTAGTTTATATTCTTGTAAACACCATGCGCTTGGCCCCTTATTCTGTCATCGCCCGCTCTTTAGATTTAATTTGGTTTCCTGATGTGTAGAGATGTATTGAGATTGTGTGAAATCTAATCTGCTTTTTTGGGTATGCTCATTGAGTACCTTTTTTCCCACATTGCTCAAGTTTTCCTCAATTTAGGTTCAATGTTTGGTGTGTTTTCATAAATGGTCAAAATACAATACTGTAGCAACTATATTTATATTACTAGCCGGCTTCGAATCGTGGTAATATGATAGTTATGCAGATTTCTTGTTACTTGATATGGTTTGGTTTGAGGAGCCTCTGGTTACATTGGAGACCTTCGTTTTCATGATTCTAATCCGGTTTAGCCGGTCTTAATGAAATATTGTCTTTCCGATAACAAAAAGAGAATGTTATTATAAGGCATGTTTGATACTCATTTCGTTTTTAGTTTGTCGTTTGATAGCCATTGTCGACACTCCATCTTTTAATGCAGAAGACATTTCAATTATTCAAATGAACAGGTGAGCCCGTCAAAAGTGTTCACAATGGATTAATGGTAGGAAGTTTTAAATACTGTTCATTTTAACGAAAAACTACATTTTCACACTAAAAAGTCAAACCTGGTACTATTCACTTTACTCTTTATTTTGTCTTTATCGTTAAAACTCAAAGTTTTCAAGTTCTTTTCATTAGTTTTCCTTTAAAAGTAACAATTGATTTATTCTTCATACAAATAATCGCAAGATTTTGGACGATCTTCCACCCATCTTTAATTGTTAAGGCTAGACCCAATTCCGAACCAAAAAACCCTTCTACTCATTTTCAGTTTGCCAAGGCTGACCAGTTACGGCCCCAGCCATGTCAATTTTGGGTCCAAACTCAAATTCATGGCGCTGACGTTAGATTGGAGTATGTGGATTCGTCTTTTCAAGGGCGCTTTTATAATTTAGAATAACCTCATGTGTAAGTTAGATTGAGTAAGCGATAGTCGGATCTACACTAGTTTTCTAGTTTGTGCTATTGGTTTCATTTTCCACAGTTGTGAATCATTTGAACTAACAGGTCTGCCACACTTATGAGTAGGAGCAGATGATTGATTAGCCGCCATTGAATGGGATTGACCACTAGGTGTGGCAAACCTACTTTCGAGTGTTGTTCGATGCACGTTAATGGTGTCCCATCCTTCTGGTTCTAAGACAATGGTTCGACATCCGTTAGGCACATCTATCTTTGTATTCTCGTTTGCAACTAGTATATGTGATCAGATCATTTTCGCTAAATCAATAAAAGCATTTAGTATGTTTGAGTAACGTTCTGTTGATCTAATACACGTTGTACTTCAGTTTTAGATTGTGCGGTGCGGAATCTAAATGCAATACCCAATAAATTAATAGAGTGGGTTCACGAGATATTGAATCGCCATTAATTCCTTCGTCCCGACTCCCACATGACATGTCTATGCTAAAACCATGATCATGTCTCATAGCCCATTTAATGAACCCTCCAACCACTTGAATCTCACTTTGCTTTCCTTTCCTTTCCTTTCCTTCCACAGTCCAACGACCATCCACAAAAACAAAGAACCCACAAAACAAAAAAACAAAAAGAAGGAAAAAATGCCCAAACCCACTATAATTTTCTACGTATCCCTCCTTGTAATCCACACCCACTTCCCAATCTGCAATGGGGTTTCACTCAAAGGGAGCGGAATCGAGGCTGCCATGGCGGGAAGAAGTGGCTGCAGCGAGAACCTTGGGGAGTGCTTGACAGAGCCGGAGATGGAGTCAGAGAGCAGCAGGAGGATTCTGGCAATGCAGAAGAAGTACATAAGCTACGGGACTCTCAAGAGGGACTCGGTTCCCTGTGGAACACCAGGGGCTTCCTACTACAACTGTCACGCTGTGGCGGCCAATCCGTACAACAGAGGGTGCGAGGTCATCACGGGATGTGCAAGAGGTAATTGACATCAGAATTCGATATAATTACACGATAGTTGGGAGAGAAATGGAACTAGAAGTGCTTTCATTCAAATCTGGTGATGTTGGATTGTGATGGGGGGTTTTTAGGTGTGATTGTATATTTGAGAACCCATGTTTTGAAATGTTATATACTAGATCATGTACGAATAGCATGATTTTTATGGGAGATCTGATTTTTTTTTACCCTTTTTATGAATGTGGGATTGGTGCTGGTTACATGAATTTTGGGGATTTTGGTTTTAGGGGGGTAAATTTGGCTGATTTTAGGGTTTATTTTATTTTTATAAGTTTCAATGATGGAGAGGTTCTTCACTGTGTCGACATTAGGGGTGAGTTCGGTTTAAATCGGTTCAGGTTTTTGCCAAAATCGAAATTTCGGTTCGGTTCTTTTTTTTTTTTTGTTCGGTTTCGGTTTTTTGTATTTTTTTTTTTCAAAAAATGAAAAACATTGAAATTTTAAATTTTAAC
Organism: Malus sylvestris; assembly: GCF_916048215.2. NCBI lineage: Eukaryota > Viridiplantae > Streptophyta > Magnoliopsida > Rosales > Rosaceae > Malus > Malus sylvestris. Next base: position 1,639,581 of record NC_062263.1, on the reverse strand, counting down.
ATATCCAACACAATCATAACATAAGCATTCTAACTAGAATCAAAGACAATGAAAATAAACATTTAAAGTTGAACTAAAATCATCAATCAAGTTTTTCAAAGTCCAAACTAACAACCTCACAACACAAAAGTCGTACAAATGACTTAGAAAAGTTAAATTGTATGATGTTGTTCAAAGATGAGGGTTGTTTGCTTGTAGCATGTTGACAACTTGATTGGTAAAAGTAATGCGTGGGTGGATTTATTTAGTGTGTGTTGGATTCTTTTCCATCATAAATTACCCAAGTAATCTACCCGAAATAAATATTTATGGATTCTGTTACATGTTATATGAGAGTAGATTTGGAAAAGAAAGCTGGGGCAGAAGTAGACAGTGCTATGGAGATGGATGTAGGTACTTCAAGATGAGGTTTAGTTCCGGAACCTTATATGGGGGATAAATAATAGGTTAGGGTTTAGAGTTTTTATAGGCTTTTTTTAAATATTTTGAGCTTAAATTTTGGCAACACATTGGATTTAGCACATTTTAACTTACAAATTGGATTTAAAAAATAATACCCAAAACAAATAATTAAATAAAAAATTTAATTTAATTAATTCGGTTTGGTTCGGTTTCTAGATCACTAAAACCGAACAGAACCAAAAGAATTCGGTTCGGTTCGGTTTTTTTGTTCGGTTTGGTTTTTTCGGTTTCGGTTCGGTTTGGTTTTCGATTTTTTTCGGTTTTCGGTTTTTTGAACCCACCCCTAGTCAACATAATACAATTGATTAGAAATTTGTAAAAAAAAAAAACTTTGAACAATTGTATTATCGACGCTTAATGTATCGAACTCTGTTCCAGTACACTGAAGAATCTCCCCCAATGATAGATGTTCTTGTGTGAGGGATAATATTATGCATGATTGATTGGCCATACTAGTGCAAGCATTTTTTCCAATGCAACTTTGCTCATCTTTTGGAGAGACAATAAACCCCAAAAGAGAGATTAGATTGATGAATTTCAAGTTCTAGAATAAAAAAGGTTAACGATGCAGAAATGGTTAATAATAGTAGACTAGTTAGTGGGGTATCAGTAGATAGAGAAATGAAAATGAGAAAATGATTTTTGTACACCTTTTTTTTATTCTGCACGTCTTTTTTTTCTTTTTCTTTTTTTAACCTTTGAATTGAATAAACTAAAAAAATATCAAGGGATAAAAACAAGAGCAAAAGTGCAGACGGAGTAAACGGAAGTGTGAAAATCACTTACCAAATGAAAATATGCAAGAGAGAGCTAGGTGGGTGGGGGTGCTTAACAAATAACAGTGCATATTGGTGTTGGATATTCTGACACGCCTGGCCCTGATATCCTCCAAACACCAGGGTAGGCACGTGCTGGCCAACACCCGAAGGTGATGAAGCCATACTAATATGCATGAGAACCAATGAATATATACAAGATTTATAAATTTATATATAATTAATATGCAAATGAGGACCGTGTTCAAAGCATACAACTAATCTAGAACACTAAAAAGAAATAATATAAAATTGAATGAACAAAGGAATGGGTTCTACACCGAGAGGACTCGAAGATGCTGATGCGAAGTGTCTTGACGCCGGGATTGTACGCCTTAATTCTATGTCCTGAGGGGGCGCAAACAAAACATGAGTGGACCAAGTTGATATATAAGTAATCCTGAAACAGTTATTCATCAACGTACTAACCCCCCAAAGTTTATGAAAACTTAATAGTATAATATATAATAAGTTTTCCAAAAACCCTAGTATGTCATAAAATCTTTCATAAAACATATATCATATATAGTGTACTAAATAGTGGTATCATAATCGCTTGAAGGCAGGACATTCACCTGTAGGCAGGACATACGCCCGTAGGCAGAACATACGCTCGTAGGCAGAACAATGACCACTAAATAAGCACAAAAACATTGAATATAATTTTTCCAACAGCAGTACATATATCTCAATGGAGCTCAGTAGCCCAAACATCATATCTCAAAACATCTTCATAGTATGTAGTCATCCATCATATATACTACAAAGAATATGAAATCGATAAAGCATGGTATTCCAAAATATTCTCAGTAAAGCACGATATCTCATAAGAAGTAAAATCTAATTTACTCATAAAATGTTTCATAAAACGTAACCATTAAATCATGATGTTCATGTATGCATTTCTAATAGCAAAATTATGCATTTTGGAAGGGGTCCACTCATAAATACTTCGCCATCGAAGAGCCATGCAAACTAGCAAAGACGGAAACGCCATAATAAATGTACCTAAGCACATAAAGGGTCAAATTAATAAAACTATACACAAACAATTGAATTTCAGGAAACGGACGTCATAAACCGATTCAGGACGTCAAAAAACATAAGGGGGGACCTCGGGTACCCCTACACGCTACCACACGCGCCATTTTGGGTCACCGAAAAAGTCGCCGGCTCTGGTGGAGGCGCGTGGTCCACGCGCCAGGCAAGGCAGGCACCCACGCGCGGCTTGAGATCCTAGGATCCGACTGGGTCGGGCCAGATCCAGGTCTGGGTTTGGGCTTGGGCTTAATAAGTTTCAGGGTTTAATTTAATAGGCCTGGGCTTCACAACTGGGCCTGGTTCCATGGCCCAAAGGCTGGGGTTCCATTTGGGTTTTGGGCTCAGGGAAAATGGTTCGGCTCCCTAGGGTTTGGGCTTAGGTTTATTGGGTTAAAGGTCTGAGTTAAAACAGCCGAAAGGCTTGGGTTCAATGGGTTTGGGTTCAGGGCTACCGAGTCGAGTTAACCCGATTTTCAGCCCGGATTTGCGAAAGAGGAAGCCGGAGCTTCCCGAGCTCCGTTCAACTCTGATACACAACCCTAGGATACGATTTACCTACCAAAATGAAGCTTAACGAGTGTAGATTAGGATTTTACCTTTTGTTTCACAAGTGGTGGTCGGGGTTGGTCAGAAATATGCTCTTAGTGTAATGCATTGAAGTTCAAAGTTGAATATATCTTATACACAAAGTTTGGGCTTCCAGTATCCAAACAAAACAGTGACTTGAACAGCAAGCAACAAGTAGTAGCCAAGTCAACTACTACAAAGACTAGTAAACAAATTCGGATTTTAAGGAAGGCTTTTTATTTAAAATGGTCCTTAAGATTGTATAACTCACAGTTTGATACCTGATAGTGAAATTGATAGAAGAGATCTCTGAGTTTGTCTATTGTAAATCATTTTGTTTATTCCGTGAAAAGTTTGTCAACATTTTCGTTACGTAAAGGGGTTGGTTTTACAAAATACCCTTAAAATAGTGACCACATGGTCATCTATCCATTTTCATTGTCAGGTAAAAAAAGTAAAGAGTTATGTTAATCTCAACGACCATTTTGAATAAAGTCTTCCATAAAATCCGAGTTTGTTTACAAGTTTTTGTAGCAGTATGCTTGGGTGCTACTTGTTGCTTGCTATTCAAGTTACTGTTTTATGTGGATATTGGAAGCCCAAACTTTGCGCATAAGGTATAACCAAGGAAGAAAATATCGGAAATATTGGTAGTCCGAAAACACGGAAATATCGATGGAAATATCGGGATAATATCGATATCGATAAAAATTACATGGAAACCACGGAAATTGTAAGAAAAACTTGGAAATTTTTATTGAAACTTTGCATGATGTTTGTTTAGTCAATTATCTATTAGTTTATCATAAAAAATTGGAAGGAAATGCATTGCATGATGGATTTAACATTATCAAGTTGATTATATAGCGAGCTGGCAAACATTGTGAGTGTAGAAAATATGTAGTAATTAATGAAAGAAGTTTAAACACACCATAATCATTTATATATAATGACTTAGTACAATATTTTACACTTTATACATGGCATGGTAAGATACATGAGTTACACAAACAACGGGAAATTAATGAGAAAGCCCTTCCCAAAACGTCAGCACCCGCTTTTTTGACCACACTAATCCAACGGCTCAATACCATTGATAGCCTTAAAAAGAAAAAGAATTGTTTGGTCTTAAAAAGAAAAAGAAAAGAAAATATTATATTATAAGAATATATTATAGTATTGTTTTAAAAGATAGATAGTTTAAGGGGTAAAAATAGAATGACAGTTTAATCTTTTGCTGGAAAAGACGTCGTGATCTAGTTGAGTAATCCAAATAAGAAGAGGATACAAGCCAGATCTAGAAATGTCAATCACAATTACTTCATTTATTTACCAAAAAACCAAAAAAAAAAATTGTTTTAAAACAGAACAAATAATATAATGTTATCTTAATCATTTCTATAATATATTTATTGGACCAAAGCAATAACAATAGGAAGAGGGATTCACAAGATCTTGTTCCTGCCTCTCTTTGTCCAACTTTAATAGGGGTAATTATTTTTTGTTTTTTTTAATTATGTGGGTGGTAGACTTTCACACAAAACTAGGCTTTTTTTCCACTTTCCCGATTTCCCTGCCTAATTTCTATCAATCATCTCAACTTCTCTGTTTAACCTTCTATCTTCTTCTCTTCTGATCCCTCCTTCTAACCCTCCATGTCTACTCCGCACATCTTCCTTTATCACTCCCTCTAAGCCACCATGGTAATTCTCCATTTTCAAGCACAACACATCTCACGAACACACACACACACTCACCCGCCGTTCGTCTCTTCCCAGCTCCGCCGCACAATTCCACCACCACCATGGGTGCGTCCATACAAAGACAGTGAAGAAATCCTCCCGCCAGGTGATCGAGCGCTACTACTCGAACATGACCCTGGACTTCCACACCAACAAGAAGATCCTCGAGGAAGTCGCCATCATCCCCTGCACGAAGATCCGTTCTGCGATCTCTTTCGCCGCGACTTCGACAACGACGGGGGAATCGGCGTCGTTGAGGCGCAGATCTTGGGTTTGAGCATGGATTGCAGAGAGATCTGGGCAGCTGGGGGGACGACGCAGCCTCGGCTGCCTTTCCGATGACGGATCCACGACGACTTTTTCGATAATATCGAAAATATCACGATATTATTGATAATATCGTGATATTTTGACGATAATGAGACGGATATGTGGGAAAATATAGGAGCCTCTGAAAAACGATAATATCGGCGAAATATCACCGATATTATCGATATTTAATACCATGGGTATAACCAACTTTGGTAAAAGTCAATTCATTGCAATAGAAATGGAACTAATAAGCATTTCAAAAATATTATTTTGCTCTTCTCACAAATATATTTTTCTTTCTATTTGTACAAAACTTAAAATACAAAATAAAATTTTTAAAATACTAAAAACAATTTTCGAAAAAAAAATTATAAAAAATGTAGTTGGCCTACTGTATTCCTTTTACTTTTTTTACTTTCAAAATACGAACACAAAAATAATTATTTATAGAGAGATGCCCATCACATTCCCATCATCAAACCCCGTGAAAATATCACATAAGATATCGTGCGTTAAACATGATTAAAGTATAATACATGCCCACTAAAGGAATTGGATCCTCTCCTAAGCTCAAGAGCCTTCTTACCAACACACGTGGATCGTTAGATTTTGATCCAACGGCTACAAAGAGAAAGTTTATCTAAAAATTATAATAATTGTAACTATTATATCAAAATTCAACAATCCATATGCGCTGGTCAGCAGGTTCCTGAGCTTGTGCTTAGAAGAGGATCCAATTCCAACTAAATTAATATAATAATAATAATAAGAATAATAGTGGCTGCTTTTCTTATCACCCACCCACCCACTTTCTCAACTCACCCACCCCCGCCGGCAGCAACGCCACCAACAGAAATGTCTCAACTCAAATGAATATTTTGTCTGAGTCGTCCAAGAAACGCAATCTTCACTAAAACATTTAAAAATCCCTACATAAAAAATCAAATAAATATTCAACTACTTCCAACTTCCAAATTCCACAGCTCTCGTAGATTTTCTTGGGTTACCAACAATCCACTACATAATGCAATAAGAAGCGATTTTCGCACTCTCATTTCCTTCCCATGCATCCCCAGGCCCCGTCTGTCTACTTGCAAACGGGAGTGAGTGCAAAAGGAGAAACCGGGCGTGTCAAAATTATTTACCCTAATGCATTCATTATAAATTCACAAACATCAAAAGCAATCGGATGGGTGTGAATTTATGATGGTAAATAAACAAAATGACGGTAAATAGTTTTTTTTTTTTTCTGATCCATTTCTTGGTAGTAAAACGATTGATAACCGGATGCAGCACACAAGTGATGCTGCACCAGAAATTATCCCACACAACCCCCGTCCCATTCCCTTATTCAAGCCCCTAGGTCTTCCATTGAGACCAAAATCATCCCTTTCCCCTCACACATCCCATACCCTCCGAAACCCACCGACACAAACTCCTACAAAATTTAAAAACCTAGAAAATCTACCGCATTTCATCACAAGTGAAAATAATCAAAAGCAAAAAACAACCCGTCGTCCAGATATAGTTTTCTTTTTCTCATTTCTCGTCTCATTGACGACCCCTCTTCAGTACCTGTAGGCAGCTGGCTTGTATGGACCCTCGACCGGCACGCTGATGTAGTCAGCCTGCTCTTTGGTGAGCTTGGTGAGCTTAGCTCCAAGCTTTCCAAGATGAAGGGCAGCAACCTTCTCATCAAGGTGCTTGGGCAAGACATACACCTTCTTCTCGTACTTGCCGGACTTCCTCTCATTCCACAACTCGAGCTGAGCAATCACTTGGTTGGTGAAAGAGCAGGACATCACAAAGCTGGGGTGTCCAGTGGCACAGCCCAAGTTCATGAGACGGCCCTCAGCCAACACAATGATGCCGGACTTGGTCTCGGGGAAGACCCACCTGTCGGTTTGAGGCTTGATGGTGATGCGCTTCACTCCGGGGTATGTCTCAAGACCATGCATGTCAATCTCATTGTCAAAATGACCAATGTTGCAAACAATGGCATTGTTCTTCATCTTCTTCATGTGGTCAACCATGATGATGTCCTTGTTACCGGTGGTGGTAACAAAGATATCGGCCTCAGAGACAACATCCTCAAGGGGAAGAACCTGAAGGCCTTCCATAAGAGCCTGGAGGGCACAGATTGGATCAATCTCAGTCACAACCACGCGGGATCCAGCTTGCTTGAGGGCAGCAGCACAACCCTTTCCGACATCTCCGTATCCACAGACAACTGAAACCTTTCCGGCAATCATAACATCAGTGGCTCTCATCAAACCATCGGGGAGAGAGTGACGGCATCCGTACAAGTTGTCAAACTGTTATGCACAATCACAAAAACGCGAAACCCCATATAAATATGGATCTAATTAGATCTAAAGCAAAACCCAGATAAGATTTACACATAAAAGCAAAAACCCATCGGATCTAAATCAGCAATGCACAAATCCAAGGTCCCAAAAAACTCAGATCTAAATAATATAGCAGAATTGATAGCAAAAAGGAGACCCGAGAGACATACCTTGCTCTTGGTAACAGAGTCGTTGACATTGATGGCGGGGAACAAGAGAGCGCCGCTGGCCTGCATCTGATACAATCTCTTGACGCCGGTGGTGGTCTCCTCCGAGACTCCGACCAACCTGTCCTTCATCTTGTGGTACCTCTTGGGGTCGGTCTTCAAGCCATCTCTGATGATGGTCAGAACGAGCTGGAACTCCTGGTTATCGGTGGAAGACGGGTCGGGGAGAGTCCCGGACTTCGCGAACTCCTCCTCAGCCTTGACTCCCTCGTGGATCAAGAGGGTGGCGTCACCGCCGTCGTCGACGATCAGATCGGGTCCACCACCGGGGCCCCAGTCGAGGGCGCGCTCGGTGCACCACCAGTACTCCTGGAGGGTCTCGCCCTTCCAGGCAAAGACGGCGGCGCTGTCGCGGGCGATGGCGGCGGCTGCGTGGTCCTGGGTGGAGAAAATGTTGCAGGAGCACCAGCGGACCTCGGCGCCGAGGGCGGTGAGGGTTTCGATGAGGACGGCGGTCTGGATGGTCATGTGGAGGGATCCGGTGATGCGGGCCCCCTTGAAGGGTTGGGAGGGTCCGAATTCGGTGCGGCAGGAGACGAGGCCGGGCATTTCGACCTCGGCGAGCTCGATCTCGAGGCGGCCGAAGTCGGCCTGGGACATGTCCTTGACCTTGTACTCGCGGCCGCTGCTACTTTTCTCGACGGAGAGAGCCATTGCGGGTATCAGAGGTGGTAATCTCTCTCACTCTGCAAAACTAGGGCTTGTTTTTGCAAGTGAGGGATCAGTGCGAGGATAGAGGGAGGGATTCAGGGGGTATAAATAGGGAGGGAGGAGGAGATGGACGGTGGAGATTTCGGGGTGGGAGGAGTTGGTGGATCTGGTAAATGAGAGTGAAACGTTATTTGACGTAGTAGACGGAAGATGATGCGGGATCTAATTTTCGTAAATCATGTCTGTTCATTGTCCAGTTTATGTCAACTACTATTTATGTTTATTTTTAAATAATAATGTTTAAAATAATTTTTTATCGCATAATATATGATGAACGAATACGATTCATGAATAGTTAGAATTCTCACATAGAGCATCCGCCGAGGATCGGACTCTTCTTGAATGATGATTCATCGATCGCAGATAAAGGAGGCCATGGATTTTGCTATCTCCAATGGCTAACGTTAACGTTGGTGAGATCATTTATTGAAAATTTATATAATTATTTAAAATTATATAAAATTTAAAAAAAAAATAAAAAATCTTTTTATTATTATAAAACATATAATTTGTTTGTTAATAATTGAATTATTATTTAAATAAGTTAACGTTCTTTTCTTTACTGGTAAGATATCAAATGGCTTGCAAATGTAGTTTAAAAAGTTGATTTATCCAACATTACTTGTCCCCAAAATTATATCTTCGTGTCTTTTTTTACTTATTTTGAGACGTGTTGTATCACTTAATTTCAATTTAACTTTGTCAATATCTGAAAAAGAAAAATGTAAATACTAAAAATAAAAAATTGAAAAGAAAAAAAAAACTAGAAACCACCGAAGTCCGCCCACCCATGCCCATAGCCAGCCACCACCACACACCATCAACGTCAACCCACACTCTCACTCGTTGTCGCTAAATGCATGATGGTCGAGTGGGAGCGATAGTTGGGTATAGTAAACTCTCGACCGATAAGTGATCCGAGCTACGTGACACATGTATGAGTGTGCCTTGGTGGATGATCGTGTACCGTGGACTCGAGTGCACTCAATTGTGTTTGAACAATGTTGGATCTCAATTAACATGAAGATGAATAAAAAATGATTGTTTATTTTAGGAGTAAATTATTATAATTTAATGAACAAAGAAGAAATTGGAAGCAAACTCTGAACTCCCAAGGAGAAGGGAGGAAAACGATTGAAAAGTAAACAAACTACCAAGATCGAATTCATAGCTAATAATAATAAATAAAGGACTAAGCAGTCAAGAAAACCAATTGTTGGATTTAATTGTCACGTAGTATTATTATTTAATGATATTCTTTTAATTTGTAAATTAGAGGTTTTATGTTTGAATAACATGGATAACGAGTTTAAAACTATTTATTATGACTGATTCATGTTGTAGCTTAATTGAATCTCTCTCCTTCTAATGTAATATCGTTGTACAAAAATTCTCTAACTACAATATTTAATATTAAGACATGGTAGATATGTTTGATTTTTGAGTTAAGGCCCATACTAGAAGGGGATACAGAGTTACTTCACGTATCGCTTGACGTAAAGGAGAGAATGGATATGTTTCTGTACTTTGTTGAGTCTTTTTCATGGCTGGTATGGACAATCTAAATTAAAAGGTGAAATGATTGATAGCACATTTTATTTTTTCCTAAGCAACTCTATTTATTTTTTCTCTTGGTTTTATTTTTATTTGTTAAATTTAAAAATTAAAATCAAATAATGGAATATATTGAAGAACAATTTTACAAAAATAAACAATAAGTTGTATATAAGCTACAATTTGATTCCCGCCTTTAGTTCTACCTTACAACAACAACAAAGTATTTTCCCCTTAAGTGGGGTCGGCTACCTTAATTGAAAGAATTTATCTCTATGTATTTTCCATAACGCAATAGTCAATAATGTTTTCCTATAAAAAAATAGTCAATAATGTTTGGACGGTCCAAGCCATGTGGTTTGGGTCCAGTAGATATCGGGTAAAAAGCCCAAGACCAAATACAATGTGATTGGGCCTAATGAAGTTTGGCCCAGACCAAATGAATTCATAATTTTCTTTTCTGTTTAATTAGATAAAACAGAAAAATTCATGGTTTCATGTGATATTTGTGTCGGTTTGGTAAATGTGTACTGTCAGACAGACTGCCAGTGGCGTCACTGTTACGACAACTTGCGTCGGTCGGAGTCGTGGGCCCCACCCATTTTTTTTTATAAAAAAAAAACTTTTTGCCTTCACCGACTGGAACGTTATACTGTCTTTATTTCTTTTTTATTAAGCTCATCAAACAAAATCTTTGACCATCCATGTAATATGGCCCTCTTTCTGCTGGCTCGAACCATATTACAACGTTCCAGAAAAACTTACTTACAACGGGATATTATTTTTATAATGTTCAAAATCGATTAGGCGTTTAATATTTTAGTTTTTATAAGATATAAGTAATTTCCTTGGAATATAGTCTTACTGAAATCCCGATTCCACGAAAGTCTTTCTCAACCGGCTGTAATGGTACTAGCATTAAGACTAAATTTGTAATGGTAATAGCATTAGGGCTAAACGCCCATACATTGCATTCCTCCTAATTTATCATGCTAATCTTACCTTACTTTGGCTCAACTCTCCTTTCAAATGATTTATCTGATGTATGTCTTTGTTGAAAGTAAATTTCACATCGAACAAAAAAAGAATTTTACATTCACATATAAATAGTTAGATTATTTTTCATACTGTCAATTAATTTTATGATAAAACTTCAACTTTTGTCGGTCATACGTCGGTAATATAGAACAATTTTCGCTAGTAGCTGCATTATATGTACACATCTCATTCCCTATTATATACTTTATGAGCTGGAGTTGTAGATCTCATTCCTTTTATACTTTATTTATGTAACGGTCGTACTTTAAGTGAAAAGGGTGGAGCTATCGTGATGAAATTAATGCCAGCTTGGCACACTGTCGGGGGAGAGACGTGGGGACCACTGGCTCTAGATTTTGCATCCGAACGGAAGTAAGCCGTAGATCTGATCTGATGATGTGCTGGAGAGGCATATCGGCATGTGCATGTGGGGTTTATGGAGGTCAGGTCACCGTTTTTATCAAAGGGACTTTGCTCATGTACTCATTTATGTCCTCATCAATAAGAGCAAGCTCTCTTTTCGATTACTACCCGATTTTGCACCGTCGGTTCGTATATTTTACTCGTTAGATTTAGAGAATTTTTATTCAAGTTTTGGTGTATCACCATTACTTAATTAGATCTCATCTGAATCTGCTTTTAAAATGATTGAAAGTGATTTTAGAGAAAATATTTTTTGGATCCAATAGTACTTTAAGTACTTTGTACAATAAGCACCAGTTATATGTTTCTCCCAAAAAGTACGTTAAGTGTTTTTTCCAGGATTTACTAACATTTTTACTAAGAATTGTTTTCAAAAAATATTTTCACCAAAAACATTTTCAGTAATTTAAAAATACATTCAAACAAGTTCTTAAACAACAACAAAAAAACATGTGATCAACTTAGGACGATGCTTCGCTGCTAAAGGTTTCAGCAGGATCTCTTGCTTACACCCAATCCCGGGTGGATACATGTCCAAGTTTTGATCAAAATTTGGACATGTATCCACCTGAGATTGGGTGTAAGCAATAGCTCCTGCTGAAACCTTCAGCAGCCAAGTCTTATTCATCAACTTATATCTATTATATAGTAATATAATTTTAAAATTTATAGAGTCGATTGAGGAAAAAAAATTGTGATGTACCAAATTTTCTTTTCAAATTGTAACGTAATTCAACGGACTTATAATTAAAATGTATTACATTATAAAGACGGTTGGAGATGTTGTTACGTGACTTGCAAAAAAACTCCTCCGATGGCCGGGGGTTGGTGCGTGTTTGGTGAGCTGCGGCCAAAACGGTCCGGCATCTTCCTATCACAGTCCACTATTTTATTTTGTTTTAATTGGAAAAGAAAATTCCACCTGTTCGAATAATCAACTTTAAATGCACACATAAATCCTAATTAATTAAGAAAATAGGTGAGATTTGGTGGTTATAGTCCATCATCCAATGGAAACACCACCCCTCCACAAAGTTAAAAAGGAAAATGTCGACATCTATGGGGTTGGTTTGCATGGTAATTGACCAAGTTGCCCATCACCAACCCACAAAAGCCCAACCTTTTTCTAAACCAAAGTAAACCGGCATCTCACCAACTCCTGCAATGACATGGTGACTACATCATTCCATTTCCTCCATCTTCTTCCTCACAAGAGTGCGGTTTGCTCACCATTTTCAAGTAGTGGTAATACTTATCATTTTACTTATTAGTAAGTCTGACAGTTTCTTACACGACCCATTTACCCAACATGAAAAGACACGAAAATAACAGGTTTTGAATCAACCTATTAACTAGTTGGATCGTTATCGGACCACCCGTTAAGATATCATGTATCAACTCTAGACATTATGCATGATAATATCTTGCTTAACCTGTTAATCCAACACAAAATGACATGACCTATTAACGAATTGGGTTATTGTCTCATATGCTAATATAACAAGTTTGACATGATATGACTCGTTAAGATAATGAATATGACATGGAAGCGATACAAACATGACAAACACGACCTATTTGACAGGCCTACTTATTGTTATTGGATGTGTTTAAATTTTAAGATTTATTTTATCAACTACATAAATATGTCTTGATATTTAAATTCATCCAATGATGATAAATAAACGGGTGAACATCAACATCACTTGGAATTGAAGGTGGCGAACAAAAATGTTCTCACCGCAGAATGAATATTCTTCTTCACAAGTTGGTAGTGAACCACATCACCAACTCCTAAAACCTACTTTTGTCTCAAGGTCCGGTCAAGAATTTAGTCCAAAAGGCAAGTTCCAGTTGAGAGCTATGATCAAAGTTTGAACGTCAATGAAAATGCAATGTGACTCAACAATTATATTGTTTTTTTTGTTTGTTTTAGATCTCTTCTACAATTGTTCTCTATAGAACAAATTCAGCAGTAGAATTCAAGGGCATTTGGTAACCATTTGAACTGTTAGTCTATAAAATACCAACAACGTAACCTAATTTAGTTTGGATAAATTACATTTTATATTCTCATGTTTGGATGCAATTGCAACTTCATACAATATATTTAAAAACACTTCAATTACATACATTTAATTATTACTATTTTTTTAATTTGAATTTCGTACAACTGTTAGAAAATCTGTTAACGAGTTTCTAAAAAGGAAATATCAATCTTAATTTGTAGGAACATACAAAGAAAAGAAAAGAAAAAACCTCGTTGGAATACTATAGAGGTTATTGGAAGTGTGCCATAAAAGCCAGTTATAAGAAGATATTCACAAACATTTCAAATATTAAATTTATTTAGTGTAATTAACATGCAAGGTTATTGTTTATAACTATCTCATTAAGAATTATATGTTTAAACATGAGAGAATATAATCTAAAAAAGTCAGATTCATGAGACATTTCTCTCTCATACAGTCATACTCATATCTAAATGTTCCTAATTGTATCTGTAATGATACGTACATATTATGTCTTCTAATTCAAAAGAGTAATTCATGTCAAGTCATTTGTATGAAGTTACTAAGTATGTAGATGCTAAATGGAGCGTTAGTTCAGTAAACGTGATCAAATGAGAGTTCTTATATGAATGTTTTACTCTTATTATATGTCGAATTAGAAACTCTATAAATCGATGCAATAATGTAATTAATCTTTAAACATGAGGTACTATATCCCCATTGGCTTTTTAGTTTGAGTTGTGTATAACAACTTAAAACAAAAGGCCCGAAGTCCAAAGACAATACAAAAACATCCCAAAACTTTTGGAAATGAAAACGTAATAGAAAATACCCAAATTGACCAATTTATGAATAGACTCATACAAAATACGATTACACCAATCGTAAATCGGTTGGGTCAAAGCGAGCTAGCTCGTTGTATATTTCTAAAAATGTTTGAGAGATAAAAATAGTTAAATAGTAAAAGAATGTTGAAATCTTAAAAGTTCTTGTGAATAACAATTGGCCGAGTACCTTATATCGAATTAAGTTATCATTTTCAAATTATCGCGTCTCGAATTCAAATCATTTTCGTTTCTATTCTAAATTATAATATTATTAGCTTGTAATAAACAAAAAAATCCTTTTGAATAAGAAAATGAAAACCTAATTGACCAAAAAAAGAAAAAACAGAAAGGCATTGTGAAATGGAGGATGAAGCCACTAATCCACATTACCAACCACACATAACAATCCCAAAAGGACAAAATGGTATTTTCAGCAAATGCAAGCCCTATAAACCCCAATCGTCGGTTTGCCACCACCACCCCACAACCACCTCTCTCTCTCTCTCTCTCTCTCTCTTCTCTGCCTCCGTTTTTCTTCCTCCTCCTTTCTTCTTCTCCGATCCGTCCCCATGGAACCAGTAAACGCGTGGGGCAACTCCTCCCTGGAGAGCGTGGACCCCGAGATCCACGACCTCATCGAGAAGGAGAAGCGCCGCCAATGCCGAGGAATCGAGCTCATTGCCTCCGAAAACTTCACCTCCTTCGCCGTCATTGAGGCCCTCGGCAGCGCCCTCACCAACAAGTACTCCGAAGGCATGCCCGGCAACCGCTACTACGGAGGCAACGAGTTCATCGACGAGATCGAGAACATGTGCCGCTCGCGCGCCCTCCAGGCCTTCCACCTCGACGCCGCCAAATGGGGCGTCAACGTTCAGCCCTACTCCGGTTCTCCCGCCAACTTCGCCGCCTACACCGCCGTCCTCGAGCCCCATGACCGCATCATGGGATTGGACCTTCCCTCAGGCGGTCACCTGACCCACGGGTACTACACTTCCGGAGGGAAGAAGATCTCGGCGACCTCGATTTACTTCGAGAGTCTGCCGTACAAGGTCAATTCCTCAACTGGGTTCATCGATTACGACAAGTTGGAGGAGAAGGCCTTGGATTTCAGGCCAAAATTGATAATTTGCGGTGGCAGTGCGTACCCCAGGGACTGGGATTACGCAAGGTTCCGCACCGTTGCGGATAAGTGCGGTGCTCTTTTGCTCTGCGACATGGCTCACATTAGCGGCCTTGTTGCTGCTCAGGTATGTGCTTTTTTGTGAATCTTCTGTGTCATTGGTTTATCAGATCTGATGGGTTTGCGTAATTTTGATGTTTATGAATTGGGTTTATGTGATTAACTTGATTGGTTCAGCAGATCTGGTTTTTTATTTCGATTCGATTATATTGTTATCTGTATTCGTTCGCATTTCTTATGATCCAATCTGAACACCTTTGATTTGATTTACTTATCAATGTTTTGGTTATGTTGTTTTGCATCAAAATCTGTGTCCCGGAAATTCTGATAAATTTGGGTCATTTTTGCACTGGGATGCAAATGGAAATGGACGTAATTGGTAAAAACATGTGTGTTCTTGAGGGGACGAAATTGGAAAAAATAATTTTCTTTTGGTTATTTAACTATGAAGTAGATCTGCACTGCTCGTGTTTTTATTGCGACGGGAACACGAATGGTACATCACGTGTTATGTAAGTGGTGGGAAATTTTATTTTTCAAGTTATTAACATTTTAACATACATATTTCATCATTTGTATAATGACACGTGATGTACCATCCATGTGCCGGTCATATTGAAAAAGCTCATGGACCTGGATATTGACTTGTGTCGTTTTGCTAGATTCGGATTTTCGTACTTTTTCATTTTTAATAAACAATGAAGTTTCATGAAAATCTAATTTTTGATTTACGCATCTGTGTTTCAACTTTAAGCTATAGCAGGGGTAAATTTTCAATTTTTCTTCAATAGTACAGTGGTATGGAAAATGAATGGCTATGATTGAAATAGAAGATCTAATAGTTGCGGAAATCAAATCCAACGGCTAAGTAAGTGCTACATAGCATTGAAACCACACCCTTAAATTTCATTTTCAACCCTAAATTGTATTGCATTCGGATAATTAGTGACATTGTTTTTTGTCCAATCGGTGCAGCCTTGTTTGTAGTATTGAATTATTGGCTTTGCCGTGCTCGTAATAGGTTGTATGTTTACCTTGCTTTTTTCCCTCTTTCTTTGGGTATAGGAAGCTGCAAATCCCTTTGAGTACTGTGACATTGTCACAACCACAACCCACAAGAGCTTGAGGGGTCCTAGGGCTGGTATGATCTTCTATAGGAAGGGACCAAAACCACCCAAGAAGGGCCAGCCCGAGGGTGCAGTTTACGACTTTGAAGACAAGGTCAACTTTGCTGTTTTTCCCTCCCTTCAAGGTGGTCCTCACAATCACCAAATCGGTGCCCTAGCTGTTGCTCTTAAGCAGGCCATGACACCCGGGTTCAAGGCATACGCCAAACAAGTCAAGGCCAACGCTGTTGCCCTCGGAAACTACCTGATGAGCAAGGATTACAAGCTTGTCACAGGAGGAACAGAGAACCACCTTGTTCTGTGGGATCTCAGGCCTCTTGGTTTGACCGGTAAAGTGTTCAATTTTCTCAAATGATAAATGTGATGGCCACAAGCACTTCTTTTTCTCTTAATACAATTCTAACTCTTTGATGATGTTCTTCAGGCAACAAGGTTGAGAAGCTTTGCGACCTGTGCAACATTACTGTGAACAAGAATGCTGTTTTTGGTGACAGCAGTGCCTTGGCTCCTGGAGGAGTAAGAATCGGTAAGAACTGCTATATAAATTGGCTTTTCCTCTGCTATATAAATTTCTGCATGGAATGAAATATCACATTGTACTTATCGACCATGGAAGTACGGTATTCATAGACATCCTTGCTACATTTGTCCTGAAACAAGTTATGTGATGGTTTAACGACAGGTGCCCCGGCTATGACCTCGAGAGGTTTGGTTGAGAAGGATTTTGAGAAGATAGGGGAATTCCTTCACAGGGCCGTAACTCTCACCTTGAAAATCCAGAAGGAGCATGGAAAACTACTCAAGGACTTCAACAAGGGTTTGGTGAACAACAAGGACATTGAAGAACTCAAGGCTGATGTCGAGAAGTTCTCCGCCTCATTTGACATGCCCGGTTTCTCCTTGGCCGACATGAAGTACAAGGATTAAGCGTAGGTATCCGCTGTTCTATTATTTTCTCTATTATTTCCGGGCCTTGCGAATCAAGTCACCTCGCTTCATGGTGATCCGAAAAATGAAAGGTGAAAAAAAAAAGCTTTGTATTGTTTTCATGTCATCGATTAGCTGTTGATTTTTCTGTTCTTCCTCGATATCGATCTTAAAGTTGTCGAGATGGCACGTGTTACAGAGTTTGAGATGAAATCCTCTCAGTAACTAGATGCGTTAGGTTTGTGTTTTCATATGTTCATCAAGAAATAAACAATGGTGATGGGGGTTGCGGAGTTTGGAAAGTGAAAGATATGACGTCATAACTTCATGTATGCTCATATGTATTGTTCTTTGTTTTCATATATAATGGTGACTGCCGTTATTAGCATGCTGCTGTAGGGTGCATAATACTTTATGGGCAAAAACCCAAATGATTTTTACACGCCTTTTTTCTTCTCAAACCCATTTTTTTTTATCTCTTTTGACACGTTTTTCTGACCGTTAAATTGAACAAATAAAAAAGGTGAAACAAAATATGCACGGATTCTCCGGAAAATCTTTAGTCCATTTTTAAGTGACGTTATTGTCACCTCCCAAACCTTTGCACCCGAACCGACCAAAGTGGAGAAGAAATATGTGGACGAAAATTAAATACTAAAAACTAAAAAATCGAAAACAATGTTCAGTAAAATAAAAAGCCGAAAAATAGAAAATGCTCGGTAGAATTTCCCTCTTTCCTTCCTCCACTATGTCTACTTATTTATCCGCAATGGTTATCAAACGGGTCAGAAAATATTGACGGATTTATGAAAATAACCAAAAGAGGCTTTCTTATGGGTTTATAAAGAAATGATAGAAGACATCAACTGAAATATGAGGTGAACTGCAAGTACAGTAATAATCCCGACTGTGTCGAGATGGCAAAGTACTTAAATTAAACCCAGATGTCTATTCAATTTTCTACCTAACTACATATTTCCATAATTTTACAAATTTATAAGGTTTCGTAACTTTCGGGCTTGCGAATCTCTCGTTCGGAGTTTTCAACGTGCTGCTTCATTTCAAGCTGCATAAGACTCGAGGAGACTCGAGGACAGTATATACTACGCGTTTAGGAAGCTTCAATCAAAGATCTCCTGGGCTTCGATTATGCTATGCTGGCTGGAAAGAAGAGGGAGTTAGAGAAGTTAAGAGTGACACCGCATAAGAGATGCGTAAAAATATAAAAGGAAAGACATCCGAAGCAGAAGTTTAAAATGTTAGCCATACTGATCATCCTTTGCCACCCGATAATATTTTTCTGCATGCTGGCGCTGGCCAATTAGTTGAGCGAAACGCTCATCATGGGTAATTACTATCAGCTGAAAGTTCTCCTGGCCCTTCCGGTCCTCCATAATTCTGCAGAAAGAGGATAAATGGGCAAATGTGAATTGAGAATCCATTTGCTATTTGAGAGAGAATGTGGTCTGCCCGTACCTATGGAGAGCAGCGGCAAGACTATCAGCGTTCGGGCCATCCAAGTTTGTAGTTGGTTCATCTAGGGCTAGTATTCCGCAGTTGAGGCAGAAAGTTTCTGCCAAAGCCAATCTTATGATGAGGGAGGCAAGGACCTGAAGCCAAAACACAGGTTTCAGCTTTCCGTTTCACATAATATGGTAGTATGTTAAGTGAAGCGCTCAAAGATTATTTACCTTCTGACCAGCACTACACCTTCCTCTCATTTCGAGCTCTGTATCACCAGTCTGCATGAGAACCTGACATCATGCAGTGGCAACAATGTAAGAACAGGCCAAGAATTTAAGGGGCTGTTTCTTTTTCCTTCTTGGATCCAATTTTTAGTTTTCAAAAGAATGTAGCTAAATTATTTATTACTCATTAGTTTCAAAAATAAAAAATTGGATCCAAGAAGGATAGCGAACAGGCGTAAAGGATTTGCAAGAACTTTAAAAGAAAAAAGGTAATACCTTGTAACTGTAAGAACGAGTCCCAGCACCATCAGAATCTGAGTGTATACAGATGTAGTCTATATCTTGTCCTCTGTATGTTTGCTGCCACAACTCTCTTATAATTTTATTTATTTCCTCCATCTTCATGCTGTGGAAGCGCATTAATGCTCTGAAGAAAGAGAAAAGAAAGATCAGAGATCACATTATAACGAAGACGTATGCAACATTACAACGAACATGTGTGCCAGAGAGCATTCACCAATTGAGCTTTATTCACACATACACACAGACAACAATATCAATAATAAGTCGGTGAGACCGATTTATTACTCATAAATTTGAACACCATGTCGTGCCTGGTATAGGCTGATTTTGTGATACAATCTGCTTCATACCTATGCCTTATTGTGTCGTGTCATACCTAATGGGGTAGATATTTGACTGTAAATAGGCACTTATACCCATGAATGCACAGTAAGTGAAGGCATAAGTTGTGTTACGTCTGTTCAGCATAAGCCATACTCATGTTGACCCAAGTTCGCTTTACACCTTTAGCACCAAGATATATGGTGGGGCATAGCCTAGTTGATCCCAAATTCCCCCTACCCAAAATGTCCCATGATCAAACAAGAAAATAAATTAAAAAACCCAGAACAGGTGCAAGAAAAAGAAATAACAACTCATGATGAGATTAGTGGGAGTAATTGATGATAATATGATAGCAGTGGATGCTTAGTACCAGTTCATTTGACAGGCAGTACTATGGTGCCAAATAAGTATAATTTCTCCAGTGACCAATTTCTTGATCTGGAGAGGATATCGCACAACTAACAATGAAGGTAACAACCTATATCGCCACCACAACAACCAAAGACATTGATAGTGTTGGGAGTACTGACTTGTTTCGAGGAAAAGGAAGGAGAACAAAGAGTTAAATGAATATGGAGAATGCAGCGAAAGAATGATGCCCTATAGTACAAAGAAAATTCAGCCTAAGAGAGTGCTGAACAACATGACACGAAACAAACCATAAAAAAACTAATTCTAGAAGTATGTCGATATTCAACTACCATCTTTTTTTGGGTTGGAGTTAAAATTATGACACAGCAGAGTAATTTGGAGAATTAATCCTCAATTTAAGTAAGAATTTTGTGGTTAAATAATCAAATTATGAAGATTCATTATATCTGATTCCAGAAGCTCACTTGTCAAGCGCATTGTAGTATCTGTCCAGGTCCTTGTTTGCCATCTCAGTTGTCTGTCACAAAACAATTAGACTAACAATAGAAATATATGAGTAATAAGGAGAAACATTTCGCGATTTATGAAGATGCCATACCTTTAGCTGGATTAGCTGATCAAAGTACCGCTTGTCAATGTCCTTGTAATCTGGGTTTTTGAGATCAATTTTATGCTTTGAAATTTCGCTCTGGTGAGCAGAAATGATCCCATCATTCTGGTTTAACTGCCATAAAGGAAAGTTCTCTAAATAAAAAAATCGTAATTACGATATAAAGAAAAATGGAAATAGAATCAACACAGAAGTTTCTACTAGAGATGCTATATAATTATATTTTAAATGATATCCAGCATGCAATAAAGACCACATTTAAGTCATTTTCAGCTCTTGGACTTCATACCTTCTATGTATAATGTTGAATTAGAAACTAGAATGGTCACCAACAATCACATTTATATGCACAAAATTCTGGATAAGTGAAAGATTTAGAGTGGAGATCTTTTAATGTTTAAACTTGCTCCCATCTTTCTTATCTTAAAGACCTTTTATTTGGGAATTTTAAATGAAAAGAATTTAAACAAAATGTGAAAAGTGCAAAAAGATACCACAGCCATACAACTATGTTTACTGCGCTTTCAAAATTTCTGTTCTTTCTATCCCTACTTATAGATTCAGTTCTATTCTTTCTCAAGAAGTTTTTAACAAATATGGCTGTAATTGAGATGAATATCACCTAAAGGTTACTAGCCATGCTTAAAGTGGCAACAAAATATAGAGAGATATGTGTGAAACTATGGATACCCTTTTCAGAAACTCCTCCCTCTCATGAGAGAGTTTTTCAAGTTCAGCTTGAACTTTGGGCTTCCGACCAATCTTCAGCATTTTGTCTTCCAGTGACTCAAGCTCACAGGTAAGTTCCTCTACTTCAGCTTTCGTTTTCCTGTAACTCAAATTATCCTCAATATTTCGTCTTACCTGATCTTGATTCGCTCTTAAATCTTTGCTTTTGTTCAACTCAGCTAAGATTTCCTTCTTTCTAGTTTTACAACTTTGAAGTTGAGATTCAAGCAGATGTTGCTTTTCTTGGATTTCCTGCAACTTCTCACCTTTCTTTGAATCATTATACCTGGTAGGAGAATAAAAAATTGATAGAAAAGATCAATGGTACAAGATCCTTAAAAACAATCACTCAAAACTTACTCTTTAATTTTCGAATTAATCATATTTAATGCCTCAACTTCCTGCTCGTATTCTCTTTTTCGTTCAGCTTGCTCATCATATTCGCGATTAAGTTTAACTTTTAAGTCATTATGGTAGCCAAGTAATTTATCTTTCTCCTTCGATAAAGGGCGAAGAGACTCTGCCAAAAGCTGAAAGTTCAAAATACGTCATTATGCATTAGAAAATAGAAAATCAAAACTCCGATCACAAGGAACACATAAGTTGATAAAATGTAAAACAGATGAGCTAGGAACTGTTGGTAATCGAACATGGTAAAGTACTTCACAACTGTTACTTATTCAACATGTGGTCTAAATTCAAATAAACTTTAGCCCTCTTCTGAAAATAGTCAAAAGTACTTCACAACTCCTAGAAAATATTTCTTTCAATAAAATGGATCACCTGCTGTTAAACTCTTTCCAGATTCATTCCAGTACACCACAGCAAGAATCAAGATTTTTTTTTGAACTAGTGTATCCTTGTCTTTGACCCGACTAAAAGTCCTTTCATGCCCACTTTATAAGACATCAAGAACAGATATCATCCCATACACAAAGCAAAAGCACTTTAAACAAGGTTGATTAGTGGCAGCACATACTTGATTTCCTGTGATAGATCAATCTTGATTTTTATGTTTATTTTTATCATGTAAATCAGTTGTATTGATAAGAAAGAAGGGCAAGAAAAGACCCCAGTAAACAGAACATAATTTTACCAAGTGTAAGGAATCTCTGATTTTTCTTCCCCTGAGAATCAATTGACTCTAAACACACCTACCGCCTAAATTTCTAGCACTTAACAATTCCAAGATAAGTTTGAAACATATTTCTTAACTGATAAAGCAACTTCTTCAACCTTAAGCCCAAAAGTGAAGACTATCCAATAGTTAACAGCTCTAAAATATGAAAGTTTTAGAATGTATCACCATGCCGTGTTCCTTGCCAATTGACGATAAAGAAAAAATGTACTATTGAAGTTACCAATTGTGTTTCTCAGACAGAATATGCTCGGCTTTTTATGTGCTGCTATTATTATTAGATACTTTCTTAGTTAAACCTTTGAAGCCCAGTAGCTTTTCCATAATATATAGATAATGAAAATAACCTTTTCATCAAGATCAACTCGATTCTTTTCTTCGGTCAAACGCTCCAACTCTTCTTCTGCCCTTTTGACATCGGACAATAAATTAGCTGCTTTGATTTTCTCTTCCCTTACGTTGTGCCACCGAGTTTTGACCGTGCTCAAATCATCTTGCAGGTCCATTTGTTCGCTTCTCAACTTCATTACTTCTCTATGCAAATTATCCCTGTATCCACAAACAAATTAACCAAAATAAACAAAATATAAAAATGATTAAGCATTGCACGATGTCAACAAGAGTTCAATTTTAAGATCAGAATCTAAATGCTGGAGACTAAGGCAAATAAATGTAATTTCCATCTTTTTTTATTTATTGATCAAATATTCTGATAACAAGAATAAGCCAAATCATTAGATATTGAGAAGTTATACTTTGTCTCAAGCAGATTATCCAGCTCCGACTCAATATCTTGCATAGATCTCGAACCATGTCCTTGTTCAAGTTTATGTGCCAGCTCATCAACTAGCTTCTGTTCTCTTTGTATATCTTGAAATAGTCTGTCAGCATTTTCAATGGGTTCCATCAGGGCCTGAATCGAGTCCTTTTCAGCCTTTACTTGAGCCGAAACAGCTAACACCTACAAGATCAAAACAGAAGGTACCTTTATTGGAAAGATTTCGTGGAAAAGAAAACAGCAAACTTCTATTTTTCAAATTATGAATTCAGGCAATACAAGACCATAGAGAATTACTAGATAAGAGCTTATAGAAGAATCAAGTAAACAATTTTTGGTCCAATCCCTTATGGCCATTAGTCTAATTGTCACTCGGAAACAGCTTCTAACAATATCGGCCAATGATTCAGGGCCTGCAGGAGTTTAGAATCTTAATCTGAATGTTTCAGCTGAATAGTCAACACAATCAAAATAGAAATATCAAGCTGCATAAGCTAGTCACTTTGATTTTTATTTTTTCATGCAACCCAATATGAATGAGAAACAGAGAGGGTAAATGCGCAGTGGTAACAGAATACAATGTTTCTTAATTTTTTTAGGTTCAATTTCGGCGATGATAATGTGCTACCACATGTGCTTATTGGCCGTTCGCTGTTGGCCCCTGAATAAATGGTTCGACCATTATATATGAAAGCAAAGTGTAATCAAATTAATAATTACATCATCAAGGGCCTGAGACTTTTGTTCCATCTCTTGAGTAAGGTCATCCAGTTCTCTCTCTGCATTGGGGATTCTCTCCTTCCCAATGTTAACATATTCTTCATAAACCATGCGAAGCCTGTCCAATTGCTGAAAAAAAGAGTCAGCAGTCGAGGACTCTGCAGCCAGCACTTTTAATTTCTCAGCAGAACTTGCAGCATTCATTCTTTGCTGTATAAGAAAATATTTTCCAATTTTAGTCAGATAATATTCCAGGAAAAAAACAATGAACCTGTTTAAAAAATATGAATGGTGATGTATGCCAACCTTTTTAACAAATTCGTCTTCCTCTTGTAGAGAAAAAGGTCGTTCACAGCAAGGGCAAATATGATTGGCACGGGCAACTCTTTCAAATGGATCAAACATTTGTCGCATACCATCAGCAAAATTGTATTTCCTACAGACGAGTCACCAGATTCAGAGGTAAAATTGGAAATATGCTGAACATGTTGATAGAGATGCTATTAGTTATCACTTAATATTAGCCTACTACTAAAAATTCTAAAAACAAGTACCTTTTCTCAACATCTCTTTTCTCCTTGGCTGAATCCAAGACTGTAGGATAGTAATCAACAGTAAAAGATTGCTGATCTAAGGCCTGAAGTTTAGACTCAATATATCTCCTCTTTGCTGCATTAAAGCAAATAAAAAACTAGATATAATTTTAAGGGAATACATAAGTCAGAGCATGGGAGACAATGGAAAAGAATATCTGTTTATTATCCTTAAATCTCATTTCCTATATTCAAAAACTTATGTAAAGGGAAAATCTTAGTCAATTGGATAGCACCTAGTGCTCTACTACATCTTCCACACTACTCAAAAGAAGGAAAAAAAAGGGTGTATGTGTGAGCGCCAATGGCTTACATCAAGTCAGTCTTAATTAAATCAGTATATAGTATCTTATACATTTATAAGCAAGGTCAACTTGGTAAAAAGAACTAATGTGTGTAAACAGTGTTGCAAAGTTTATGCAATGGTTCAATAAATAAAATTTGATTGCACCTGAATTAAGAACAAAAAATATTATCATAATATTAAAAAGATCAAATACTTACAGTCCATATCTTTCCGATGCTTGTAGATGTTATTGTTAATTTCTTGTATTCTTGTCTGCAACATATTCACCTCATTCTCCGCTTCACGAGATTTGGTGCTCAAGTCATCAAACTCCATGGTAACAGCACTGCAAGGAGAGCTTAATGAAACATACCCCCAAATAATGAAAACCTCAAACAGTCTTGAAACCCATTAAAAATCCAAAACCATAAATTCAGCAAGTTTTAAACCCTGAGAGTTGTAACTAAGTGGAAGTTTGAGTTCTGTCATCATAAGTTTGAGCTCTGTCATCATTCTGCATGTCCATAGAGGTAGCAAATTGTTCTCATATGTCCAGAAAAAGCTTAAAAACCAGGATTTTCTTCCAATTTCTTTTTTTTTTTAAAATTTTATTCTTTATTATACTATGATTTCACATTTTGAAGCAACAATCACGTTGGCCGAAACCCCAAACTATGAAAAAATCCCTTTCACAAATCAGAGACGAGATTGGCTTTTAAATGTTCTGATCCCCTGTTTTAAAACTCATACTCTCCCAAAATATGACCAACAGCTGCTTATATAATCTATATGATAATTATGCCGAACACTTTACTCCTCAAACGTGACCCAACCTTCTTTCCTAACCAGCCAAGTAACTGATGGAAAAGCTCATTCTTCTCAACATATATCTCTCAGCATAAAAATGCATGGAACTTATTCTGGGAAACTGATCAGGATACCAATGGAAGTAAAATTAACAAAACGAAAATCACATAATAGACTGCAATTCATAAACGCATCTTAAATTGATATGCATAGAACAAAATAAAGAGAAAATGTTAAACCATTAATGGAACATAAAAGGATATCCCAAATAGAGAACGAAAACCACTACAACAGCATGCTGACATCAAATATCACTAAATAAGCTTGAAATATGAATCCAGAAGCAAGAAAAGGAAAAATTGTGACTCAACATCCCACTGCATGATGAAGATTACGCAATCATGATTTCACATTTAGGGTGACAAGCAGCGGAGCATTTTTAAGATGTAATAAAAAAAATATGGGACAAACCTCAAGACTTGACTGATTTCGCCTCTCAAATCCTTCTCTGGAGGAAACCTCCCTTTTAGCACTCCTCTAACTCTCTCCCTGTTTTCATTAATACTGGAAAGTATAATAAAGGGACATTATAAGCATTGGAACAGGGATACATATGAATAACACAAGCTAAGAGAGAGGGAAGAACAAAGAGACAGAATAGGTTTACATCTTTCTATGTTGCCTTTTACGATTCTCCAAATCATTCTTCTTCATAGACAGTTTTGTTCTGTCCTCCATATCAACAGCCATGGCAGCTTTCTCTTTCTTAGCAACTGTAATCATTTGCTCAATGCTAAACATCTCATTATCCTTTTGGCGTATTGTTGATTCAAATTCCCTTTCAGCATACTGGTTCGTCTTTCTCTCAAACTCAATATGCTACAATGACAAAGAAGAATTACTTGCATGTACCTTGGCCCCATTATTTAAACCTAAGATTATGAATCCCAATCGAGACTACTAAGCTGTCATCCTCACCATATTCTTTTCTTTTTCATCAATGTGAGAGAGATCAACATTTGAAACTTCAAGTTCTAAAGAATCACGCTCATTCTTTTTTTCCTCTATGCGCTTCAGAAGGCCATTCTGTATGAGTCACAATTAGGAACGCCTACACAAAACATGAGAAAAATACATTTGGGAAGCAATCTAGTGAGTCTTAAATGCAAACCCTTATTTCTTCTTTAGCTTCTTTCTGAGCCTCAATAGACTTCCAATGGTCTTTTGCATCATTGTAGCAGTCCCATGTTGTCTCAAGTTCTTTTTCATTTGACCTCTGAAATAACATCCATTTTAGTCAGTTCTTAACCAAATAATGGACCAAGCAGAACTTTGAGTTGTGAGAAAACTTTACTTTGAGGTGAACTAGTATTTACTTTGGTATTAAAGTCCACTTTGTGGACACCATGCCAAGCAATACAAACATACATCCGTCGTGGAATTACAAACATGGATACATCCCATGCAAATGCTCAGTTTCAAATAACAATTACCTTAATGAGATTTCTCAAGAAATTAATTTTAACACAAGATTATTCGGGTAAGCAGTCAAATCCAATGATATTTTCAATATGAGAGCCATCATAGTATAGCCACATCAACATTTTTGACTGAGACAGGTTTTTTGAATTATAATCGGAAGAACACTCTTTTGAATTCCAAGTTAGCTTGGGTCGGTAAGAGTTTTTTTTTTCTCTCTCTTATGATACTTTTCTTTTATTTTACACTTTCCATAATATTTGCTAGTTGGTCCTAAAGTTTATAAAAAGCAAAAGCACTTGAGCCACATAATCTCATATTAGTCATGACTACAGCTTTAGTTTCTAGCCATATGGTTTGGCTACATGTGACCTTGGTTGGTTTGCAGAGCCTCATAGCCTTACGGTCTGGAATAATCATTCAGCCAACAATGGGTGTTAGTTGGTGAGCTGGTTGGTTATGGCTCTAGGGTTGAAAGGATGGCTTGCTGCTAAATAAGTGTCTAACATGGGATGTTTGAGAGATGTTTGAGAGATGATTGGTCATTTGTCCTCTGGGATGACTGTTTCTTTCTTGCATAAGGAGGGATCTACCAGGGGACATGGTGGCTAAAGTAGGCATTATGTCACCGCATAGCAGTCAGCCATGAAGGGAAGGAAACTTTTCAATCACGTCCTAGATTCTAACTATAAGATATTTTCAAGAAATCTAATTTCAAGCCCAAAACCTAAGCACAAGGCCCACACCTTGCATTTGCCTACATTTGGGAGCCTACTTTCTTAGCCTGCAAGGAGTCTCCAAATGGGCACTTCATGTCACATTTCTTACCCTGCAAAGATTCGCTAAAATGGGACTCCTTGTCGAATCCCATATAGTAAAAGACCATTAGACGAGTCTCATTCCAAATATATGATGAAGCATAGCTACGGTGACAAATTCCTCAAACACAAAATGTCATCTGCTTTTCTCATGTGAGCAAAACACTTTGAGGGTTCTCTTGGTTGTTTTACTCCACTTGCATCCACACCATTTTCACGTGAAATCATTCTTAGAGGATACAAGCTTCAGGTGGGCAAACCTACCAAGAGCCATACGTGAGCTTGTCTCCATCAAAGAACAAAAAGTTATTGGTATAGTAATGTTGAAAATCCTAATAATAAACCATAAAATAGAGTAAATTACATTTTGCACCCTCAACTTTGGGTTGCATAACAAACTCATAAAGCATAAACAAAAAAAATTATCGGTATATACTCTTAACTCAATGGTTCTAGATACTTGGTGGTCTAGTAATGTTGAAGATCCTAAAAATAAACCATAAAATATAAACAAATTCCTGCTAGGACTGCTGATACCAAGTTTCCAGGACGTACATATATAGGAGGAAAGAATTCAAGATACAATCATCCATTAGGATTAAAAAGATGGCATGGAAAGAAAGGAGAAGTTACCTTCTTATCTTGCAAATCCTTTTCTAGATCCAACAATCTTGATTTTATTCGATTGGTGAGGTTCAGTGCAACTTCATTGCTGAAGGGAGGATTTGGAAGAGCACCCAAATTGTGCCTTGAAAAGAGTTTTTGAATGACAGAATCTCTCTCATTCTTTGAGCACAAATGAACCTGAAGTCAAAAATCAAAGATTAACATAGAACCATTTTCCATGGTTCAATAGATTTTTAGAATATTAAAATGTATGTAATTCATTTACTTCAGCTTCGTTTTCGAGCTTGCTAATCTCCCATATAGATTCCTTTAGCGTTTTTTCAAGGAAAGTAATTTTGCTCTCTGCGTCATTCTCTTCCCTCTCCAGCTTCCTGATTTTAGTTTCCAAAAGCGCAATCTTTTCTTCAAACTTGGTTTTCCATTCCTTCAATTCTTCGTCAGTGTCTGACCAATACACCAAAAAAAAAAAGGTGATATTCCCCTAAAGGCAGCATCAACAATATCCTCCATAAATAAAACATGAAAAAAGAGCAGCAGTAAAATTGAACTACTATGATCAACCAGAGACGGTTAAATGAAAACAAGTTACACAAGCATCCCACTACTGCTAGGTAGCTATACCTTCGTTCTCCTCTTCAAGAGCTTTGTGCTTCTCCTCCCGCTCGTTAACCAGGGTGCTTCTCACAGCACTTTTCTGTGATATCTGGTCCTCCAGCTTCTTCAAATCCTTTAGTTTTGTGTCAGTATACTGAATTTTAGTATTCACATCTTGGATCATTCCCTCCAACCCCTGCATCTCGCTTTTCAAAATTTTTGTTTTTTCTTGAGCTTGAGAAATTTGCTCGCGAAGCTACAAACACAAAACCTCGTATCAGCAACATCAATCCCTTTAACGCACACATGTCAGACATTAAGCCCAAAATACCCTTTTTGTATCTTAAATAACCATGATTTCTAATAATTAAAACAAAGAGAGAAACTAAGGGACCCAAGTGGAACTTCTGTCACATAGAGCAGTGTTTTAAACAGACTAAAAGAGAAGGAAGAAACAGACACACAATGCAACTAAAAAAATAAGAATACAGCAGGATGGTCAGAGGAAGCTGTCATCAAAGGCTTGTGTTTAGTGAAGTTACAAAAGAAACATATTCTAGCCAAGCGGACATTCAATTTCCCAAGTACTTCCATCCATATTTATATGACCTATGTTCCATCGATACTTCAGATTTTGGGCATACCGAGTACCCAAATGGATACAACCCTGATGTGGCAGAATACAGATCCGATATGTCATTTGGAGTGTCCATTGACTTTTTGACACTAGGCTTTCAGATGCTTCAATGCCATGCAATCAATATGGTTGATATACCAAAAGGGTATTTTGCATTTCTTTTCACATAGAAACGGGGACTTATTGCGATTTAAAAAATTAAGTGATCTCACAGACTTGGAAAAGTTGTCTATGATCCGTTAGAACAACAAAAAATGCATATCAGAATTATCACAAAAAGAATTAAATTAAAGAAAGGACTAGAAGAACCTTATATGCAATATCTTTTTTGGTTTGAAGATTCTCCAACTGTAGCTTGTAGGTCTTTATCTCTTGAGCTTGATCCTTGTGAAGTTTTTTAATTACCTCCAATGCCTTAGTATATCTGATTAAGTAGCAGATGCGCATGAGTGATAAGTTTGAGCAATCGTCATCAAAGAGTAAAACAAAATCAAAGTACAAAATTAATGAAAAATTAGGGAACTTGCCATACAAACAATCGAATGCATACATACATGTATCAATGAAATGTTCATACACAAATTAAACTCAACTATGGAAAAGAAAGACAAACAAAAACATCGAATGAACAAAAGACAATACCGGGTAGCAGAGAAGATATCATCAAACTTCTTCTTCAATGTTGAAGGATCCTGCAAAGGCCAATTGGCTTCATCTTGGTGCACAAATATAACATTTTCCAAGATAGCCTTTGATACACCCATTAAAGCAGGGATTTCCCTATCCATATCGGCACATCGATAACTAAGGCAAATTTTCTGCAACTCAAAAACAAAGAATAATCAACAATCTCCACAAACCCCGAAATTCGAAAACCATACTAATTTGAAGTTTTGATTGAAATTTCAAAAGGCGGTTGTAGTTGTACCTCTCCAGTGTGGGGATTAATGGTCTGAAGGACGCTGTCGATGGCCTTGAACTCCATTTTCGAGGCCTTCTGCGTGAGCTGAAACGACCTAATGCACACCACATCTTTGCCGGCGGCGGTCCTGAAGCGGAGCTTAATCTGGGCTTTGGTCTCAGTTTCACCGGCGACCTTAGGGTCGTGGACGAAGCTGTGGCCTGAGCGAGCGTTGGGAGGCAACTCGCCGGAGCAGGAGAGCTTCAAGCACTCGATGATGGTGGTTTTGCCAGCGCCGTTGGGGCCGACGATTAGGGTTAAGGGCTTGAAGAAGGTGATGACGTGCTTGTTCTCCGGGTCGAAGCTCCGGATTCCCTTTATTAGCATCTTGTCCACCGTACTCATCTTCGCTACTTCTCTTTCTACTCATGCACCAGAGGAGAGAGAGAGATAGAGGGAGGAGGGAAGAGAGAGAGAGAGAGAGTCGGAGGGAAAGCACAGCGGAAAAGGGCGGGACTGATAGTCTGAGGGTGACAGAGGCCGAGTCTGAACTATGGACTGGGCCATGTTAGAGCAACTCCAGTCCTATCTTTTAGGCTGGCCCAAAGTCTTAAAAAATAGGCTGGCATCCAAAAAACCCCTCTACACTTAAAAATAGGCCAGCCCAAAGTCCAAGACAATTTGTAGGCCGGTCCAAAATTGGCTGAAGTAGGAACCGGCCTATCTGAAGTCATGCTTACGCCAACATGAAGTCAGTGGACAACACAAATTTTTTTTTGCGTCAGTCGCGTGGGCATGCATCCTCGACAAGGCGACAGGTGCCGGGCTAGCGTTGCAAGTGCACTAAAGGGGTGCGAGACATGGGCCACGTGGCTAAGCCTCGACCGTTGGATTTCCAATAGTAAACAAAATTTGATATTCAAACCCAACGGCTAGTGACATGGTACAATTTGGACCGTTCAATTTTCAGATCAACGGTCTATATTTTTTGGCACAAAAAGTTAAAAACAATAAATAAAATGTCAGAAATTAATAATATTTTTTTATAAATAAAAAATGTTAGAAATTAAAAATAAAATATATTAGTATATTTAATTTTAGAGGTGAAGATGCACTTGCCCAATTACTATTCATTTCAGTTAATTACTATTCATTTAGATGGATTAAATGGATTTTGAGCAATCTCATTTTTTAGGGGTGAAGTTGCTCTTAAACTCTATTGAGCCCACATTTCAAAAAAAAAAAAGATTTGAGTCATTTATATGTTTCACACATTTTTGATAAATTGAAAAAAATAATTTAACACGAGTGTTTGAGTACAACTTAGGGTTTAATGAATTTCTTCTTCACTTGTACATGACATTTTAGGTTTGATCTCATCAAAAAGCAAATTTGAAACATATTATTACTAGACCATGATAAAGTTTTAAAATCGATTATGGTTAAAAACAAATTTGTTGCATAACTGTCGCTTCTTTGCAGAAGTGCTTTTAAAACCCGAAAAGAATTTGATCTAAACCGCCCTCAACTATTTCAAAACCACTGTTCAAAATCTCTTTGAATACAAAGTGACAGAAAATGCGAGGAATGGTGGTAATGTAGTAAATGGATCGCTCCCAATCCGAACAAGATGGCCACCAAAAGCAAAAGCAAGACCACCACTTTATGGAAATCCCAGAGTTGGACGACGATCCCTTCACGGAAGAAGACCTTCAAGCCATTGAAGCCGCATTCGAAGCTGCGACTTCCTCTCTCCCCAAAAAGCGAAGCTCCAGTCCAGAAGACGACGGCCCCGACCACAAAACCCAGCAACGCCGCCAGTCCCAGAGTGCCCGACGCCGACTGCCCAATTCAGTTCTCGCTCTCCAGCATCCAAACGCATTCCTTCTCTCGCCTTGCCGTCAAGGTCCGTCGCCTCACTTCCATTGTCTGTAAATCTTGATATTTCAGTGTTTCTTTTTATTGAAACCCTAAATTAGTGTAGAGGGTTAAATCTGTTTAAACATGGCGTAGGAAATGTACCGAATTTACAAATTAAATTTTTGGAGTAGGAAGGCACCTGTCAATTGTCAGAAATCAGTAGAAAATGTGAGTTTATGTTTATCAGGTAATGAGCTTGAGTGTTGGATTTGGGGATTGCAGATGAGTAGGAAAGTAGCATAATGGCTTTAGTTTCGACATTTTGTGCTACACCGCAGTAACTGAAGTCTGTGTGAGACAGATTCTAGCTAGTCTTGTGAAGCAGGGGAGGCTACAACACTTGTTCAAGATGATTGAAAGAAATTGGAGTTCATGAAGTTGGTAGTACTAGTACAGTTCGTACTTCGTACAGAGGAGCTATACAGCGGATTAGTACGAATCTATTTTTGAAGTGTTAGCCCAATTTGCTCCTCACTTGGGCCATGTTAGATTTCTATGAAATTTGACCTGTCCACGATGAAGCATCATAATATAAAAATGTCAAATCTGAAGATGACTTTGTAGTTTGAGTTTGTGGACGTAGCACAGGTAGTAGAAATGTATTGTGGGGGTGGGGACAGTCATAGGATCTGCAAGCAGAGAATCCTAAATAGCGTTATTAGATTCCAACTTCCAAGTGAGAAGAAGACAAATAAGAACCTAAAAGGTTAATAGGAAGACAGATTGGTGCTAGATGACCACCTAGAATTTATTTGATTTTGCCTAGATTGCAGGCAGGGAAAAAAAAAAGGCAACCTTATTGGAAGAACCATGCATGCATAAGGTCTTGCATGATGAATGATTGTTGTTTCCTTGGTGGTTTTGGTAGCTAATGCTCATCATTTTACTTGCTAATTATTTATCTTATCAATTATATGAGCTTGGCCATATGGATTTATCGTCTTCCATCGTAATTTTTATTATATGCCATATCTTATTATATCAAATTATATTTAGGTCTTGACTTTTGTTAGATTGTTGTGTGGTTATTCTATTTGTCTAACACTTTTTCTCATACAACTAGATACTCAAATATTGAAAACGCATTTATAGTATCGCTCAGAAAGATTCTAAAGTGTCCAAATCATTGTTAAGAGACGCCCTCCTACCAACTGCGAAACTGCATGAATTTGCATGGATGACTTTACTACCCAGTCTGATGGGACAACTGAAACTTGGCTGTTAATTTTCTCTTGCTATAGTTGCGAGTCGTAACACGATCTATGATAACAGTCACAGAATTTGTGCAGAAATCCTTTCCTG